>NC_142462.1:1562188-1865218 GCF_049115385.1 Moschus berezovskii
TGAAAGGCAAAAAGGTACTTGACACCCTTTATTCGACTCAGAAAGTTCCCTCACACAGCCGTCCCCTTTGGAGAGAACACGCTTGATGGACTCAATTCGAGATGAGCCCCTGTGCACATTTAAGGGCTCGAGAGGAAACCGGAAGTTCCCCTTCCAACACCAAAGGGGACCTGACTTTCGTGAAGCAACCCCAGCGAGTTCCTGCGGTCCCCGTCGCAACTCGAGAAACACCCCCAGGTTCCCGCCGCAACTCGAGAAACACCCCAAAATTATTCCCTCCATGCGAGATGAGGAAATTTGTCGATGCAGCATCTCAAGAGAAAAATCACATTCCCTCTTGAAAGGCAAAAAGGTACTTGACACCCTTTATTCGACTCAGAAAGTTCCCTCACACAGCCGTCCCCTTTGGAGAAGAGAACACACTTGATGGACTCAATTCGTGGTAAGCCCCTGTGCACAATTAAGGGCTCGAGAGGAAACGGGAAGTTCCCCTTCCAACACCAAAGGGGACCTGATTTCCCTGAGGCAACCCCAGCGAATTCCTGAGGTCCCCTTCGCTACTCGAGAAGCACCCCCAGCTTCCCGTCGCAACTCGAGAAACACCCCAAAATTATCCCCTCCATGCGAGATGAGGAAATTTTGCGAGGCAGCATCTCAAGAGAAATACCACATTCGCTCTTGAAAGGCAAAAAGGTACTTGACACCCTTTATTCGACTCAGAAAGTTCCCTCACACAGCCGACGCATTTGGAGAGGAGAACACACGTCAGGGACTCAATTCGAGACGAGCCCCTGTGCACATTGAAGGGCTCGAGAGGAAACCGGAAGTTCCACTTCCAACACCAAAGGGGACCTGACTTCCCTGAAGCAACCCCAGCAAGTTCCTGCGGTCACTGTCACACCTCGAGAGGCACCGCCAGCTCCCCTCTGCAACTCGAGAAACACCACAGAATTATCACCTCCATGCAGATGAGGAAATTGGGCAATGCAGCATCTCAAGAGAAATACCACATTCCCTCTTGAAAGGCAAAAAGGTACTTGACACCCTTTATTCGACTCATAGGTTCCCTCACACAGCCGTCCTCTTTGGAGAGGGCAACACACTTTAAGGACTCAATTCGAGATGAGCCCCTGTGCACATTTAAGGGCTCGAGTGGAAACCGGAAGTTCCCCTTCGAACACCAAATGGGACCTGACTTCCCTGAAGCAACACCAGCGAGAGCCTGAGGTCCCTGTCGGAACTCGAGAAGCACCCCCAGCTTCCCGCCGCAACTCGAGAAACACCCCAAAATTATCCCCTCCATGCGAGATGAGGAAATTTGGCAATGCAGCATCTCAAGAGAAATACAACATTCCCTCTGGAAAGGCAAAAAGGTACTTGACACCCTTTATTCGACTCAGAAAGTTCCCTCACACAGCCGTCCCCTTTGGAGAGGAGAACACCCTTTACGGACTCAATTCGAGAGGAGCCCCTGTGCACATTGAAGGGCTCGAGAGGAAACCGGAAGTTCCCCTTCCAACACCAAAGGGGACCTGACTTCCCTGAAGCAACCCCAGCGAGTTCCTGAGGTCCATGTCGCAACTCGAGAAGCACCCCCAGCTTCCCGCCGCAACTCGAGAAACAGCCCAAAATTATCCCCTCCATGCGAGATGAGGAAATTTTGCGATGCACCATCTCAAGAGAAATACCACATTCCCTCTTGAAAGGCAAAAAGGTACTTGACACCCTTTATTCGACTCAGAAGGTTCCCTCACACAGCCGTCCTCTTTGGAGAGGGCAACACACTTTATGGACTCAATTCGAGATGAGCCCCTGTGCACATTTAAGGGCTCAAGAGGAAACAGGAAGTTCCCCTTCCAACACCAAAGGGGACCGGACTTCCCTGAAGAAACCCCAGCGAGTTCCTGAGGTCCCCATCGCAACTCGAGAAGCACCCCCAGCTGCTCGCCGCAACTCGAGAAACACCCCAAGATTATCTCCTCCATGCGAGTTGAGGAAATTGGGCGATGCAGTATCTCAAGAGAAATACCACATTCCCTCTGGAAAGGCAAAAAGTTACTTGAAAGCATTTATTCGACTCAGAAAGTTTTCTCATACAGCCGACCCCTTTGGAGAGGAGAACACACTTTACAGACTCAATTCGAGAGGAGCCCCGTGCACATTTAAGGCTTCGAGAGGAAACCGGAAGTTCCCCTTCCAACACCAAAGGGGACCTGACTTCCCTGAAGCAACCCCAGCGAGTTCCTGAGGTCCCCATCGCAACTCGAGAAGCACCCCTAGCTGCTCGCCGCAACTCGAGAAACACCCCCAAATTATACCCCCATGCGAGATGAGGAAATTGGGCGATGCAGTATCTCAAGAGAAATACCACATACCCACTGGAAAGGCAAAAAGCTACTTAACACCCTTTATTCGCCTCAGAAAGTTCCCTCACACAGCCGACGCATTTGGAGAGGAGAACACACTTTACGGACTCAATTCGAGAGGAGCCCCTGTGCACATTGAAGGGCTCGAGAGGAACCCGGAAGTTCCCCTTCCAACACCAAAGGGGATCTGACTTGCCTGAGGCAACCACAGCGAGTTCCTGAGGTCCCCGTCGCAACTCGACAATCACCCTCAGCTGCCCGCCGCAACTCGAGAAACACCCCAAAATTATCCCCTCCATGCGAGATGAGGAAATTGGGCGATGCAGTATCTCAAGAGATATACCACATTCCCTCTGGAAAGGCAAAAAGGTACTTGACACCCTTTATTCGACTCAGAAAGTTCCCTCACACAGCCGTCCCTTTTGGAGAGGAGAACACACTTTATGGACTCAATTCGAGAGGAGCCCCTGTGCACATGGAAGGCCTCGATAGGAAACCGGAAGTTCCCCTTCCAAAACCAAAGGGTACCTGACTTCCCTGAAGCAACCCCAGCGAGTTCCTGAGGTCCCCGTCGCAACTCGAGAAGCACCCCCACCTTCCCGTCGCAACTCGAGAAACACCCCCAAATTGTCCCGTCCATGCGAGATGAGGAAATTTGCCGATGCAGCATCTCAAGAGAAATACCATATTCCCTATGGAAAGGCAAAAAGGTACTTGAAACCCTTTATTCCACTCAGAAAGTTCCCTCAAACAGCCATCCCCCTTGGTGAGGAGAACACACTTTACGGACTCAATTCGAGAGGAGCCCCTGTGCACATTGAAGGGCTCGAGAGGAAACCGGAAGTTCCCCTTCAAACACCAAAGGGGACCTGACTTCCCTGAAGCAACCCCAGTGAGTTCCTGAGGTCCCCGTCGCAATTCGAAAAGCACCCCCAGCTTCCCGCCGCAACTCGAGAAACACCCCAAAATTATCCCCTCCATGCGAGATGAGGAAATTTGGCGATCCAGCATCTCAAGAGAAATACCACATTCTCTCTGGAAAGGCAAAAAGGTACTTGACACCCTTTATTCGACTCAGAAAGTTCCCTCACACAGCCATCCCCTTTGGAGAGGAGAACACACTTTATGGACTCAATTCGAGAGGAGCCCCTGTGCACATTGAAGGGCTCGAGAGGAAACCGGAAGTCCCCCTTCCAACAACAAAGGGGACCTGACTTCCCTGAAGCAACCCCAGCGAGTTCCTGAGGTCCCCGTCGCAACTCGAGAAGCACCCCCAGCTTCCCGCCTCAACTCGAGAAACACCCCAAAATTATCCCCTCCATGCGAGATGAGGAAATTTGGCGATGCAGCATCTCAAGAGAAATAACACATTCCCTCTGGAGAGGCAAAAAGGTACTTGACCCCCTTTATTCGACTCAGAACGTTCCCTCACACAGCCGTCCCCTTTGGAGTGGAGAACACACTTTACAGACTCAATTCGAGAGGAGCCCCTGTGCACATGGAAGGCCTAGAGAGGAAACCGGAAGTTCCCCTTCCAACACCAAAGGGGACCTGAGTTCCCTGAAGCAACCCCAGCGAGTTCCTGAGGTCACCGTCGCAACTCGAGAAGCACACTCACCTTCCCGCCGCAACTCGAGAAACACCCCAAAATTATCCCCTCCATGCGAGATGAGGAAATTTGCCAATGCAGCATCTCAAGAGAAATACCACATTCCCTCTGGAAAGGCAAAAAGGTACTTGACACCCTTTATTCGACTCAGAAAGTTCCCTCACACAGCCGTCCCCTTTGGAGTTGAGAACACACTTCACGGACTCAATTCGAGAGGAGCCCCTGTGCACATTGAAGGGCTCGAGAGGAAACCGGAAGTTCCCCTTCCAACACCAAAGGGGACCTGATTTCCCTGAGGCAACCCCAGCGAGTTCCTGAGGTCCCCGTCGCTACTCGAGAAGCACCCCCAGCTTCCCGTCGCAACTAGAGAAAGACCCCAAAATTATCCCCTCCATGCGAGATGAGGAAATTTTGCGATGCAGCATCTCAAGAGAAATACCACATTCGCTCTTGAAAGGCAAAAAGGTACTTGACACCCTTTATTCGACTCAGAAAGTTCCCTCACACAGCCGACGCATTTGGAGAGTAGAACACACGTCAGGGACTCAATTCGAGACGAGCCCCTGTGCACATTGAAGGGCTCGAGAGGAAACCGGAAGTTCCCCTTCCAACACCAAAGGGGACCTAACTTCCCTGAAGCAACCCCAGCAAGTTCCTGCGGTCACTTTCGCACCTCGAGTAGCACCGCCAGCTGCCCGCTGCAACTCGAGAAACACCCGAAAATTATCCCCTCCATGCGAGATGAGGAAATTTGGCGATGCAGCATCTCAAGAGAAATACCACATTCCCTCTGGAAAGGCAAAAAGGTACTTGACACCCTTTATTCGACTCAGAAAGTTCCCTCACACAGCCGTCCCCTTTGAGAGGAGTACACACTTCACGGACTCAATTCAAGAGGAGCCCCTGTGCACATTGAAGGGCTCGAGAGGAAACAGGAAGTTCCCTTCCAACACCAAAGGGGACCTGACTTCCCTGAAGCAACCCAAGCGAGTTCCTGAGGTCCCCGTCGCAACTCGAGAAGCACCCCCAGGTTCCCGCCGCAACTCGAGAAACA
Source organism: Moschus berezovskii (assembly GCF_049115385.1). Taxonomy (NCBI): domain Eukaryota; kingdom Metazoa; phylum Chordata; class Mammalia; order Artiodactyla; family Moschidae; genus Moschus; species Moschus berezovskii. Next base: position 1,567,218 of record NC_142462.1, read on the forward strand.
TCCCAAAATTATCCCCTCCATGCGAGATGAGCAAATTTGTCGATGCAGCATCTCAAGAGAAATACCACATTCCCTCTGGAAAGGCAAAAAGTTACTTGACACCCTTTATTCCACTCAGAAAGTTCCCTCACACAGCCGTCCCCTTTGGAGAGGAGAACACACTTTACGGACTCAATTCGAGAGGAGACCCTGTGCACATTGAAGGGCTCGAGAGGAAACCGGAAGTTTCCCTTCCAACACCAAAGGGGACCTGACTTCCCTGAAGCAACCCCAGCGCGTTCCTGAGGTCCCCGTCGCAACTCGAGAAACACCCCAAAATTCTCCACTTCATGCGAGATGAGGATGTTTGGCGATGCAGCATCTCACGAGAAATTCCACATTCCCTCTGGAAAGGCAAAAAGGTACTTGACACCCTGTATTCGACTCAGAAAGTTCCCTGACACAGCCGTCCCCTTTGGAGAGGAGAACACACTTTACGGACTCAATATCGAGAGGAGGCCCTGTGCACATTGAAGGGCTCGAGAGGAAACAAGAAGTTCCCCTTCCAACACCAAAGGGGACCTGACTTCCCTGAAGCAACCACAGCGAGTTCCCTAGGTCCTCGTCGCGACTCGAGAAGCACCCCCAGCTTCCCGCCGCAACTCGTGAAACACCCCAAAATTATCCCGTCCATGCGAGATGAGGAAATTTGGCGATGCAGCATCTCACGAGAAATACCACATTCCCTCTGGAAAGGCAAAAAGGTACTTGACACCCTTTATTCCACTCAGAAAGTTCCCTCACACAGCCGACCCCTTTGGAGAGAACTCACTTTACGGACTCATATCGAGAGGAGCCCCTGTGCACATTGAAGGGATCGAGAGAAAACCGGAAGTTACACTTCCAACACCAAAGGGGACAAGACATCCCTGAAGCAACCCCAGCGAGATCCTGAGGTCCCTGTCGCAACTCGAGAAGCAACCCCAGCTTCCCGCCACAACTCGTGCAAAACCCCAAAATTATCCCCTCCATGCGAGATGAGGAAACTTGTGGATACAGCATCTCACGAGAAATACCACATTCCCTATGGAAAGGCAAAAAGGTACTTGACACCCTTTATTCGACTCAGAAAGCTCCCTCACACAGCCGTCCCCTTTGGAGAGGAGAACACACTACACGGACTCAATTCGAGAGGAGCCCCTGTGCACATTGGAGGGCTCGAGAGAAAACCGGAAGTTTCGTTTCCAACACCAAAGGGGAACTGACTTCCCTGAAGCAACCCCAGCGTGTTCCTGAGGTCCCCGTCGCAACTCGAGAAGCAACCCCAGCTTCCCGCCGCAACTCGAGAAACAGCCCAAAATTCTCCCCTCCATGCGAGATGAGGAAATTTGGCGATGCAGCATCTCACGAGAAATACCACATTCCCTCTGGAAAGGCAAAAAGCTACTTGACACCCTTTATTCCACTGAGAAAGTTCCCTCACACATTCGTCCCCTTTGGAGAGGAGAACACACTTTACGGAATCAATTCGAGAGGAGACCCTGTGTACATTGAAGGGCTCGAGAGGAACCCGGAAGTTCCCCTTCCAACAACAAAGGGGACCTGACTTCCCTGAAGCAACCCCAGCGAGTTCCTGAGATCCAGGTCGCAACTCGAGAAGCACCCCCAGCTTCCCGCCACAACTCGAGAAACACCCCAAAATTCTCCCCTCCATGCGAGATGAGGAAATTTGGCGATGCAGCATCTCACGAGAAATACCGCATTCCCTCTGGAAAGGCAAAAAGGTACTTGACACCCTTTATTCGACTCAGAAAGTTCCCTCACACAGCCGTCCCCTTTGGAGAGGAGAACACACTTTAAGGACTCATTTCGAGAGGAGCCCCATGGGCACATTGAAGGGCTCGAGAGGAAACCGGAAGTTCCCCTTCCAACACCAAAGGGGACCTGACTTCCCTGAAGTAACCCCAGCGAGATCCTGAGGTCCCTGTCGCAACTCGAGAAGCACCCCCAGCTGCCCGCTGCAACTCGAGGAACACCCCAAAATTATCCCCTCCAATCGAGATGAGTAAATTTTGCGATGCAGCATTTCAAGAGAAATACCACATTCCCTCTTGATAAGAAAAAAGTTACTTGACAACCTTTATTCGTCTCAGAAAATTACCTCACACAGCCATCCCCTTTGAGAGGAGAGCATATTTTATAGACTCAATTCTAGATGAGCCGCTGTGCACATTTAAGGGCTCGAGAGGAAATGGGAAGTTCCCCTTCCAACACCAAAGGGGACCTGACTTCCCTGAAGCAACCCCAGCGAGTTCCTGAGGTCCATGTCGCAACTCGAGAAGCACCCCCAGCTTCCCGCCGCAACTCGAGAAACAGCCCAAAATTATCCCCTCCATGCGAGATGAGGAAATTTTGCGATGCACCATCTCAAGAGAAATACCACATTCCCTCTTGAAAGGCAAAAAGGTACTTGACACCCTTTATTCGACTCAGAAGGTTCCCTCACACAGCCGTCCTCTTTGGAGAGGGCAACACACTTTATGGACTCAATTCGAGATGAGCCCCTGTGCACATTTAAGGGCTCGAGAGGAAACAGGAAGTTCCCCTTCCAACACCAAAGGGGACCGGACTTCCCTGAAGAAACCCTAGCGAGTTCCTGAGGTCCCCATCGCAACTCGAGAAGCACCCCCAGCTGCTCGCCGCAACTCGAGAAACACCCCAAGATTATCTCCTCCATGCGAGTTGAGGAAATTGGGCGATGCAGTATCTCAAGAGAAATACCACATTCCCTCTGGAAAGGCAAAAAGTTACTTGAAAGCATTTATTCGACTCAGAAAGTTTTCTCATACAGCCGACCCCTTTGGAGAGGAGAACACACTTCACAGACTCAATTCGAGAGGAGCCCCTGTGCACATTTAAGGCTTCGAGAGGAAACCGGAAGTTCCCCTTCCAACACCAAAGGAGACCTGACTTCCCTGAAGCAACCCCAGCGAGTTCCTGAGGTCCCCATCGCAACTCGAGAAGCACCCCTAGCTGCTCGCCGCAACTCGAGAAACACCCCCAAATTATACCCCCATGCGAGATGAGGAAATTGGGCGATGCAGTATCTCAAGAGAAATACCACATACCCACTGGAAAGGCAAAAAGCTACTTAACACCCTTTATTCGCCTCAGAAAGTTCCCTCACACAGCCGACGCATTTGGAGAGGAGAACACACTTTACGGACTCAATTCGAGAGGAGCCCCTGTGCACATTGAAGGGCTCGAGAGGAAACCGGAAGTTCCCCTTCCAACACCAAAGGGGATCTGACTTGCCTGAGGCAACCACAGCGAGTTCCTGAGGTCCCCGTCGCAACTCGAGAATCACCCTCAGCTGCCCGCCGCAACTCGAGAAACACCCCAAAATTATCCCCTCCATGCGAGATGAGGAAATTGGGCGATGCAGTATCTCAAGAGAAATACCACATTCCCTCTGGAAAGGCAAAAAGGTACTTGACACCCTTTATTCGACTCAGAAAGTTCCCTCACACAGCCGTCCCTTTTGGAGAGGAGAACACACTTTACGGACTCAATTCGAGAGGAGCCCCTGTGCACATGGAAGGCCTCGATAGGAAACCGGAAGTTCCCCTTCCAAAACCAAAGGGTACCTGACTTCCCTGAAGCAACCCCAGCGAGTTCCTGAGGTCCCCGTCGCAACTCGAGAAGCACCCCCACCTTCCCGTCGCAACTCGAGAAACACCCCCAAATTGTCCCGTCCATGCGAGATGAGGAAATTTGCCGATGCAGCATCTCAAGAGAAATACCATATTCCCTATGGAAAGGCAAAAAGGTACTTGAAACCCTTTATTCGACTCAGAAAGTTCCCTCACACAGCCATCCCCTTTGGAGAGGAGAACACACTTTATGGACTCAATTCGAGAGGAGCCCCTGTGCACATTGAAGGGCTCGAGAGGAAACCGGAAATCCCCCTTCCAACAACAAAGGGGACCTGACTTCCCTGAAGCAACCCCAGCGAGTTCCTGAGGTCCCCGTCGCAACTCGAGAAGCACCCCCAGCTTCCCGCCTCAACTCGAGAAACACCCCAAAATTATCCCCTCCATGCGAGATGAGGAAATTTGGCGATGCAGCATCTCAAGAGAAATAACACATTCCCTCTGAAAAGGCAAAAAGGTACTTGACAACCTTTATTCGACTCAGAACGTTCCCTCACACAGCCGTCCCCTTTGGAGTGGAGAACACACTTTACAGACTCAATTCGAGAGGAGCCCCTGTGCACATGGAAGGCCTAGAGAGGAAACCGGAAGTTCCCCTTCCAACACCAAAGGGGACCTGAGTTCCCTGAAGCAACCCCAGCGAGTTCCTGAGGTCACCGTCGCAACTCGAGAAGCACACTCACCTTCCCGCCGCAACTCGAGAAACACCCCAAAATTATCCCCTCCATGCGAGATGAGGAAATTTGCCAATGCAGCATCTCAAGAGAAATACCACATTCCCTCTGGAAAGGCAAAAAGGTACTTGACACCCTTTATTCGACTCAGAAAGTTCCCTCACACAGCCGTCCCCTTTGGAGACGAGAACACACTTCACGGACTCAATTCGAGAGGAGCCCCTGTGCACATTGAAGGGCTCGAGAGGAAACCGGAAGTTCCCCTACCAACACCAAAGGGGACCTGATTTCCCTGAGGCAACCCCAGCGAGTTCCTGAGGTCCCCGTCGCTACTCGAGAAGCACCCCCAGCTTCCCGTCGCAACTAGAGAAAGACCCCAAAATTATCCCCTCCATGCGAGATGAGGAAATTTTGCGATGCAGCATGTCAAGAGAAATACCACATTCGCTCTTGAAAGGCAAAAAGGTACTTGACACCCTTTATTCGACTCAGAAAGTTCCCTCACACAGCCGACGCATTTGGAGAGGAGAACACACGTCAGGGACTCAATTCGAGACGAGCCCCTGTGCACATTGAAGGGCTCGAGAGGCAACCGGAAGTTCCCCTTCCAACACCAAAGGGGACCTAACTTCCCTGAAGCAACCCCAGCAAGTTCCTGCGGTCACTGTCGCACCTCGAGAAGCACCGCCAGCTGCCCGCTGCAACTCGAGAAACACCCGAAAATTATCCCCTCCATGCGAGATGAGGAAATTTGGCGATGCAGCATCTCAAGAGAAATACCACATTCCCTCTGGAAAGGCAAAAAGGTACTTGACACCCTTTATTCGACTCAGAAAGTTCCCTCACACAGCCGTCCCCTTTGAGAGGAGAACACACTTCACGGACTCAATTCAAGAGGAGCCCCTGTGCACATTGAAGGTCTTGAGAGGAAACCGGAAATTCCCCTTCCAACACCAAAGGGGACCTGACTTCCCTGAAGCAACCCCAGCGAGTTCCTGAGGTCCCCGTCGCAACTCGAGAAGCACCCCAGCTTCCCGCCGCAACTCGAGAAACACCCCAAAAATATCCCCTCCATGCGAGATGAGGAAATTTGGCGATGCAGCATCTCAAGAGAAATACCACATTCCCTCTGGAAAGGCAAAAAGGTACTTGACACCCTTTATTCGACTCAGAAAGTTCCCTCACACAGCCGTCCCCTCTGAGAGGAGAACACACTTCACGGACTCAATTCAAGAGGAGCCCCTGTGCACATTGAAGGGCTCGAGAGGAAACAGGAAGTTCCCCTTCCAACACCAAAGGGGACCTGACTTCCCTGAAGCAACCCCAGCGAGTTCCTGAGGTCCCCGTCGCAACTCGAGAAGCACCCCCAGGTTCCCGCCGCAACTCGAGAAACATCCCAAAATTATCCCCTCCATGCGAGATGAGCAAATTTGGCGATGCAGCATCTCAAGAGAAATACCACATTCCCTCTGGAAAGGCAAAAAGGTACTTGACACCCTTTATTCGACTCAGAAAGTTCCCTCACACAGCCGTCCCCTCTGAGAGGAGAACACACTTCACGGACTCAATTCAAGAGGAGCCCCTGTGCACATTGAAGGGCTCGAGAGGAAACAGGAAGTTCCCCTTCCAACACCAAAGGGGACCTGACTTCCCTGAAGCAACCCCAGCGCGTTCCTGAGGTCCCCGTCGCAACTAGAGAAACAGCCCAAAATTCTCCACTTCATGCGAGATGAGGATGTTTGGCGATGCAGCATCTCACGAGAAATTCCACATTCCCTCTGGAAAGGCAAAAAGGTACTTGACACCCTGTATTCGACTCAGAAAGTTCCCTCACACAGCCGTCCCCTTTGGAGAGGAGAACGCACTTTACGGAATTAATTCGAGAGGAGCCCCTGTGCACATTGAAGGGCTCGAGAGGAAATCGGAAGTTCCCCTTCCAACAAAAAAGGGGACCTGACTTCCCCGAAGCAACCCCAGCGAGTTCCTGAGGTCGCCGTCACAACTCGAGAAGCACCCCCAGCTTCCCGCTGCAACTCGAGAAACACCCCAAAATTATCCCCTCCATGCGAGATGAGGAAATTTGGCGATGCAGCATCTCAAGAGAAATACCACATTCCCTATGGAAAGGCAAAAAATACTTGACACCCTTAATTCGACTCAGGAAGATCCCTCACACAGCCGTCCCCTTTGGAGAGGAGAACACACTTTACGGACTCAATTCGAGAGGAGCCCCTTGCACATTGAAGGGCTCGAGAGGAAACCGGAAGTTCCCCTTCCAACACCAAAGGCGACCTGACTTCCCTGAAGCAACCCCAGCGAGTTACTAAGGTCCAGATCGCAACTCGAGAACACCCCCAGCTTCCCACAGCAACTCGAGAAACACCCGAAAATTATCCCCTCCATGCGACATGAGGAAATTTGGCGATGCAGCATCTCAAGAGAAATACCACATTCCCTCTGGAAAGGCAAAAAGGTACTTGACACCCTGTATTCGACTCAGAAAGTTCCCTCACACAGCCGTCCCCTTTGGAGAGGAGAACACACTTTACAGACTCAATTCGAGAGGAGACCCTGTGCACATTGAAGGGCTCGAGAGGAACCCGGATGTTCCCCTTCCAACACCAAAGGGGACCTGACTTCCCTGAAGCAACCCCAGCGAGTTCCTGAGGTCCCCGTCGCAACTCGAGAAGCACCCCCAGCTTCCGGCCGCAACTGGAGAAACAAACCAAAATTCTCCACTTCATGCGAGATGAGGAAATTTGGCGATGCAGCATCTCAAGAGAAATTCCACATTCCGTCTGGAAAGGCAAAAAGGTACTTGACACCCTTTATTCGACTCAGAATGTTCCCTCACACAGCCGTCCCCTTTGGAGAGGAGAACACACTTTACGGAATCAATTCGAGAGGAGCCCCTGTGCTCATTGAAGGGCTCGAGAGGAAACCGGTAGTTCCCCATACAACAACAAAGGGGACCTGACTTTCCTGATGCAACCCCAGCGAGTTCCTGAGGTCACCGTCGCAACTCGAGAAGCACCCCCAGCTTGCCGCCGCAACTCGAGAAACACCCCAAAATTATCCCCTCCATGCGAGATGAGGAAATTTGGCGATGAAGCATCTCAAGAAAAATACCACATTCCCTCTGGAAAGGCAAAAAGTACTTGACACCCTTTATTCGACTCAGAAAGTTCCCTCACACAGCCGTCCCCTTTGGAGTGGAGAACACACTTTATGGACTCAATTCGAGAGGAGAACCTGTGCACATTGAAGGGCTCGAGAGGAAACCGGAAGTTACCCTTCCAACAACAAAGGGGACCTGATTTCCCTGAAGCAACCCCAGCGAGTTCCTGAGGTCCCCGTCGCAACTCGAGAAGCACCCCCAGCTTTCCGCCGCAACTCGAGAAACACCCCAAAATTATCCCCTCCATGCGAGATGAGGAAATTTGGCGATGCAGCATCTCACGAAAAATACCACATTCCCTCTGGACAGGCAAAAAGGTACTTGACACCCTTTATTCGACTCAGAAAGTTCCCTCACACAGCCGTCCCCTTTGGAGAGGAGAACACACTTTACAGACTCAATTCGAGAGGAGCCCCTGTGCACATTGAAGGGCTCGAGAGGAAACCGGAAGTTCCCCTTCCAACACCAAAGGGGACCTGACTTCCCTGAAGCAACCCCAGCGAGATCCTGAGGTCACCAACGCAACTCGAGAAGCACCCCCAGCTTCCCGCCGCAACTCGAGAAATACCCCAAAATTATCCCCTCCATGCGAGAAGAGGAAATTTGGCGATGCAGCATCTCAAGAGAAATACCACATTCCCTCTGGAAAGGCAAAAAGGTTCTTGGCACCCTTTATTCGACTCAGAAAGTTCCCTCACACAGCCGTCCCCAATGGAGAGGAGAACACACTTTACGGACTCAATTCGTGAGGAGCCCCTGTGCCCATTGAAGGGCTCGAGAGTAAACCGGAAGTTCCCCTTCCAAAAACAAAGGGGACCTGACTTCGCTGAAGCAACCCCAGCGAGTTCCTGAGGTCCCCGTCGCAACTCGAGAAGCACCCCAAGCTTCCCGCCGCAACTCGAGAAACACACCAGAATTATCCCCTTTATGCGAAATGAGGAAATTTGGCGAAGCAGCATCTCACGAGAAATACCACATTCCCTCTGGAAAGGCAAAAAGGTACTTGACTCCCTTTATTCGACTCAGAAAGTTCCTTCACAGAGCGGTCCCCTCTGGAGAGGAGAACACACTTTATGGACTCAATTCGAGATGAGCCCCTGTGCACATTGAAGGGCTCGAGAGGAAACCCGAAGTTCCCCTTCCAACACCAAAGGGGACCTGACTTCCCTGAAGCAACCACAGCGAGTCCCTGAGGTCCCCGTCGCAACTCGAGAAGCACACCCAGCTTCCCGCCGCAACTCGAGGAACACCCCAAAATTATCCCCTCCATGCGAGATGAGGAAATTTGGCGATGCAGCATCTCACGAGAAATACCACATTCCCTCTGCAAAGGCAAAAAGGTACTTGACACCCTTTATTCCACTCAGAGAGTTCCCTCACATAGCCGTCCCCTTTGGAGAGGAGAACACACTTTACGGAGTCAATTCGAGGGGAGCCCCTGTGCACTTTGAAAAACTCGAGAGGAAACCGGAATTTCCCCTTCCAACACCAAAGGGGAACTTACTTACCTGAAGCAACCCCAGCGAGTTCCTGAGGTCCCCGTCGCAACTCGAGAAGCACCCCCAGCTCCCCGCCGCAACTCGAGAAACACCCCAAAATTATCCTCTCCATGCGAGATGAGGAAATTTGGCGATGCAGCTTCTCAAGAGAAATACCACATTCCTTCTGGAAAGGCAAAAAGGTACTTGACACCCTTTATTCGACTCAGAAAGTTCCCTCACACAGCCGTCCCCTTTGGAGAGGAGAACACAATTTACGGACTCAATTCGAGAGGAGCCCCTGTGCACATTGAAGGGCTCGAGAGGAAACCGGAAGTTCCCCTTCCAACACCAAAGGCGACGTGAATTCCCTGAAGCAACCACAGCGAGTTCCTGAGGTCCCCGTCGCAACTCGAGAAGCACCCCCAGCTTTCGGCCGCAACTCGAAAAACACCCAAAATTCTCCACTTCATGCGAGATGAGGAAATTTGGCGATGCAGAATCTCAAGAGAAATACCACATTCCCTCTGGAAAGGCAAAAAGGTACTTGACACCCTTTATTCGACTCAGAAAGTTCCCTCACACAGCCGTCCCCTGTGGAGAGGAGAACACACTTTACGGACTCAATTCGAGAGGAGACCCTGGGCACATTGAAGGGCTCGAGAGGAAACCGGAAGTTTCCCTTCCAACACCAAAGGGGACCTGACTTCCCTGAAGCAACCACAGCGAGTTCCTGAGGTCCCCGTCGCAACTCGAGAAACACCCCAAAATTCTCCACTTCATGCGAGATGAGGATATTTGGCGATGCAGCATCTCACGAGAAATTCCACATTCCCTCTGGAAAGGCAAAAAGGTACTTGACACCCTGTATTCGACTTAGAAAGTTCCCTCACACAGCCGTCCCCTTTGGAGAGGAGAACGCACTTTACGGAATCAATTCGAGAGGAGCCCCTGTGCACATTGAAGGGCTCGAGAGGAAACCGAAAGTTCCCCTTCCAACAACAAAGGGGACCTGACTTCCCCGAAGCAAGCCCAGCGAGTTCCTGAGGTGCCCGTCGCAACTCGAGAAGCATCCCCAGCTTCCCGCCGCAACTCGAGAAACACCCCAAAATTCTCCCCTCCATGCGAGATGAGGAAATTTGGAGATGCAGCATCTCACGAGAAATTCCACATTCCCTCTAGAAAGGCAAGAAGGTACTTGACACCCTTTATTCTACTCAGAAAGTTCCCTCACACAGCCGTCCCCTTTGGAGAAGAGAACACACTTTACGGACTCAATTCGAGAGGAGCCCCTGTGCACATTGAAGGGCTCGAGAGGAAACCGGAAGTACCATTTTCAACACCAAAGGGGACCTGACTTTCCTGACCAACCCCAGCGAGTTCCTGTGGTCCCCGTCGCAACTCGAGAAGCACTCCCAGCTTGCCGCCGCAACTCGAGAAACACCCCAAAATTATCCCCTCCATGCGAGATGAGGAAATTTGGCGATGCAGCATCTCAAGAGAAATACCACATTCCTTCTGGAAAGGCAAAAAATACTTGACACCCTTTATTCTACTCAGGAAGTTCCCTCACACAGCCGTCCCCTTTGGAGAGGAGAACACACTTTACGGACTCAGTTCGAGAGGAGCCCCTGTGCACATTGAAGGGCTCGAGAGGAAACCGTAAGTTTCCCTTCCAACACCAAAGGGGACCTGACTTCCCTGAAGCAACCCCAGCGCGTTCCTGAGGTCCCCGTCGCAACTCGAGAAACACCCCAAAATTCTCCACTTCATGCGAGATGAGGATGTTTGGCGATGCAGCATCTCACGAGAAATTCCACATTCCCTCTGGAAAGGCAAAAAGGTACTTGACACCCTGTATTCGACTCAGAAAGTTCCCTCACACAGCCGTCCTCTTTGGAGAGGAGAACACACTTTACGGACTCAATTCGAGAGGAGCCCCTGTGCACATTGAAGGGCTCGAGAAGAAACCGGAAGTTCCCCTTCCAACACCAAAGGGGACCTGACTTCCCTGAAGCAACCCCAGCGAGTTCCTGAGGTCCCGATCGCAACTCGAGAAGCACCCCTAGCTGCTCGCCGCAACTCGAGAAACACCGCAAATTATACCCCCATGCGAGATGAGGAAATTGGGCGATGCAGTATCTCAAGAGAAATACCACATACCCACTGGAAAGGCAAAAAGCTACTTAACACCCTTTATTCGCCTCAGAAAGTTCCCTCACACAGCCGACGCATTTGGAGAGGAGAACACACTTTACGGACTCAATTCGAGAGGAGCCCCTGTGCACCTTGAAGGGCTCGAGAGGAAACCGGAAGTTCCCCTTCCAACACCAAAGGGGACCTGACTTCCCTGAAGCAACCCCAGCGAGTTCCTGAGGTCCCCGTCGCAACTCGAGAAGCACCCCAGCTTCCCGCCGCAACTCGAGAAACACCCCAAAAATATCCCCTCCATGCGAGATGAGGAAATTTGGCGATGCAGCATCTCAAGAGAAATACCACATTCCCTCTGGAAAGGCAAAAAGGTACTTGACACCCTTTATTCGACTCAGAAAGTTCCCTCACACAGCCGTCCCCTCTGAGAGGAGAACACACTTCACGGACTCAATTCAAGAGGAGCCCCTGTGCACATTGAAGGGCTCGAGAGGAAACAGGAAGTTCCCCTTCCAACACCAAAGGGGACCTGACTTCCCTGAAGCAACCCCAGCGAGTTCCTGAGGTCCCCGTCGCAACTCGAGAAGCACCCCCAGGTTCCCGCCCCAACTCGAGAAACATCCCAAAATTATCCCCTCCATGCGAGATGAGCAAATTTGGCGATGCAGCATCTCAAGAGAAATACCACATTCCCTCTGGAAAGGCAAAAAGTTACTTGACACCCTTTATTCCACTCAGAAAGTTCCCTCACACAGCCGTCCCCTTTGGAGAGGAGAACACACTTTACGGACACAATTCGAGAGGAGCCCCTGTGCACATTGAAGGGCTCGAGAGGAAACCGGAAGTTCCCCTTCCAACACCAAAGGCGACCTGAATTCCCTGAAGCAACCACAGCGAGTTCCTGAGGTCCCCGTCGCAACTCGAGAAGCACCCCCAGCTTTCGGGCGCAACTCGAGAAACACCCCAAAATTCTCCCCTCCATGCGAGATGAGGAAATTTGGCGATGCAGCATCTCACGAGAAATTCCACATTCCCTCTGGAAAGGCAAAAAGGTACTTGACACCCTTTATTCGACTCAGAAAGTTCCCTCACACAGCCGTCCCCTTTGGAGAGGAAAACACACTTTACGGATTCAATTCGAGAGGAGACCCTGTGCACATTGAAGGGCTCGAGAGGAAACCGGATGTTCCCCTTCCAACACCAAAGGGGACCTGACTTCCCTGAAGCAACCCCAGCGAGTTCCTGAGGTCCCCGTCTCAACTCGATAAACACCCCAAAATTCTCCACTTCATGCGAGATGAGGATATTTGGCGATGCAGCATCTCACGAGAAATTCCACATTCCCTCTGGAAAGGCAAAAAGGTACTTGACACCCTGTATTCGACTCAGAAAGTTCCCTCACACAGCCGTCCCCTTTGGAGAGGAGAACGCACTTTACGGAATCAGTTCGAGAGGAGCCCCTGTGCACATTGAAGGGCTCGAGAGGAAACCGGAAGTACCATTTCCAACACCAAAGGGGACGTGACTTTCCTGAAGCAACCCCAGCGAGTTCCTCAGGTCCCCGTCGCAACTCGAGAAGCACCCCCAGCTTGCCGCCGCAACTCGAGAAACACCCCAAAATTATCCCCTCCATGCGAGATGAGGAAATTTGGTGATGCAGCATCTCAAGAGAAATACCACATTCCCTCTTGAAAGGCAAAAAATACTTGACACCCTTTATTCTACTCAGGAAGTTCCCTCACACAGCCGTCCCCTTTGGAGAGGAGAACACACTTTACGGACTCAATTCGAAAGGAGCCCCTGTGCACATTGAAGGGCTCGAGAGGAAACCGGAAGTTCCCCTTCCAACACCAAAGGGGACCTGACTTCCCTGAAGCAACCCCAGCGAGTTCCTGAGGTCCCCGTCGCAACTCGAGAAGCACCCCCAGCTTCCGGCCGCAACTGGAGAAACACACCAAAATTCTCCCCTTCATGCGAGATGAGGAAATTTGGCGATGCAGCATCTCACAAGAAATTCCACATTCCGTCTGGAAAGGCAAAAAGGTACTTGACACCCTGTATTCGACTCAGAAAGTTCCCTCACACAGCCGTCCCCTTTGGAGAGGAGAACACACTTCACGGAATCAATTCGAGAGGAACCCCTGTGCACATTGAAGGGCTCGAGAGGAAACCGGTAGTTCCCCATCCAACAACAAAGGGGACCTGACTTTCCTGAAGCAACCCCAGTGAGTTCCTGAGGTGCCCGTCGCAACTCGAGAAGCACCCCCAGCTTCCCGCCGCAACTCGAGAAACACCCCAAAATTATCCCCTCCATGCGAGATGAGGAAATTTGGTGATGCATCATCTCAAGAAAAATACCACATTCCCTCTGGAAAGGCAAAAAGTACTTGACACCCTTTATTCGACTCAGAAAGTTCCCTCACACAGCCGTCCCCTTTGGAGTGGAGAACACACTTTATGGACTCAATTCGAGAGGAGACCCTGTGCACATTGAAGGGCTCGAGAGGAAACCGGAAGTAACCCTTCCAACACCAAAGGGGACCTGACTTCCCTGAAGCAACCCCAGCGAGTTCCTGAGGACCCCGTCGCAACTCGAGAAACACACCCAGCTTCCCGCCGCAACTCGAGAAATACCCCAAAATTACCCCCTCCATGCGAGATGAGGAAATTAGGCGATGCAGCATCTCACGAGAAATACCACATTCCCTCTGGAAAGGCAAAAACGTACTTGACACCCATTATTCGACTCAGAAAGTTCCCTCACACAGCCGTCCCCTTTGGAGAGGAGAACACACTTTACGGACTCAATTCGAGAGGAGACCCTGTGCACATTGAAGGGCTCGAGAGGAAACCGGAAGTTCCCCTTCCAACACCAAAGGGCACCTGAATGCCCTGAAGCAACCCCAGCTAGTTCCTGAGGTCCCCGTCGCAACTGGAGAAGCACCCCCAGCTTCCCGCCTCAACTCGAGAAACACCTCAAAATTAATCCCTCCATGCGAGATGGGGAAATTTGGCGATGCAGCATCTCACGAGAAATACCACATTCCCTCTGGAAAGTGAGAAAGGTAATTCACACCCTTTATTCGACTCAGAAAGTTCCCTCACACAGCCGGCCCCTTTGTAGAGGAGAACACAATTTACGGACTCAATTCGAGAGGAGCCCCTGTGCACATTGAAGGGCTCGAGAGGAAAACGGAAGTTCCCCTTCCGACAGCAAAGGGGACCTGACTTCCCTGAAGCAACCCCAGCGAGTTCCTGAGGTCCCGTCGCAAGTCGAGAAGCACCCACAGCTTCCCGCCGCAACTCGAGAAACACGTCAAAATTCTCCCCTCCATGCGAGATGAGGAAATTTTGCAATGCAGCATCTCAAGAGAAATACCACATTCACTCTGGAAAGGCAGAAAGATACTTGACACCCTTTATTCGACTCAGAAATTTCCCTCACACAGCCGTCCCCTTTGGAGGGGAGAACACACTTTACGGACTCAATTCGAGAGGAGCCCCTGTGCACATTGAAGGGCTCGAGAGGAAACCGGAAGTTCCCCTTCCAACACCAAAGGGGACCTGACTTCCCTGATGCAACCCCAGCGAGTTCCTGAAATCCCCGTCGCAACTCCAGAAGCACCCCCAGCTTCCCGCCGCAACTCGAGAAACACCCCAAAATTATCCCATCCATGGGAGATGAGGAAATTTGGCTATGCAGTATCTGACGAGAAATACCACATTTCTTCTGGAAAGGCAAAAAGGGACTTGACACCCTTTTTTCGACTCAGAAAGTTCCCTCAAACAGCCGTCCCCTTTGGAGAGGAGAACACAGTTTATGGACTCAATTGGAGAGGAGCCCCTGTGCACATTGAAGGGCTCGAGAGGAAACCGGAAGTTCCCCTTCCAACAACAAAGGCGACCTGACTTCCCTGAAGCAACCCCAGCGCGTTCCTGAGGTCCCCGTCGCAACTCGAGAAACACCACAAAATTCTCCACTTCATGCGAGATGAGGATGTTTGGCGATGCAGCATCTCACGAGAAATTCCACATTCCCTCTGGAAAGGCAAAAAGGTACTTGACACCCTGTATTCGACTCAGAAAGTTCCCTCACACAGCCGTCCCCTTTGGAGAGGAGAACGCACTTTATGGAATCAATTCGAGAGGAGCCCCTGTGCACATTGAAGGGCTCGAGAGGAAACCGGAAGTTCCCCTTCCAACAACAAAGGAGACCTGACTTCCCCGAAGCAACCCCAGCGAGTTCCTGAGGTGCCCGTCGCAACTCGAGAAGCACCCCCAGCTTCCCGCCGCAACTCGAGAAACACCCCAAATTATCCCCTCCATGCGATATGAGGAAATTTGGCGATGCAGCATCTCATGAGAAATACCACATTCCCTCTGGAAAGGCAAAAAGGTACTTGACAACCTTTATTCGACTCAGAAATTTCCCTCACACAGCCGTCCCCTTTGGAGAGGAGAACACATGTTATGGACTCAATTCAAGAGGAGCCCCTGTGCACATTGAAGGGCTCGAGAGGAAACCGGAAGTCCCCCTTCCAATACCAATGCGGACCTGACTTCCCTGAAGCAACCCCAGCGAGTTCCTGAGGTCCCCGTCGCAACTCGAGAAGCAACCCCAGCTTCCCACCGCAACTCGAGAAACACCCCAAAATTATCCCCTACATGCGAGATGAGGAAATTGGGCGATGCAGAATCTCAAGAGAAATACCACATTCCCTCTAGAAAGGCAAAAAGGTACTTGACACCCTTTATTCGACTCAGAAAGTTCCCTCACACTGCCGTCCCCTTTGGAGAGGAGAACACACTTTACGGACTCAATTCGAGAGGAGCCCCTGTGCACATTAAAGGGCTCGAGAGAAAACCGGAAGTTCCCCTTCCAACACAAAAGGGGACCTGACTTCCCTGAAGCAACCCCAGCGAGTTCCTGAGGTCCCCGTCGCAACTCGAGAAGCACCCCCAGCTTCCCGCCTCAACTCGAGAAACACCCCAAAATTATCCCCTCAATGCGAAATGAGGAAATTTCGCGATGCAACATGTCAAGAGAAATACCACATTCCCTCTTGAAAAGAAAAAAGGTACTTGATACCCTTTATTCGACTCAGAAATTTCCCTCACACAGCCGTCCCCTTTGGAGAGAACACACTCTACGTACTCAATTCGAGAGGAGCCCCTGTGCACATTGAAGGCCTCAAGAGGAAACCGGAAGTTCCCCTTCCAACACCAAAGGGGACCTGACTTCCCTGAAGCAACCACAGCGAGTCCCTGAGGTCCCCGTCGCAACTCGAGAAGCACACCCAGCTTCCCGCCGCAACTCGAGGAACACCCCAAAATTATCCCCTCCATGCGAGATGAGGAAATTTGGCGATGCAGCATCTCACGAGAAATACCACATTCCCTCTGCAAAGGCAAAAAGGTACTTGACACCCTTTATTCCACTCAGAGAGTTCCCTCACATAGCCGTCCCCTTTGGAGAGGAGAACACACTTTACGGAGTCAATTCGAGGGGAGCCCCTGTGCACTTTGAAAAACTCGAGAGGAAACCGGAATTTCCCCTTCCAACACCAAAGGGGAACTTACTTACCTGAAGTAACCCCAGCGAGTTCCTGAGGTCCCCGTCGCAACTCGAGAAGCACCCCCAGCTCCCCGCCGCAACTCGAGAAACACCCCAAAATTATCCTCTCCATGCGAGATGAGGAAATTTGGCGATGCAGCTTCTCAAGAGAAATACCACATTCCTTCTGGAAAGGCAAAAAGGTACTTGACACCCTTTATTCGACTCAGAAAGTTCCCTCACACAGCCGTCCCCTTTGGAGAGGAGAACACAATTTACGGACTCAATTCGAGAGTAGCCCCTGTGCACATTGAAGGGCTCGAGAGGAAAACGAAATTTCCCCTTCCAACACCAAAGGGGACCTGACTTCCCTGAAGCAACCCCAGCGAGTTCCTGAGGTCCCCGTCGCAACTCGAGTAGCAACCCCAGCTTCCCGCCTCAACTCGAGAAACACCCCAAAATTATCCCCTCCATGCGAGATGAGGAAATTTGGCGATGCAGCATCTCACAAGAAATTCCACATTCCGTCTGGAAAGGCAAAAAGGTACTTGACACCCTGTATTCGACTCAGAAAGTTCCCTCACAGAGCCGTCCCCTTTGGAGAGGAGAACACAATTTACGGACTCAATTCGAGAGGAGCCCCTGTGCACATTGAAGGGCTCGAGAGGAAACCGGAAGTTCCCCTTCCGAAAGCAAAGGGGACCTGACTTCCCTGAAGCAACCCCAGCGAGTTCCTGAGGTCCCGTCGCAAGTCGAGAAGCACCCACAGCTTCCCGCCGCAACTCGAGAAACACCTCAAAATTCTCCCCTCCATGCGAGATGAGGAAATTTTGCAATGCAGCATCTCAAGAGAAATACCACATTCACTCTGGAAAGGCAGAAAGATACTTGACACCCTTTATTCGACTCAGAAATTTCCCTCACACAGCCGTCCCCTTTGGAGGGGAGAACACAATTTACGGACTCAATTCGAGAGGAGCCCCTGTGCACATTGAAGGGCTCGAGAGGAAAACGAAATTTCCCCTTCCAACACCAAAGGGGACCTGACTTCCCTGAAGCAACCCCAGCGAGTTCCTGAGGTCCCCGTCGCAACTCGAGTAGCAACCCCAGCTTCCCGCCTCAACTCGAGAAACACCCCAAAATTATCCCCTCCATGCGAGATGAGGAAATTTGGCGATGCAGCATCTCACAAGAAATTCCACATTCCGTCTGGAAAGGCAAAAAGGTACTTGACACCCTGTATTCGACTCAGAAAGTTCCCTCACACAGCCGTCCCCTTTGGAGAGGAGAACACACTTCACGGAATCAATTCGAGAGGAACCCCTGTGCACATTGAAGGGCTCGAGAGGAAACCGGTAGTTCCCCATCCAACAACAAAGGGGACCTGACTTTCCTGAAGCAAACCCAGTGAGTTCCTGAGGTGCCCGTCGCAACTCGAGAAGCACCCCCAGCTTCCCGCCGCAACTCGAGAAACACCCCAAAATTATCCCCTCCATGCGAGATGAGGAAATTTGGCGATGCAGCATCTCAAGAAAAATACCACATTCCCTCTGAAAGGCAAAAAGTACTTGACACGCTTTATTCGACTCAGAAAGTTCCCTCACACAGCCGTCCCCTTTGGAGTGGAGAACACACTTTATGGACTCAATTCGAGAGGAGACCCTGTGCACATTGAAGGGCTCGAGAGGAAACCGGAAGTAACCCTTCCAACACCAAAGGGGACCTGACTTCCCTGAAGCAACCCCAGCGAGTTCCTGAGGACCCCGTCGCAACTCGAGAAGCACACCCAGCTTCCCGCCGCAACTCGAGAAACACCTCAAAATTAATCCCTCCATGCGAGATGGGGAAATTTGGCGATGCAGCATCTCACGAGAAATACCACATTCCCTCTGGAAAGTGAAAAAGGTAATTCACACCCTTTATTCGACTCAGAAAGTTCCCTCACACAGCCGGCCCCTTTGTAGAGGAGAACACAATTTACGGACTCAATTCGAGAGGAGCCCCTGTGCACATTGAAGGGCTCGAGAGGAAACAGGAAGTTCCACTTCCGAAAGCAAAGGGGACCTGACTTCCCTGAAGCAACCCCAGCGAGTTCCTGAGGTCCCGTCGCAAGTCGAGAAGCACCCACAGCTTCCCGCCGCAACTCGAGAAACACCTCAAAATTCTCCCCTCCATGCGAGATGAGGAAATTTTGCAATGCAGCATCTCAAGAGAAATACCACATTCACTCTGGAAAGGCAGAAAGATACTTGACACCCTTTATTCGACTCAGAAATTTCCCTCACACAGCCGTCCCCTTTGGAGGGGAGAACACACTTTACGGACTCAATTCGAGAGGAGCCCCTGTGCACATTGAAGGGCTCGAGAGGAAACCGGAAGTTCCCCTTCCAACACCAAAGGGGACCTGACTTCCCTGATGCAACCCCAGCGAGTTCCTGAAATCCCCGTCGCAACTCCAGAAGCACACCCAGCTTCCCGCCGCAACTCGAGAAACACCCCAAAATTATCCCATCCATGGGAGATGAGGAAATTTGGCTATGCAGTATCTGAGGAGAAATACCACATTTCTTCTGGAAAGGCAAAAAGGGACTTGACACCCTTTTTTCGACTCAGAAAGTTCCCTCAAACAGCCGTCCCCTTTGGAGAGGAGAACACAGTTTAAGGACTCAATTGGAGAGGAGCCCCTGTGCACATTGGAGGGCTCGAGAGAAAACCGGAAGTTTCGTTTCCAACACCAAAGGGGAACTGACTTCCCTGAAGCAACCCCAGCGTGTTCCTGAGGTCCCCGTCGCAACTCGAGAAGCAACCCCAGCTTCCCGCCGCAACTCGAGAAACAGCCCAAAATTCTCCCCTCCATGCGAGATGAGGAAATTTGGCGATGCAGCATCTCACGAGAAATACCACATTCCCTCTGGAAAGGCAAAAAGCTACTTGACACCCTTTATTCCACTGAGAAAGTTCCCTCACACATTCGTCCCCTTTGGAGAGGAGAACACACTTTACGGAATCAATTCGAGAGGAGACCCTGTGTACATTGAAGGGCTCGAGAGGAACCCGGAAGTTCCCCTTCCAACAAAAAAGGGGACCTGACTTCCCTGAAGCAACCCCAGCGAGTTCCTGAGATCCAGGTCGCAACTCGAGAAGCACCCCCAGCTTCCCGCCACAACTCGAGAAACACCCCAAAATTCTCCCCTCCATGCGAGATGAGGAAATTTGGCGATGCAGCATCTCACGAGAAATACCGCATTCCCTCTGGAAAGGCAAAAAGGTACTTGACACCCTTTATTCGACTCAGAAAGTTCCCTCACACAGCCGTCCCCTTTGGAGAGGAGAACACACTTTAAGGACTCATTTCGAGAGGAGCCCCATGGGCACATTGAAGGGCTCGAGAGGAAACCGGAAGTTCCCCTTCCAACACCAAAGGGGACCTGACTTCCCTGAAGTAACCCCAGCGAGATCCTGAGGTCCCTGTCGCAACTCGAGAAGCACCCCCAGCTGCCCGCTGCAACTCGAGGAACACCCCAAAATTATCCCCTCCAATCGAGATGAGTAAATTTTGCGATGCAGCATTTCAAGAGAAATACCACATTCCCTCTTGATAAGAAAAAAGTTACTTGACAACCTTTATTCGTCTCAGAAAATTACCTCACACAGCCATCCCCTTTGAGAGGAGAGCATATTTTATAGACTCAATTCTAGATGAGCCGCTGTGCACATTTAAGGGCTCGAGAGGAAATGGGAAGTTCCCCTTCCAACACCAAAGGGGACCTGACTTCCCTGAAGCAACCCCAGCGAGTTCCTGAGGTCCATGTCGCAACTCGAGAAGCACCCCCAGCTTCCCGCCGCAACTCGAGAAACAGCCCAAAATTATCCCCTCCATGCGAGATGAGGAAATTTTGCGATGCACCATCTCAAGAGAAATACCACATTCCCTCTTGAAAGGCAAAAAGGTACTTGACACCCTTTATTCGACTCAGAAGGTTCCCTCACACAGCCGTCCTCTTTGGAGAGGGCAACACACTTTATGGACTCAATTCGAGATGAGCCCCTGTGCACATTTAAGGGCTCGAGAGGAAACAGGAAGTTCCCCTTCCAACACCAAAGGGGACCGGACTTCCCTGAAGAAACCCTAGCGAGTTCCTGAGGTCCCCATCGCAACTCGAGAAGCACCCCCAGCTGCTCGCCGCAACTCGAGAAACACCCCAAGATTATCTCCTCCATGCGAGTTGAGGAAATTGGGCGATGCAGTATCTCAAGAGAAATACCACATTCCCTCTGGAAAGGCAAAAAGTTACTTGAAAGCATTTATTCGACTCAGAAAGTTTTCTCATACAGCCGACCCCTTTGGAGAGGAGAACACACTTCACAGACTCAATTCGAGAGGAGCCCCTGTGCACATTTAAGGCTTCGAGAGGAAACCGGAAGTTCCCCTTCCAACACCAAAGGAGACCTGACTTCCCTGAAGCAACCCCAGCGAGTTCCTGAGGTCCCCATCGCAACTCGAGAAGCACCCCTAGCTGCTCGCCGCAACTCGAGAAACACCCCCAAATTATACCCCCATGCGAGATGAGGAAATTGGGCGATGCAGTATCTCAAGAGAAATACCACATACCCACTGGAAAGGCAAAAAGCTACTTAACACCCTTTATTCGCCTCAGAAAGTTCCCTCACACAGCCGACGCATTTGGAGAGGAGAACACACTTTACGGACTCAATTCGAGAGGAGCCCCTGTGCACATTGAAGGGCTCGAGAGGAAACCGGAAGTTCCCCTTCCAACACCAAAGGGGATCTGACTTGCCTGAGGCAACCACAGCGAGTTCCTGAGGTCCCCGTCGCAACTCGAGAATCACCCTCAGCTGCCCGCCGCAACTCGAGAAACACCCCAAAATTATCCCCTCCATGCGAGATGAGGAAATTGGGCGATGCAGTATCTCAAGAGAAATACCACATTCCCTCTGGAAAGGCAAAAAGGTACTTGACACCCTTTATTCGACTCAGAAAGTTCCCTCACACAGCCGTCCCTTTTGGAGAGGAGAACACACTTTATGGACTCAATTCGAGAGGAGCCCCTGTGCACATGGAAGGCCTCGATAGGAAACCGGAAGTTCCCCTTCCAAAACCAAAGGGTACCTGACTTCCCTGAAGCAACCCCAGCGAGTTCCTGAGGTCCCCGTCGCAACTCGAGAAGCACCCCCACCTTCCCGTCGCAACTCGAGAAACACCCCCAAATTGTCCCGTCCATGCGAGATGAGGAAATTTGCCGATGCAGCATCTCAAGAGAAATACCATATTCCCTATGGAAAGGCAAAAAGGTACTTGAAACCCTTTATTCGACTCAGAAAGTTCCCTCACACAGCCATCCCCTTTGGAGAGGAGAACACACTTTATGGACTCAATTCGAGAGGAGCCCCTGTGCACATTGAAGGGCTCGAGAGGAAACCGGAAATCCCCCTTCCAACAACAAAGGGGACCTGACTTCCCTGAAGCAACCCCAGCGAGTTCCTGAGGTCCCCGTCGCAACTCGAGAAGCACCCCCAGCTTCCCGCCTCAACTCGAGAAACACCCCAAAATTATCCCCTCCATGCGAGATGAGGAAATTTGGCGATGCAGCATCTCAAGAGAAATAACACATTCCCTCTGAAAAGGCAAAAAGGTACTTGACAACCTTTATTCGACTCAGAACGTTCCCTCACACAGCCGTCCCCTTTGGAGTGGAGAACACACTTTACAGACTCAATTCGAGAGGAGCCCCTGTGCACATGGAAGGCCTAGAGAGGAAACCGGAAGTTCCCCTTCCAACACCAAAGGGGACCTGAGTTCCCTGAAGCAACCCCAGCGAGTTCCTGAGGTCACCGTCGCAACTCGAGAAGCACACTCACCTTCCCGCCGCAACTCGAGAAACACCCCAAAATTATCCCCTCCATGCGAGATGAGGAAATTTGCCAATGCAGCATCTCAAGAGAAATACCACATTCCCTCTGGAAAGGCAAAAAGGTACTTGACACCCTTTATTCGACTCAGAAAGTTCCCTCACACAGCCGTCCCCTTTGGAGACGAGAACACACTTCACGGACTCAATTCGAGAGGAGCCCCTGTGCACATTGAAGGGCTCGAGAGGAAACCGGAAGTTCCCCTACCAACACCAAAGGGGACCTGATTTCCCTGAGGCAACCCCAGCGAGTTCCTGAGGTCCCCGTCGCTACTCGAGAAGCACCCCCAGCTTCCCGTCGCAACTAGAGAAAGACCCCAAAATTATCCCCTCCATGCGAGATGAGGAAATTTTGCGATGCAGCATCTCAAGAGAAATACCACATTCGCTCTTGAAAGGCAAAAAGGTACTTGACACCCTTTATTCGACTCAGAAAGTTCCCTCACACAGCCGACGCATTTGGAGAGGAGAACACACGTCAGGGACTCAATTCGAGACGAGCCCCTGTGCACATTGAAGGGCTCGAGAGGCAACCGGAAGTTCCCCTTCCAACACCAAAGGGGACCTAACTTCCCTGAAGCAACCCCAGCAAGTTCCTGCGGTCACTGTCGCACCTCGAGAAGCACCGCCAGCTGCCCGCTGCAACTCGAGAAACACCCGAAAATTATCCCCTCCATGCGAGATGAGGAAATTTGGCGATGCAGCATCTCAAGAGAAATACCACATTCCCTCTGGAAAGGCAAAAAGGTACTTGACACCCTTTATTCGACTCAGAAAGTTCCCTCACACAGCCGTCCCCTTTGAGAGGAGAACACACTTCACGGACTCAATTCAAGAGGAGCCCCTGTGCACATTGAAGGTCTTGAGAGGAAACCGGAAATTCCCCTTCCAACACCAAAGGGGACCTGACTTCCCTGAAGCAACCCCAGCGAGTTCCTGAGGTCCCCGTCGCAACTCGAGAAGCACCCCAGCTTCCCGCCGCAACTCGAGAAACACCCCAAAAATATCCCCTCCATGCGAGATGAGGAAATTTGGCGATGCAGCATCTCAAGAGAAATACCACATTCCCTCTGGAAAGGCAAAAAGGTACTTGACACCCTTTATTCGACTCAGAAAGTTCCCTCACACAGCCGTCCCCTCTGAGAGGAGAACACACTTCACGGACTCAATTCAAGAGGAGCCCCTGTGCACATTGAAGGGCTCGAGAGGAAACAGGAAGTTCCCCTTCCAACACCAAAGGGGACCTGACTTCCCTGAAGCAACCCCAGCGAGTTCCTGAGGTCCCCGTCGCAACTCGAGAAGCACCCCCAGGTTCCCGCCGCAACTCGAGAAACATCCCAAAATTATCCCCTCCATGCGAGATGAGCAAATTTGGCGATGCAGCATCTCAAGAGAAATACCACATTCCCTCTGGAAAGGCAAAAAGGTACTTGACACCCTTTATTCGACTCAGAAAGTTCCCTCACACAGCCGTCCCCTCTGAGAGGAGAACACACTTCACGGACTCAATTCAAGAGGAGCCCCTGTGCACATTGAAGGGCTCGAGAGGAAACAGGAAGTTCCCCTTCCAACACCAAAGGGGACCTGACTTCCCTGAAGCAACCCCAGCGCGTTCCTGAGGTCCCCGTCGCAACTAGAGAAACAGCCCAAAATTCTCCACTTCATGCGAGATGAGGATGTTTGGCGATGCAGCATCTCACGAGAAATTCCACATTCCCTCTGGAAAGGCAAAAAGGTACTTGACACCCTGTATTCGACTCAGAAAGTTCCCTCACACAGCCGTCCCCTTTGGAGAGGAGAACGCACTTTACGGAATTAATTCGAGAGGAGCCCCTGTGCACATTGAAGGGCTCGAGAGGAAATCGGAAGTTCCCCTTCCAACAAAAAAGGGGACCTGACTTCCCCGAAGCAACCCCAGCGAGTTCCTGAGGTCGCCGTCACAACTCGAGAAGCACCCCCAGCTTCCCGCTGCAACTCGAGAAACACCCCAAAATTATCCCCTCCATGCGAGATGAGGAAATTTGGCGATGCAGCATCTCAAGAGAAATACCACATTCCCTATGGAAAGGCAAAAAATACTTGACACCCTTAATTCGACTCAGGAAGATACCTCACACAGCCGTCCCCTTTGGAGAGGAGAACACACTTTACGGACTCAATTCGAGAGGAGCCCCTTGCACATTGAAGGGCTCGAGAGGAAACCGGAAGTTCCCCTTCCAACACCAAAGGCGACCTGACTTCCCTGAAGCAACCCCAGCGAGTTACTAAGGTCCAGATCGCAACTCGAGAACACCCCCAGCTTCCCACAGCAACTCGAGAAACACCCGAAAATTATCCCCTCCATGCGACATGAGGAAATTTGGCGATGCAGCATCTCAAGAGAAATACCACATTCCCTCTGGAAAGGCAAAAAGGTACTTGACACCCTGTATTCGACTCAGAAAGTTCCCTCACACAGCCGTCCCCTTTGGAGAGGAGAACACACTTTACAGACTCAATTCGAGAGGAGACCCTGTGCACATTGAAGGGCTCGAGAGGAACCCGGATGTTCCCCTTCCAACACCAAAGGGGACCTGACTTCCCTGAAGCAACCCCAGCGAGTTCCTGAGGTCCCCGTCGCAACTCGAGAAGCACCCCCAGCTTCCGGCCGCAACTGGAGAAACAAACCAAAATTCTCCACTTCATGCGAGATGAGGAAATTTGGCGATGCAGCATCTCAAGAGAAATTCCACATTCCGTCTGGAAAGGCAAAAAGGTACTTGACACCCTTTATTCGACTCAGAATGTTCCCTCACACAGCCGTCCCCTTTGGAGAGGAGAACACACTTTACGGAATCAATTCGAGAGGAGCCCCTGTGCTCATTGAAGGGCTCGAGAGGAAACCGGTAGTTCCCCATACAACAACAAAGGGGACCTGACTTTCCTGATGCAACCCCAGCGAGTTCCTGAGGTCCCCGTCGCAACTCGAGAAGCACCCCCAGCTTGCCGCCGCAACTCGAGAAACACCCCAAAATTATCCCCTCCATGCGAGATGAGGAAATTTGGCGATGAAGCATCTCAAGAAAAATACCACATTCCCTCTGGAAAGGCAAAAAGTACTTGACACCCTTTATTCGACTCAGAAAGTTCCCTCACACAGCCGTCCCCTTTGGAGTGGAGAACACACTTTATGGACTCAATTCGAGAGGAGAACCTGTGCACATTGAAGGGCTCGAGAGGAAACCGGAAGTTACCCTTCCAACAACAAAGGGGACCTGATTTCCCTGAAGCAACCCCAGCGAGTTCCTGAGGTCCCCGTCGCAACTCGAGAAGCACCCCCAGCTTTCCGCCGCAACTCGAGAAACACCCCAAAATTATCCCCTCCATGCGAGATGAGGAAATTTGGCGATGCAGCATCTCACGAAAAATACCACATTCCCTCTGGACAGGCAAAAAGGTACTTGACACCCTTTATTCGACTCAGAAAGTTCCCTCACACAGCCGTCCCCTTTGGAGAGGAGAACACACTTTACAGACTCAATTCGAGAGGAGCCCCTGTGCACATTGAAGGGCTCGAGAGGAAACCGGAAGTTCCCCTTCCAACACCAAAGGGGACCTGACTTCCCTGAAGCAACCCCAGCGAGATCCTGAGGTCACCAACGCAACTCGAGAAGCACCCCCAGCTTCCCGCCGCAACTCGAGAAATACCCCAAAATTATCCCCTCCATGCGAGAAGAGGAAATTTGGCGATGCAGCATCTCAAGAGAAATACCACATTCCCTCTGGAAAGGCAAAAAGGTTCTTGGCACCCTTTATTCGACTCAGAAAGTTCCCTCACACAGCCGTCCCCAATGGAGAGGAGAACACACTTTACGGACTCAATTCGTGAGGAGCCCCTGTGCCCATTGAAGGGCTCGAGAGTAAACCGGAAGTTCCCCTTCCAAAAACAAAGGGGACCTGACTTCGCTGAAGCAACCCCAGCGAGTTCCTGAGGTCCCCGTCGCAACTCGAGAAGCACCCCAAGCTTCCCGCCGCAACTCGAGAAACACACCAGAATTATCCCCTTTATGCGAAATGAGGAAATTTGGCGAAGCAGCATCTCACGAGAAATACCACATTCCCTCTGGAAAGGCAAAAAGGTACTTGACTCCCTTTATTCGACTCAGAAAGTTCCTTCACAGAGCGGTCTTCTCTGGAGAGGAGAACACACTTTATGGACTCAATTCGAGATGAGCCCCTGTGCACATTGAAGGGCTCGAGAGGAAACCCGAAGTTCCCCTTCCAACACCAAAGGGGACCTGACTTCCCTGAAGCAACCACAGCGAGTCCCTGAGGTCCCCGTCGCAACTCGAGAAGCACACCCAGCTTCCCGCCGCAACTCGAGGAACACCCCAAAATTATCCCCTCCATGCGAGATGAGGAAATTTGGCGATGCAGCATCTCACGAGAAATACCACATTCCCTCTGCAAAGGCAAAAAGGTACTTGACACCCTTTATTCCACTCAGAGAGTTCCCTCACATAGCCGTCCCCTTTGGAGAGGAGAACACACTTTACGGAGTCAATTCGAGGGGAGCCCCTGTGCACTTTGAAAAACTCGAGAGGAAACCGGAATTTCCCCTTCCAACACCAAAGGGGAACTTACTTACCTGAAGCAACCCCAGCGAGTTCCTGAGGTCCCCGTCGCAACTCGAGAAGCACCCCCAGCTCCCCGCCGCAACTCGAGAAACACCCCAAAATTATCCTCTCCATGCGAGATGAGGAAATTTGGCGATGCAGCTTCTCAAGAGAAATACCACATTCCTTCTGGAAAGGCAAAAAGGTACTTGACACCCTTTATTCGACTCAGAAAGTTCCCTCACACAGCCGTCCCCTTTGGAGAGGAGAACACAATTTACGGACTCAATTCGAGAGGAGCCCCTGTGCACATTGAAGGGCTCGAGAGGAAACCGGAAGTTCCCCTTCCAACACCAAAGGCGACGTGAATTCCCTGAAGCAACCACAGCGAGTTCCTGAGGTCCCCGTCGCAACTCGAGAAGCACCCCCAGCTTTCGGCCGCAACTCGAAAAACACCCAAAATTCTCCACTTCATGCGAGATGAGGAAATTTGGCGATGCAGAATCTCAAGTGAAATACCACATTCCCTCTGGAAAGTCAAAAAGGTACTTGACACCCTTTATTCGACTCAGAAAGTTCCCTCACACAGCCGTCCCCTGTGGAGAGGAGAACACACTTTACGGACTCAATTCGAGAGGAGACCCTGGGCACATTGAAGGGCTCGAGAGGAAACCGGAAGTTTCCCTTCCAACACCAAAGGGGACCTGACTTCCCTGAAGCAACCACAGCGAGTTCCTGAGGTCCCCGTCGCAACTCGAGAAACACCCCAAAATTCTCCACTTCATGAGAGATGAGGATATTTGGCGATGCAGCATCTCACGAGAAATTCCACATTCCCTCTGGAAAGGCAAAAAGGTACTTGACACCCTGTATTCGACTTAGAAAGTTCCCTCACACAGCCGTCCCCTTTGGAGAGGAGAACGCACTTTACGGAATCAATTCGAGAGGAGCCCCTGTGCACATTGAAGGGCTCGAGAGGAAACCGAAAGTTCCCCTTCCAACAACAAAGGGGACCTGACTTCCCCGAAGCAAGCCCAGCGAGTTCCTGAGGTGCCCGTCGCAACTCGAGAAGCATCCCCAGCTTCCCGCCGCAACTCGAGAAACACCCCAAAATTCTCCCCTCCATGCGAGATGAGGAAATTTGGAGATGCAGCATCTCACGAGAAATTCCACATTCCCTCTAGAAAGGCAAGAAGGTACTTGACACCCTTTATTCTACTCAGAAAGTTCCCTCACACAGCCGTCCCCTTTGGAGAAGAGAACACACTTTACGGACTCAATTCGAGAGGAGCCCCTGTGCACATTGAAGGGCTCGAGAGGAAACCGGAAGTACCATTTTCAACACCAAAGGGGACCTGACTTTCCTGACCAACCCCAGCGAGTTCCTGTGGTCCCCGTCGCAACTCGAGAAGCACTCCCAGCTTGCCGCCGCAACTCGAGAAACACCCCAAAATTATCCCCTCCATGCGAGATGAGGAAATTTGGCGATGCAGCATCTCAAGAGAAATACCACATTCCTTCTGGAAAGGCAAAAAATACTTGACACCCTTTATTCTACTCAGGAAGTTCCCTCACACAGCCGTCCCCTTTGGAGAGGAGAACACACTTTACGGACTCAATTCGAGAGGAGCCCCTGTGCACATTGAAGGGCTCGAGAGGAAACCGTAAGTTTCCCTTCCAACACCAAAGGGGACCTGACTTCCCTGAAGCAACCCCAGCGCGTTCCTGAGGTCCCCGTCGCAACTCGAGAAACACCCCAAAATTCTCCACTTCATGCGAGATGAGGATGTTTGGCGATGCAGCATCTCACGAGAAATTCCACATTCCCTCTGGAAAGGCAAAAAGGTACTTGACACCCTGTATTCGACTCAGAAAGTTCCCTCACACAGCCGTCCTCTTTGGAGAGGAGAACACACTTTACGGACTCAATTCGAGAGGAGCCCCTGTGCACATTGAAGGGCTCGAGAAGAAACCGGAAGTTCCCCTTCCAACACCAAAGGGGACCTGACTTCCCTGAAGCAACCCCAGCGAGTTCCTGAGGTCCCGATCGCAACTCGAGAAGCACCCCTAGCTGCTCGCCGCAACTCGAGAAACACCGCAAATTATACCCCCATGCGAGATGAGGAAATTGGGCGATGCAGTATCTCAAGAGAAATACCACATACCCACTGGAAAGGCAAAAAGCTACTTAACACCCTTTATTCGCCTCAGAAAGTTCCCTCACACAGCCGACGCATTTGGAGAGGAGAACACACTTTACGGACTCAATTCGAGAGGAGCCCCTGTGCACCTTGAAGGGCTCGAGAGGAAACCGGAAGTTCCCCTTCCAACACCAAAGGGGACCTGACTTCCCTGAAGCAACCCCAGCGAGTTCCTGAGGTCCCCGTCGCAACTCGAGAAGCACCCCAGCTTCCCGCCGCAACTCGAGAAACACCCCAAAAATATCCCCTCCATGCGAGATGAGGAAATTTGGCGATGCAGCATCTCAAGAGAAATACCACATTCCCTCTGGAAAGGCAAAAAGGTACTTGACACCCTTTATTCGACTCAGAAAGTTCCCTCACACAGCCGTCCCCTCTGAGAGGAGAACACACTTCACGGACTCAATTCAAGAGGAGCCCCTGTGCACATTGAAGGGCTCGAGAGGAAACAGGAAGTTCCCCTTCCAACACCAAAGGGGACCTGACTTCCCTGAAGCAACCCCAGCGAGTTCCTGAGGTCCCCGTCGCAACTCGAGAAGCACCCCCAGGTTCCCGCCCCAACTCGAGAAACATCCCAAAATTATCCCCTCCATGCGAGATGAGCAAATTTGTCGATGCAGCATCTCAAGAGAAATACCACATTCCCTCTGGAAAGGCAAAAAGTTACTTGACACCCTTTATTCCACTCAGAAAGTTCCCTCACACAGCCGTCCCCTTTGGAGAGGAGAACACACTTTACGGACACAATTCGAGAGGAGCCCCTGTGCACATTGAAGGGCTCGAGAGGAAACCGGAAGTTCCCCTTCCAACACCAAAGGCGACCTGAATTCCCTGAAGCAACCACAGCGAGTTCCTGAGGTCCCCGTCGCAACTCGAGAAGCACCCCCAGCTTTCGGGCGCAACTCGAGAAACACCCCAAAATTCTCCCCTCCATGCGAGATGAGGAAATTTGGCGATGCAGCATCTCACGAGAAATTCCACATTCCCTCTGGAAAGGCAAAAAGGTACTTGACACCCTTTATTCGACTCAGAAAGTTCCCTCACACAGCCGTCCCCTTTGGAGAGGAAAACACACTTTACGGATTCAATTCGAGAGGAGACCCTGTGCACATTGAAGGGCTCGAGAGGAAACCGGATGTTCCCCTTCCAACACCAAAGGGGACCTGACTTCCCTGAAGCAACCCCAGCGAGTTCCTGAGGTCCCCGTCTCAACTCGATAAACACCCCAAAATTCTCCACTTCATGCGAGATGAGGATATTTGGCGATGCAGCATCTCACGAGAAATTCCACATTCCCTCTGGAAAGGCAAAAAGGTACTTGACACCCTGTATTCGACTCAGAAAGTTCCCTCACACAGCCGTCCCCTTTGGAGAGGAGAACGCACTTTACGGAATCAGTTCGAGAGGAGCCCCTGTGCACATTGAAGGGCTCGAGAGGAAACCGGAAGTACCATTTCCAACACCAAAGGGGACGTGACTTTCCTGAAGCAACCCCAGCGAGTTCCTCAGGTCCCCGTCGCAACTCGAGAAGCACCCCCAGCTTGCCGCCGCAACTCGAGAAACACCCCAAAATTATCCCCTCCATGCGAGATGAGGAAATTTGGTGATGCAGCATCTCAAGAGAAATACCACATTCCCTCTTGAAAGGCAAAAAATACTTGACACCCTTTATTCTACTCAGGAAGTTCCCTCACACAGCCGTCCCCTTTGGAGAGGAGAACACACTTTACGGACTCAATTCGAAAGGAGCCCCTGTGCACATTGAAGGGCTCGAGAGGAAACCGGAAGTTCCCCTTCCAACACCAAAGGGGACCTGACTTCCCTGAAGCAACCCCAGCGAGTTCCTGAGGTCCCCGTCGCAACTCGAGAAGCACCCCCAGCTTCCGGCCGCAACTGGAGAAACACACCAAAATTCTCCCCTTCATGCCAGATGAGGAAATTTGGCGATGCAGCATCTCACAAGAAATTCCACATTCCGTCTGGAAAGGCAAAAAGGTACTTGACACCCTGTATTCGACTCAGAAAGTTCCCTCACACAGCCGTCCCCTTTGGAGAGGAGAACACACTTCACAGAATCAATTCGAGAGGAACCCCTGTGCACATTGAAGGGCTCGAGAGGAAACCGGTAGTTCCCCATCCAACAACAAAGGGGACCTGACTTTCCTGAAGCAACCCCAGTGAGTTCCTGAGGTGCCCGTCGCAACTCGAGAAGCACCCCCAGCTTCCCGCCGCAACTCGAGAAACACCCCAAAATTATCCCCTCCATGCGAGATGAGGAAATTTGGTGATGCATCATCTCAAGAAAAATACCACATTCCCTCTGGAAAGGCAAAAAGTACTTGACACCCTTTATTCGACTCAGAAAGTTCCCTCACACAGCCGTCCCCTTTGGAGTGGAGAACACACTTTATGGACTCAATTCGAGAGGAGACCCTGTGCACATTGAAGGGCTCGAGAGGAAACCGGAAGTAACCCTTCCAACACCAAAGGGGACCTGACTTCCCTGAAGCAACCCCAGCGAGTTCCTGAGGACCCCGTCGCAACTCGAGAAACACACCCAGCTTCCCGCCGCAACTCGAGAAATACCCCAAAATTACCCCCTCCATGCGAGATGAGGAAATTAGGCGATGCAGCATCTCACGAGAAATACCACATTCCCTCTGGAAAGGCAAAAACGTACTTGACACCCATTATTCGACTCAGAAAGTTCCCTCACACAGCCGTCCCCTTTGGAGAGGAGAACACACTTTACGGACTCAATTCGAGAGGAGACCCTGTGCACATTGAAGGGCTCGAGAGGAAACCGGAAGTTCCCCTTCCAACACCAAAGGGCACCTGAATGCCCTGAAGCAACCCCAGCTAGTTCCTGAGGTCCCCGTCGCAACTGGAGAAGCACCCCCAGCTTCCCGCCTCAACTCGAGAAACACCTCAAAATTAATCCCTCCATGCGAGATGGGGAAATTTGGCGATGCAGCATCTCACGAGAAATACCACATTCCCTCTGGAAAGTGAGAAAGGTAATTCACACCCTTTATTCGACTCAGAAAGTTCCCTCACACAGCCGGCCCCTTTGTAGAGGAGAACACAATTTACGGACTCAATTCGAGAGGAGCCCCTGTGCACATTGAAGGGCTCGAGAGGAAAACGGAAGTTCCCCTTCCGACAGCAAAGGGGACCTGACTTCCCTGAAGCAACCCCAGCGAGTTCCTGAGGTCCCGTCGCAAGTCGAGAAGCACCCACAGCTTCCCGCCGCAACTCGAGAAACACGTCAAAATTCTCCCCTCCATGCGAGATGAGGAAATTTTGCAATGCAGCATCTCAAGAGAAATACCACATTCACTCTGGAAAGGCAGAAAGATACTTGACACCCTTTATTCGACTCAGAAATTTCCCTCACACAGCCGTCCCCTTTGGAGGGGAGAACACACTTTACGGACTCAATTCGAGAGGAGCCCCTGTGCACATTGAAGGGCTCGAGAGGAAACCGGAAGTTCCCCTTCCAACACCAAAGGGGACCTGACTTCCCTGATGCAACCCCAGCGAGTTCCTGAAATCCCCGTCGCAACTCCAGAAGCACCCCCAGCTTCCCGCCGCAACTCGAGAAACACCCCAAAATTATCCCATCCATGGGAGATGAGGAAATTTGGCTATGCAGTATCTGACGAGAAATACCACATTTCTTCTGGAAAGGCAAAAAGGGACTTGACACCCTTTTTTCGACTCAGAAAGTTCCCTCAAACAGCCGTCCCCTTTGGAGAGGAGAACACAGTTTATGGACTCAATTGGAGAGGAGCCCCTGTGCACATTGAAGGGCTCGAGAGGAAACCGGAAGTTCCCCTTCCAACAACAAAGGCGACCTGACTTCCCTGAAGCAACCCCAGCGCGTTCCTGAGGTCCCCGTCGCAACTCGAGAAACACCCCAAAATTCTCCACTTCATGCGAGATGAGGATGTTTGGCGATGCAGCATCTCACGAGAAATTCCACATTCCCTCTGGAAAGGCAAAAAGGTACTTGACACCCTGTATTCGACTCAGAAAGTTCCCTCACACAGCCGTCCCCTTTGGAGAGGAGAACGCACTTTATGGAATCAATTCGAGAGGAGCCCCTGTGCACATTGAAGGGCTCGAGAGGAAACCGGAAGTTCCCCTTCCAACAACAAAGGAGACCTGACTTCCCCGAAGCAACCCCAGCGAGTTCCTGAGGTGCCCGTCGCAACTCGAGAAGCACCCCCAGCTTCCCGCCGCAACTCGAGAAACACCCCAAATTATCCCCTCCATGCGATATGAGGAAATTTGGCGATGCAGCATCTCATGAGAAATACCACATTCCCTCTGGAAAGGCAAAAAGGTACTTGACAACCTTTATTCGACTCAGAAATTTCCCTCACACAGCCGTCTCCTTTGGAGAGGAGAACACATGTTATGGACTCAATTCAAGAGGAGCCCCTGTGCACATTGAAGGGCTCGAGAGGAAACCGGAAGTCCCCCTTCCAATACCAATGCGGACCTGACTTCCCTGAAGCAACCCCAGCGAGTTCCTGAGGTCCCCGTCGCAACTCGAGAAGCAACCCCAGCTTCCCACCGCAACTCGAGAAACACCCCAAAATTATCCCCTACATGCGAGATGAGGAAATTGGGCGATGCAGAATCTCAAGAGAAATACCACATTCCCTCTAGAAAGGCAAAAAGGTACTTGACACCCTTTATTCGACTCAGAAAGTTCCCTCACACTGCCGTCCCCTTTGGAGAGGAGAACACACTTTACGGACTCAATTCGAGAGGAGCCCCTGTGCACATTAAAGGGCTCGAGAGAAAACCGGAAGTTCCCCTTCCAACACAAAAGGGGACCTGACTTCCCTGAAGCAACCCCAGCGAGTTCCTGAGGTCCCCGTCGCAACTCGAGAAGCACCCCCAGCTTCCCGCCTCAACTCGAGAAACACCCCAAAATTATCCCCTCAATGCGAAATGAGGAAATTTCGCGATGCAACATGTCAAGAGAAATACCACATTCCCTCTTGAAAAGAAAAAAGGTACTTGATACCCTTTATTCGACTCAGAAATTTCCCTCACACAGCCGTCCCCTTTGGAGAGAACACACTCTACGTACTCAATTCGAGAGGAGCCCCTGTGCACATTGAAGGCCTCAAGAGGAAACCGGAAGTTCCCCTTCCAACACCAAAGGGGACCTGACTTCCCTGAAGCAACCACAGCGAGTCCCTGAGGTCCCCGTCGCAACTCGAGAAGCACACCCAGCTTCCCGCCGCAACTCGAGGAACACCCCAAAATTATCCCCTCCATGCGAGATGAGGAAATTTGGCGATGCAGCATCTCACGAGAAATACCACATTCCCTCTGCAAAGGCAAAAAGGTACTTGACACCCTTTATTCCACTCAGAGAGTTCCCTCACATAGCCGTCCCCTTTGGAGAGGAGAACACACTTTACGGAGTCAATTCGAGGGGAGCCCCTGTGCACTTTGAAAAACTCGAGAGGAAACCGGAATTTCCCCTTCCAACACCAAAGGGGAACTTACTTACCTGAAGTAACCCCAGCGAGTTCCTGAGGCCCCGTCGCAACTCGAGAAGCACCCCCAGCTCCCCGCCGCAACTCGAGAAACACCCCAAAATTATCCTCTCCATGCGAGATGAGGAAATTTGGCGATGCAGCTTCTCAAGAGAAATACCACATTCCTTCTGGAAAGGCAAAAAGGTACTTGACACCCTTTATTCGACTCAGAAAGTTCCCTCACACAGCCGTCCCCTTTGGAGAGGAGAACACAATTTACGGACTCAATTCGAGAGTAGCCCCTGTGCACATTGAAGGGCTCGAGAGGAAAACGAAATTTCCCCTTCCAACACCAAAGGGGACCTGACTTCCCTGAAGCAACCCCAGCGAGTTCCTGAGGTCCCCGTCGCAACTCGAGTAGCAACCCCAGCTTCCCGCCTCAACTCGAGAAACACCCCAAAATTATCCCTCCATGCGAGATGAGGAAATTTGGCGATGCAGCATCTCACAAGAAATTCCACATTCCGTCTGGAAAGGCAAAAAGGTACTTGACACCCTGTATTCGACTCAGAAAGTTCCCTCACAGAGCCGTCCCCTTTGGAGAGGAGAACACAATTTACGGACTCAATTCGAGAGGAGCCCCTGTGCACATTGAAGGGCTCGAGAGGAAACCGGAAGTTCCCCTTCCGAAAGCAAAGGGGACCTGACTTCCCTGAAGCAACCCCAGCGAGTTCCTGAGGTCCCGTCGCAAGTCGAGAAGCACCCACAGCTTCCCGCCGCAACTCGAGAAACACCTCAAAATTCTCCCCTCCATGCGAGATGAGGAAATTTTGCAATGCAGCATCTCAAGAGAAATACCACATTCACTCTGGAAAGGCAGAAAGATACTTGACACCCTTTATTCGACTCAGAAATTTCCCTCACACAGCCGTCCCCTTTGGAGGGGAGAACACAATTTACGGACTCAATTCGAGAGGAGCCCCTGTGCACATTGAAGGGCTCGAGAGGAAAACGAAATTTCCCCTTCCAACACCAAAGGGGACCTGACTTCCCTGAAGCAACCCCAGCGAGTTCCTGAGGTCCCCGTCGCAACTCGAGTAGCAACCCCAGCTTCCCGCCTCAACTCGAGAAACACCCCAAAATTATCCCCTCCATGCGAGATGAGGAAATTTGGCGATGCAGCATCTCACAAGAAATTCCACATTCCGTCTGGAAAGGCAAAAAGGTACTTGACACCCTGTATTCGACTCAGAAAGTTCCCTCACACAGCCGTCCCCTTTGGAGAGGAGAACACACTTCACGGAATCAATTCGAGAGGAACCCCTGTGCACATTGAAGGGCTCGAGAGGAAACCGGTAGTTCCCCATCCAACAACAAAGGGGACCTGACTTTCCTGAAGCAACCCCAGTGAGTTCCTGAGGTGCCCGTCGCAACTCGAGAAGCACCCCCAGCTTCCCGCCGCAACTCGAGAAACACCCCAAAATTATCCCCTCCATGCGAGATGAGGAAATTTGGCGATGCAGCATCTCAAGAAAAATACCACATTCCCTCTGAAAGGCAAAAAGTACTTGACACGCTTTATTCGACTCAGAAAGTTCCCTCACACAGCCGTCCCCTTTGGAGTGGAGAACACACTTTATGGACTCAATTCGAGAGGAGACCCTGTGCACATTGAAGGGCTCGAGAGGAAACCGGAAGTAACCCTTCCAACACCAAAGGGGACCTGACTTCCCTGAAGCAACCCCAGCGAGTTCCTGAGGACCCCGTCGCAACTCGAGAAGCACACCCAGCTTCCCGCCGCAACTCGAGAAACACCTCAAAATTAATCCCTCCATGCGAGATGGGGAAATTTGGCGATGCAGCATCTCACGAGAAATACCACATTCCCTCTGGAAAGTGAAAAAGGTAATTCACACCCTTTATTCGACTCAGAAAGTTCCCTCACACAGCCGGCCCCTTTGTAGAGGAGAACACAATTTACGGACTCAATTCGAGAGGAGCCCCTGTGCACATTGAAGGGCTCGAGAGGAAACAGGAAGTTCCACTTCCGAAAGCAAAGGGGACCTGACTTCCCTGAAGCAACCCCAGCGAGTTCCTGAGGTCCCGTCGCAAGTCGAGAAGCACCCACAGCTTCCCGCCGCAACTCGAGAAACACCTCAAAATTCTCCCCTCCATGCGAGATGAGGAAATTTTGCAATGCAGCATCTCAAGAGAAATTCCACATTCACTCTGGAAAGGCAGAAAGATACTTGACACCCTTTATTCGACTCAGAAAGTTCCCTCACACAGCCGTCCCCTTTGGAGGGGAGAACACACTTTACGGACTCAATTCGAGAGGAGCCCCTGTGCACATTGAAGGGCTCGAGAGGAAACCGGAAGTTCCCCTTCCAACACCAAAGGGGACCTGACTTCCCTGATGCAACCCCAGCGAGTTCCTGAAATCCCCGTCGCAACTCCAGAAGCACACCCAGCTTCCCGCCGCAACTCGAGAAACACCCCAAAATTATCCCATCCATGGGAGATGAGGAAATTTGGCTATGCAGTATCTGAGGAGAAATACCACATTTCTTCTGGAAAGGCAAAAAGGGACTTGACACCCTTTTTTCGACTCAGAAAGTTCCCTCAAACAGCCGTCCCCTTTGGAGAGGAGAACACAGTTTAAGGACTCAATTGGAGAGGAGCCCCTGTGCACATTGAAGGGCTCGAGAGGAAACCGGAAGTTCCCCTTCCAACAACAAAGGCGACCTGACTTCCCTGAAGCAACCCCAGCGCGTTCCTGAGGTCCCCGTCGCAACTCGAGAAACATCCCAAAATTCTCCACTTCATGCGAGATGAGGATGTTTGGCGATGCAGCATCTCACGAGAAATTCCACATTCCCTCTGGAAAGGCAAAAAGGTACTTGACACCCTGTATTAGACTCAGAAAGTTCCCTCACACAGCCGTCCCCTTTGGAGAGGAGAACGCACTTTATGGAATCAATTCGAGAGGAGCCCCTGTGCACATTGAAGGGCTCGAGAGGAAACCGGAAGTTCCCCTTCCAACAACAAAGGAGACCTGACTTCCCCGAAGCAACCCCAGCGAGTTCCTGAGGTGCCCGTCGCAACTTGAGAAGCACCCCCAGCTTCCCGCCGCAACTCGAGAAACACCCCAAATTATCCCCTCCATGCGATATGAGGAAATTTGGCGATGCAGCATCTCATGAGAAATACCACATTCCCTCTGGAAAGGCAAAAAGGTACTTGACACCCTTTATTCGACTCAGAAAGTTCCCTCACACAGCCGTACGCTTTGGAGAGGAGAACACAGTTTACGGACTCAATTCAAGAGGAGCCCCTGTGCACATTGAAGGGCTCGAGAGGAAACCGGAAGTTGCCCTTCCAACAACAAAGGGGACCTGACTTCCCTGAAGCAAACCCAGCGAGTTCCTGAGTTCCCCGTCGCAACTCGAGAA
This sequence comes from Moschus berezovskii, assembly GCF_049115385.1. Taxonomy (NCBI): domain Eukaryota; kingdom Metazoa; phylum Chordata; class Mammalia; order Artiodactyla; family Moschidae; genus Moschus; species Moschus berezovskii. The sequence goes on from NC_142462.1 coordinate 1,605,627, forward strand.
GCACCCCCAGCTTCCTGCCGCACCTCGACAAACACTCCAAAATTATCCCCTCCATCCGAGATGAGGATATTTGGCGATGCAGCATCTCAAGAGAAATACCACGTTAACTCTGGAAAGGCAAAAAGTTACTTGACACCTTTATTCCACTCAGAAAGTTCCCTCACACAGCCTTCCCCTTTGGAGAGGAGAACACACTTTACGGACTCAATTCGAGAGAAGTCCCTGTGCACATTGAAAGGCTCGAGAGGAAACCGGAAGTTCCCCTTCCAACACCAAAGGGGAACTGACTTCCCTGAAGCAACCCCAGCGAGTTCCTGAGGTCCCTGTCGCAACTCGAGAAGCACCCCCAGCTTCCCGCCGCAACTCGACAAACACCCCAAAATTATCCCCTCCATGCGAGATGAGGAAATTTGTCGATGCAGCACCTCAAGAGAAATACCACATTCCCTCTGGAAAGGCAAAAAGGTACTTGACACCATTTATTCGACTCAGAAAGTTCCCTCACACAGCCGTCCGCTTTGGAGAGTAGAACACACTTTACGGACTCATTTCGAGCGGAACCCCTGTGCACATTGAAGGGCTCGAGGGGAAACAGGAATCTCCCCTTCCAACAACAAAGGGGACCTGACTTCCCGGAAGCAACCCCAGCGAGTTCCTGAGGTCCCCGTCGCAACTCGAAAGAACCCCCAGCTTCCCGTCGCAACTCGACAAACACCACAAAATTATCCCCTCCATGCGAGATGAGGAAATTTGGCGATGCAGCATCTCACGAGAAATACCACATTCCCTCTGGAAAGGCAAAAAGCTACTTAACACCCTTTATTCGACTCAGAAAGTTCCTTCACACAGCCGTCCCCTTTGGAGAGGAGAACACACTTTAGGGACTCAATTCGAGAGGACCTCTGTGAACATTGAATGCCTCGAGAGGAAACCGGCAGTTCCCCTTCCAACACCAAAGGGGACCTGAGTTCCCTGAAGCAACCCCAGCGAGTTCCTGAGGTCCCTGTCGCAACTCAAGCAGCACCCCCATCTTCCCGCCGCAACTCGAGTAACACCCCAAAATTATACACTCCATGCGAGATGAGGAAATTTGGCGATGCAGCATCTAAAGAGAAATACGACATTCCCACTGGAAAGGCGAAAAGGTACTTGACACCCTTGATTCGACTCAGAAAGTTCCCTCACACAGCCGTCCCCTTTGGAGAGGAGAACACACTTTACGAACTCAATTCGAGAGGAGCCCCTGTGTACATTGAAGGGCTCGAGACGAAACCGGAAGTTCCCCTTCCAACAGCAAAGGGGACCTGACTTCCCTGAAGCAACCCCAGCGAGTTCCTGAGGTCCCCGTCGAAACTCGGGAAGTACCCCCAGCTTCCCACCGCAACTCGAGAAACACGCCAAAAGTATCCCCTCCATGCGAGATGAGAAAATTTGACGATGCAGCACCTCAAGAGAAATACAACTTTCCCTCTGGAAAGGCAAAAAGGTACTTGACACCCTTTATTCGACTCAGAAAGTTCCCTCAGACAGCCATCCCATTTGGAGAGGAGAACACAGTTTACGGACTCAATTCGAGAGGAGCCCCTGTGCACATTGAAGGGTTCGAGAGGAAACCGGAAGTTCTCCTTCCAACACCAAAGGGGAACTGACTTCCCTGTAGGAACCCCAGCGAGTTTCTTTGGTCCCCGTCCCAACTGGAGAAGCACCCCCAGCTTCCGGCCGCAACTCGAGAAACACCCCAAAATTATCCCCTCCATGCGAGATGAGGAAATTTAGCGATGCAGCATCTCAAGAGAAATACCCCATTCCCTCTGGAGAGGCAAAAAGGTACTTGACACCCTTTATTCGACTCAGAAAGTTCCCTCAAACAGCCGTCCCCTTTGGAGAGGAGAACACACTTTACGGACTCAATTCGAGAGTAGCCCCTGTGCACATTGAAGGGCTCAGAGGAAACCTGAAGTACGCTTCCAACACCAAAGGGGACCTGACTTCCCTGAAGCAACCCAAGCGTGTTCCTGAGGTCCCCGTCACAACTCGAGAAGCACCCACAGCTTCGGGCCGCAACTTGAGAAACACCCCAAGATTATCCCCTCCAAGCGAGATGGGGAAATTTGTCAATGCAGCATCTCAAAAGAAATACCACATTGCCTCTTGAAAGGTAAATAGGTACTTGACACCCTTTATTCGACTGAGAAAGTTCCCTCACACAGAAGTCCCCTTTGGAGAGGAGAACACACTTTACGGATTCAATTCGAGAGGAGACCCTGTGCACATTGAAGGGCTCGAGAGGAAAGCGGAAGTTCCCCTTCCAAGAGCAAAGGGGACCTGACTTCCCTGAAGCAACCCCAGCGAGTTCCTGAGGTCCCCGTCGCAACTCGAGAAGCACCCCCATCTTCCCGCCGCAACTCGTGAAACACCCCACAATTATCCCCTCCATGCGAGATGAGGAAATTTGTCGATGCAGCATCTCAAGAGAAATACCACATTCCCTCTGGAAAGGCAAAAATGTACTTGACACCCTTTATTCGACTCAAAAGGTCCCTCACACAGCCGTCCCCTTTGGAGAGGAGAACACACTTTACGGATTCAATTCGAGAGGAGCCCCTGTGCACATTGAAGGGCTCGAGAGGAAACCGGAAGTTCTCCTTCCAACACCAAAGGGGACCTGACTTCCCTGAAGCAACCCCAGCGAGTTCCTGAGGTCCCGGTCTCAACTCGAGAAGCACCCGCAACTTCCCGCCGCAACTCGAGAAACACCCCAAAATTATCCCCTACTTTCGAGATGAGGAAATTTTGCGATGCAGCATCTCAAGAGAAATACCACATTCCCTCTGGAAAGGCAAAAAGGTACTTGACACCCTTTATTCGACTCAGAAAGTTCCCTCACACAGCCGTCCCCTTTGGAGAGGAGAACACACTTTACGGACTCAATTCGAGAGGAGCCCCTGTGCACATTGAAGGGCTCGAGAGGAAACCGGAAGTTCCAGTTGCAACATCAAAGGGGACCTGACTTCCCTGAAGCAACCACAGCGAGTTCCTAAGGTCTCCGTCGCAACTCGAGAAGCACCCCCAGCTTCCCGCCGAAACTGGAGAAACACCCCAAAATTATCCCCTCCATGTGAGATGAGGAAATTTGGCGATGCATCATCTCAAGAGAAATACCGCATTCCCTCTTGAAAGGCAAAATGGTACTTGACACCCTTTATTCGACTCAGAAAGTTCCCTCACACAGCCGTCCCCTTTGGAGAGGAGAACACCCTTTATGGACTCCATTCGAGATAAGCCCCTGTGCATATTTAAGGGCTCAAGAGGAAACCGGAAGTTCCCCTTCCAACACCAAAGGGGACCTGACTTCCCAAAAGCAACCCCAGCGAGTTCCTGAGGTCCCCCTCGGAACTCGAGAAGCACCCCCAGCTTCCCACCGCAACACGAGAAATACCCAAAAATTTTCCCCTCCATGCGAGATGAGGAAATTTGGCGATGCAGCATGTCAAGAGAAATACCACATTCCCTCCTGAAAGGCAAAAATGTACTTGACACCCTTTATTTGACTCAGAAAGTTCCCTCACACAGCCGTCCCCTTTGGAGAGGAAAACACACTTTATTGACTCCACTCGAGATAAGCCCCTGTGCACATTGCAGGGCTAGAGAGGAAAACGGAAGTTCCCCTTCCAACACCAAAGGGGACCTGACTTCCCGGATACAACACCAGCGAGTTCCTGAGGTCCCCGTCGCAACTCGAGAAGCACCCCAACCTTCCCGCCGGAACGCGAGAAACACCGCAAAATGATCCCCTCCATGCGAGATGAGGAAATTTTGCGATGCAGCTTTTCAAGAGTAATAGCACATTCCCTCTGGAACGGCAAAAACGTACTTGACACCCTTTATTCGACTCAGAAAGTTCCCTAACACAGCCGTCCCCTTTGGAGAGGAGAACACATTTACGGACTCAATTCGAGAGGAGCCCCTGTGCACATTGAAGGGCTCGAGAGGAAACCGGAAGTTCCCCTTTCAACACCAAAGGGGACCTGACTTCCCTGATGCAGCCCCAGCGAGTTCCTGAGGTCCCCGTCGCAACTCGAGAAGCACCCCCAGCTTCCCGCCGCAACTCGAGAAACACTCCAAAATTATCCCATCCTTGCGGGATGAGGAAATTTGGCGATGCAGCATCTCACGAGAAATACCACATTCCCTCTGGAAAGGCAAAAATTACTTGAAACCCTTTATTCGACTCAGAAAGTTCCTTCACACAGCCGTCCCCTTTGGAGAGGAGAACACACTTTACGGACTCAATTCGAGAGAACCTCTGTGCACATTGAATGCCTCGAGAGGAAACCGGCAGTTCCCCTTCCAACAAAAAGGGGACCTGACTTCCCTGAAGCAACCCCAGCGAGTTCCTGAGGTTCCCGTCGCAACTCGAGCAGCACCCCCATCTTCCCGCCGCAACTCGCGTAACACCCCAAAATTATACCCTCCATGCGAGATGAGGAAATTTGGCGATGCAGCATCTAAAGAGAAATACGACATTCCCACTGGAAAGGCAAAAAGGTACTTGACACCCTTGATTCGACTCAGAAAGTTCCCTCACACAGCCGTCCACTTTGGAGAGGAGAACACACTTTACGGACTGAATTCGAGAGGAGCCCCTGTGCACATTGAAGGGCTCGAGACGAAACCGGAAGTTCCCCTTCCAACAGCAAAGGGGACCTGACTTCCATGAAGATACCCCAGCGAGTTCCTGAGGTCCCCGTCGAAACTCGGGAAGTACACCCAGCTTCCCGCCGCAACTCGAGAAACACGCCAAAATTATCCCCTCCATGCGAGATGAGGAAATTTTGCGATGCAGCATCTCAAGGGAAATACCACATTCCCTCTGGAAAGGCAAAAAGGTCCTTGACACCCTTTATTTGACTCAGAAGGTTCCCTAACACAGCCGTCCCCTTTGGAGAGGAGAACACACTTTACGGACTCTATTCGAGAGGAGCCCGTGTGTACATTGAAGGGCTCGGAAGGAATCCGGAAGTTCCCCTTCCTACACCAAAGGGGACCTGACTTCAATGAAGCAACCCCAGCGAGTTCCTGAAGTCCCCGTCGCAACACGAGAGCACCCCCAGCATCCCACCGCAACTCGAGAAACACCCCAAAATTATCCCCTCCATGCGAGATGAGGAAATTTGGCGATGCAGCATCTCAAGAGAAATACCACATTCCCTTTAGAATGGTAAAAAGGTACTTGACACCAATTATTCAACTCAGAAATTTCACTCACACAGCCGTCCCCTTTGGAGAGGAGAACACACTTTACGGACTCAATTCGAGAGGACCCCTGTGCACATTGAAGGGCTCGAGAGGAAACCGGAAGTTCCCATTCCAAAACGAAAGGGGACCAGATTTCCCTGAGGCAAACCTAGCGAGTTCCTGAGGTCCCCGTCGCAACTCGAGAAGCACCCCCAGCTTCCCGCCGCAACTCGAGAAACACCCCAAAATTATCCCCTCCATGCGAGATGAGAAAATTTGACGATGCAGCACTTCAAGAGAAATACCACATTCCCTCTGTAAAGGCAAAAAGGTACTTGACACCCTTTATTCGACTCAGAAAGTTCCCTCACACAGCCGTACGCTTTGGAGAGGAGAACACAGTTTACGGACTCAATTCAAGAGGAGCACCTGTGCTCATTGAAGGGGTCGAGAGGAAACCGGAAGTTGCCCTTCCAACACCAAAGGGGACCTGACTTCCCTGAAGCAAACCCAGCGAGTTCCTGAGGTCCCCGTCGCAACTCGAGAAGCACCACCAGCTTCCTGCCGCACCTCGACAAACACTCCAAAATTATCCCCTCCATCCGAGATGAGGATATTTGGCGATTCAGCATCTCAAGAGAAATACCACGTTAACTCTGGAAAGGCAAAAAGTTACTTGACACCTTTATTCCACTCAGAAAGTTCCCTCACACAGCCTTCCCCTTTGGAGAGGAGAACACACTTTACGGACTCAATTCGAGAGAAATCCCTGTGCACATTGAAAGGCTCGAGAGGAAACCGGAAGTTCCCCTTCCAACACCAAAGGGGAACTGACTTCCCTGAAGCAACCCCAGCGAGTTCCTGAGGTCCCCGTCGCAACTCGAGAAGCACCCCCAGCTTCCCGCCGCAACTCGACAAACACCCCAAAATTATCCCCTCCATGCGAGATGAGGAAATTTGTCGATGCAGCACCTCAAGAGAAATACCACATTCCCTCTGGAAAGGCAAAAAGGTACTTGACACCATTTATTCGACTCAGAAAGTTCCCTCACACAGCCGACCGCTTTGGAGAGTAGAACACACTTTACGGACTCAATTCGAGCGGAGCCCCTGTGCACATTGAAGGGCTCGAGGGGAAACAGGAATCTCCCCTTCCAACAACAAAGGGGACCTGACTTCCGGGCAGCAACCCCAGCGAGTTCCTGAGGTCCCCGTCGCAACTCGAAAGAACCCCCAGCTTCCCGCCGCAACTCGACAAACACCACAAAATTATCCCCTCCATGCGAGATGAGGAAATTTGGCGATGCAGCATCTCAAGAGAAATGCCACATTCACTCTTGAAAGGCAAAAAGGTACTTGACCCCCTTTATTCGACTCAGAAAGTTCCCTCACACAGCTGTCCCCTTTGGAGAGGAGAACAACTTTATGGACTCAATTCGAGATGAGCCCCTGTTCATATTTAAGTGCTCGAGAGTAACCCGGAAGTTCCCCTTCCAACACCAAAGTGGACATTACTTCCCTGAAGAAACCCCAGCGAGTTCCTGAGGTCCCCGACGCAATTCGAGAAGCACCCCCAGCTTCCCCCCGCAACTCGAGAATCACCACAAAATTATCCCCTTATTTCGAGTTGAGGAAATTTCGGGCTGCAGTATCTCAAGAGAAATACCACATTCCCTTTTGAAAGGCAAAAGGGTTCTTGACACCCTTTATTCGACTCAGAATGTTCCCTCACACCGCCGTCCCCATTGGACAGGACAACACACTTTATGGACTCAATTCGAGATGAGGCCCTATTCCCATTTAATGGCTTGAGATTAAACCGGAATATCCCCTTTCAACACAATAGGGACTGACTTCCCTGAAACCAGCTGATCGAGTTCCTGAGGTACCCGTGGCAACTGGAGGAGTACCCTCATCTTACTGCCTCAACTCAATATACACCACAAAATTATACCCTCAATGCGAGATGAGGAAATTTTGCACTGCAGATTCTCAAGAGAAATACCACATTCCCTTTTGAAAGGCAAAAGGGTGTTCGGACCAGATTCCATGACCTTTGTTTTCTGAATGTTGAGCTTCAAGCCAATCTTTCACTCTCCTCTTTCACTTTCATCAAGAGGCTTTTGAGTTCCTCTTCACTTTCTTCCCTAAAGGTGGTGTCATCTGCATATCTGAGGTTATTGATATTTCTCCCAGCAATCTTGATTCCAGTTGTTCTTCATCCAGCCCAGCATTTCTCACTATTCTCTCTGCATAGAAGTTAAATAAGCAAGATTACAATATACAGCCTTGACGTACTCCTTTCCTATTTGGAACCAGTCTGTTGTTCCATGCACAGTTCTGACTGTTGCTTCCTGACTTGCATACAGGTTTCTAAAGAGGCAGGTCAGGTGGTCTCGTATTCCCATCTCTTTCAGAATCTTCCACAGTTTATTGTGATCCACACAGTCAAGGGCTTTGGCATAGTCAATGAAGCAGAAATAGATGTTTTTCTGGAACTCTCTCGCTTTCTCCATGATCCAGCGGATGTTGGCAATTTGATCTCTGGTGCCTCTGCCTTTTCTAAAACCTGCTTGAACATCTGGGAGTTCACGGATCACATATTGCTGAAGCCTGGCTTCGAGAATTTTGAGCATGACTGTACTAGCGTGTGAGATGAGTGCAATAGTGCAGTAGTTTGAGCATTCTTTGACATTGCCTTACTTTGGGATTGGAATGAAGACTGACCTCTTCCAGTCCTGTGGCCACTGCTGAGTTTTCCAAATTTGTTGGCATATTGAGTGCAGCACTTTCACAGCATCATCTTTCAAGATTTGAAATAGCTCAACTGGAATTCCATCACTTCCACTAGCTTTGCTCGTAGTGTTGCTTTCTAAGGCACACTTGAATTCACATTCCAAGATGTCTGACTCTAGGACAGTGATCACATTTTCGTGACTATCTTGGTCGTGAAGATCTTTTTTGTACAGTTCTTCTGTGTGTTCTTGCCACCTCTTCTTAATATCTTCTGCTTCTGTTAGGTCCATACCATTTCTGTCCTTTATCGAGCCCATCTTTGCATGAAATGTTCCCTTGGAATCTCTAATGTTCTTGAAGCGATCTTTGTTCTTCCTATTCTGCTGTTTTCCTCTATTTCTTTGCATTGATCACTGAGGAAGGCTTTCTTATCTCTCCTTGCTATTCTTTGGAACTCTTCATTCTAATGCTTATGTCTTTCCCTTTCTCCTTTGCTTTTCGCTTCTCTTCTTTTCACAGCTATTTGTAATGCCACCTCAGACAGCCATTTTGCTTTTTTTGCATTTCTTTCCATGGGGATGCTCTTGGTCCCTGTCTCCTGTACAATGTCATGAACCTCCATCCAGAGTTCATCAGGCACTCTATCTATCAGATCTAGTCCCTTAAATCTATTTCTCACTTCCACTGTATAATCATAAGGGATTTGATTGAGGTCATATCTGAATGGTCTAGGGGTTTTCCCTACTTTCTTCAATTTAAGTCTGAACTTCGCAATAAGGAGTTCATGATCTGAGCCACAGTCAGCTCCTGGTCTTGTTTTTGCTTACTGTATACAGCTTCTCCATCTTTGGCTGCAAAGAATATAATCAATCTGATTTCGGTGTTGACCATCTGGTGATGTCCATGTGTAGAGTCTTCTCTTGTGTTGTTGGAAGAGGGTGTTTGCTATGACCAGTGAATTCTCTTGACAAAACTCTATTAGCCTTTGCCCTGCTTCATTCCGTGCTCCAAGGCCAAATTTGCCAGTTACTCCAGGTGTTTCTTGACTTCCTACTTTTGCATTCCAGTCCCCGATAATGAAAAGGACATCTTTTTTGGGTGTTAGTTCTAAAAGGTCTTGTAGGTCTTCATAGAACCGATTAACTTCAGCTTCTTCAGCATTACTGGTTGGGGCATAGGTCTGGATTACTGTAATATTGAATGGTTTGCCTTGGAAACGAACAGAAATCATCCTGTCATTTTTAAGATTGCATCCAAGTACTGCATTTCTGACTCTTTTGTTGACCATGATGGCTACTCCATTTCTTCTAAGGGATTCCTGCCCACAGTAGTAGATATAATGGTCATCTGAGTTAAATTCACCCATTCCAGTCCATTTTAATTCACTGATTCCTAGAATGTCTATGTTCACTCTTGCCATCTCCTGTTTGACCACTTCCAATTTGCCTTGATTCATGGACCTAACATTCCAGGTTCCTATGCAATATTGCTCTTTACAGCACCGGACCTTGCTTCTATCACTGGTCACATCCACAACTGGGTATTGGTTTTGCTTTTGCTCCATCCCTTTATTCCTTCTATAGTTATTTCTCCACTGAGCTCCAGTAGCATACTGGGCACCTACCGACCTGGGGAATTCCTCATTCATTATCCTATCATTTTGCCCTTTGTCACTGTTCATGGGGTTCTCAAGGCAAGTATACTGAAGTGGTTTGCCATTCCCTTCTCCAGTGGACCACATTCGGCTGTGGTCCATGTGATCAGATCGGCTAGTTTCCTGTGATTATGATTTCAGTTTGTCTGCCCTCTGGTTCCCCCTAGCAATACCCACCGTCTTATTTGGGTTTCTCTTACCTTGGTCGTGGAAAATCTCTTCACAGCCGCTCCAGCAAAGTGCAGCTGCTGTACCTTACCTTGGACGAGGGGTATCTCCTCAAGGCCGCCCCTCCTGACCTTGAACGCGGAGTAGCTCCTCTCGGCCCTCCTGCGCCCGCACAGCCACCGCCTGTTGGACGTGGGGTAACTCCTCTCGGCCGCCGGCCCTGGCCTCAGGCGTGGGGTAGCTCCTCACGGCCGCACCTCTTTGTGTGGTTCGTTATGCCACTCATAAAGTTCCCTCACACAGCCTTCCCCATTGGAGAGGAGAACAAACTTATTAGACTCAATTCGAGATGAGGCCCTATTCCCATTTAACAGCTCGAGAGTAAACTGCAAGTTCCCCTTCCAACACAAAAAAGGACTTGACTTCCCTGAAGCAACCTGAGCCAGTTCCAGAGGGTCCCGTCTCAACTCCAAAAGTAACCCCTCCTTCATGCCCCAACTCGAGAAACGATGCAATATTATCCCCTCAGTGCGAGATGAGGTAATTTTGCGCTACAGAATCTCAAGAGAAATCCCACATTCCCGCTTGAAAGCAAAAGGGAACTGGACACACTTTATGCCACTCAGAAAGTTCCATAACATCCGTCCCCATTGGAGAGGAGTACACACTTTATGGACTCAACTCCAGAAGAGGCCCTATTCCCATTAAAGGGCTCGAGACTAATCCGGAAGTTCCCCTTCCAGCACAAAAGGGGACCTGATTCCCTGAAGTACCTCGAGAAAGTTTCTGAGGTCCCCATCGCAACTCGAGAAACACCACAAAATTATCCCCACAATGTGACATTAGGAAATTTTACGCTGCAGAATCTCAAGAGAATTCCCACATTTCCGCTTGAAAGGCAAAAGGGTACTTGACTCACTTCCGGCGACTCAGAATGGTCACTAACATTCGTCCTCAGGGGAGAGGAAAACACACTTTATGGACTCAATTCAGAAGAGGTCCTATTCCCATTAAAGTGCTCAAGAGTAAACCAGAAGTTCTCCTTCCAGCACAAAAGGGGCCTGATTCCCTGATGTAACTCGAGTGAGTTCCTGAGGTTCCGTTGCAACTGGAGAAGTACACCCAGGTTCCTGCCGCAATTCCTGAAACACCACAAAATTATCCCCTCAATGCGAGATGAGGAAATTTTGCCCTGCAGAATCCCAAGAGAAATCCCACATTCCCGCTTGAAAGGCAAAAGTGTACTTGACTCTCTTTAGGCGACTAAGAATGGCCCCTAAAACCGTCCTCGTTTGAGAGAGGAACACACTTTATGGACTCAAATCGAGAAGAGGCAATATTCCTAATTAACGGCTCAAGAGTAATCCGGAAGTTCCCCTTTCATCAAAAAAGGGGATGTGATTTCCCTGAAGAAACCGGAGCAAGTTCCTGAGGTCCCCGTCGCAACTCGAAATGTACTCCCTGCTTCCCACCGCAACTCAAGAAACACCGCAAAGTTATCCCCTCAATGAGAGATGAGGTAATTTTGTGCTGCAGTCTCAAGACAAATCGCCCATTCCCGTTTGAAAGGCAAAAGTGGACTTGACAAATTTTATGCCACTCAGAAATTTCCATAATGTCTGTCCCCATTATGAGGAGAACACACTTTATGGACTCAAATCGAAAAGAGGCATTATTCCCATTTAACAGCTCCAGAGTAATCCGGAATTTCCCCTTCCAACACAAAGGGGGACTTGACTTCCCTGAAGCAACCCGAGCGAGTTACTGAGTTCCCCGTCGCAACTCGAGACGTACACCATGCTTCCTGCCTCAACTCGAGAAACACCACAAAATTATGCTCTCAATGTGAGATGAGGTAATTTTGCCCTGCAGAATCTCAAGAGAAATCCCACATTCCCGCTTGAAAGTCAAAAGGGTACTTGACACACCTAATACCACTCAGAAAGTTCCATAACATCCGTTCCCATTGGAGAGAACAACAGATATTGTGGACTCAACTCGAGAAGAGGCCCTATTCTGATTAAAGGGCTCCAAAGTAATCCGGAAGTTCCCCTTCCAGCAGAAAAGGGGACCGGACTTCCCTGAAGTAACTCGAGTGAGTTCCTGAGGTCCCAGTCGCAACTCCAGAAGTAACCCCAGCTTCCCGCTGCAATTCGAGAAACACCACAAAATTATCCCCTCAATGCGAGATGAGGAAATTTTGCGCTACAGAATCTCAAGAGAAATCCCACATTCCCATTTGAAAGGCAAAAGGGTACTTGACTCCCTTTATACGACTCAGAATATTTCATAACATCCATCCTCAGTGGAGAGGAGAACATGTTTTATCTACTCAAATGGAGAAGAGGCAATATACCCTTTTAAGGGCTAGAGAGTAATCTGGAAGTTCCCCTTCCAGCACAAAAGGGGACTTGACTTCCCTGAAGTAACCCGAGCGAGTTCCTGAGGTCCCCGCCACGCCGCAACTCTAGAATTACCCCCTGTTTCCCGCCACAACTCGAGAAACACCACAAATTATCCCCTCAATGCGAGATGAGGAAAATTTTCGCTGCAGAATCTCAAGAGAAATCCCACATTCCCGCTTGAAAGGCAAAAGGGTACTTGACTCCGTTTATGCGACTCAGAATGTTCCCTAACATTAGTCCTCAGTGGAGAGGAGTACACATTTCATGGACTAAAATCGAGAAGAGGCAATATTCCCATTTAAAGCCTAGTGAGTAATCAAGAAGTTCCCCTTCAAACACAAAAGAGGACTTGACTTCCCTGAAGCAACCCGAGCGAGTTCCTGAGGACCTCGCCGCAACTGGAGGAGTACCCCCAGCTTCCCGCCAAAATTCGAGAAACACCACAAAATTATCCCCTCAATGCGAGATGAGGAAATTTTGCGCTGCAGAATCTCAAGAGAAATCCCACATTCCCAATTGAAAGGCAAAAGGGAACTTGACACACTTTATGCCCCTCAGAGAGTTCGCTAACATCCGTCCCCATTGGAGAGGCATACAAAGTTTATGGACTCAACTCCAGAAGAGGCCCTATTCCCATTAAAGGGCTCAAGACTAATCCGGAAGTTCCCCTTCCAGCACAAAAGGGGACCAGACTTCCCTGAAGTAACTCGAGCGAGTTCCTGAGGTCCCCATTTAAACTCAAGAAGTACCGCCAGCATCCCGCCGCAATTCGAGAAACACCACAAAATATTCCCCTCAATGCGAGATGAGGAAATTTTGCGCAGCAGAATCTCAAGAGAAATCCCACATTCCAGCTTGAAAGGCAAAAGGGTACGGGCTCCGTTTATGCGACTCAGAATGTTCCCTAACATCCTTCCTCAGTGGAGAGGAAAACACACTTTATGGACTCAAATTGAGAAGAGGCATTTTTCCCATTTAACAGCTCGAGAGTAATCCGGACGTTCCCCTTCCAACACAAAGGTGGACTTGACTTCCCAGAAGCAACGCGAGCGAGTTCCTGAGGTCCCCGGCACAACTCGAGAATTACCCCCTGCTTCCCGCCGCAACTCGAGAAACACCACAAATTATCCCCTCAATGTGAGATGAGGAAATATTGTGCTGCAGAATCTCAAGAGATATCCCACAATCCCGCTTGAAAGGCAAAAGGGTACTTGACTCCCTTTAGGCGACTCAGAATGTTCCCTAACATCCTTCCTCAGTGGAGAGGAAAACACACTTTATGGACTCAAATCGAGAAGATGTATTATTCCCATTTAACAGCACGAGAGTAATCCGGAAGTTCCCCTTCACACATAAAAAGGGACTTGACATTCCTGAAGCAACCCGAGCGAGTTCCTGAGGTTCCCCTGCTCAACTCGAGAATTAACCCATGCTTCCCGCCGCAACTCGAGAAACAACACAACATTATCCCCTCAATGCGAGATGAGGAAATTTTACGCTGCAGAATCACAAGAGAAAACCCACAATCCCGCTTGAAAGGCAAAAAGGTTCTTGACTCCCTTTAGGCGACACAGAATATTCCCTAACATCCTTCCTCAGTGGAGAGGAAAACACACTTTATGGACTCAAATCGAGAAGATGTATTATTCCCATTTAACAGCACGAGAGTAATCCAGAAGTTCCCCTTCAAACACAAAAGGGGACTTGACTTCCCTGAAGCAACCCGAGCGAGTTCCTGAGGTCCCCGTCACAACTAGAGAATTACCCCCTGATTCCGGCCACAACTCCAGAAACACCACAAAATGATCCCCTCAATGCGAGATGAGGAAATTTTGTGCTGCAGAATCTCAAGAGAAATCCCACATTCCCGTTTGAAAGGCAAAAGGGTTCTAGACTCCGTTTATGCGACTCAGAATGTTCCCTAACATCCTTCCTCAGTGGAGAGGAAAACACACTTCATGGAGTCAAATCGAAAAGAGGCAATATTCCCATTTAAAGGCTAGAGAGTAATCAAGAAATTCCCCTTCCAACACAAAAAGCACTTGACTTCCCTGAAGCAAACCGAGCGAGTTCCTGAGGTTCCCGGCTCAACTGGAGAAGTACCCCTTGCTTCCCGCCGCAACTCGAGAAACAACACAATATTATCCCCTCAATGCGAGATGAGGAAATTTTGTGCTGCAGAATCTCAAGAGAAATCCCACAATTCCGCTTGAAAGGCAAAAGGGTACTTGACTCCCTTTAGGCGACTCAGAATGTTCCATAACATCCTTCCTTAGTGGAGAGGAAAACAAACTTATGGACTCAAATCGAGAAGATGTATTATTCACATTTAACAGCACGAGAGTAACCCGGAAGTTCCCCTTCCAGAACAAAAGGTGAACTGACTTCCCTGAAGTAACTCCAGTGAATTCCTGAGGTTCCCGTCGCCACTCCAGAAGTACCCCCAAGCTTCCCGCTGCAATTCGAGAAACAACACAAAATTATCCCCTCAATGCGAGATGAGGAAATTTTGCCCTGCAGAATCTCAAGAGAAATCCCACATTCCCGCTTGAAAGGCAAAAGGGAACTTGACACACTTTATGCCCCTCAGAAAGTTCCCTAACATCCGTCCCCATTGGAGAGGCATACACACCTTATGGACTCAACTCCAGAAGAGCCCCTATTCCCATTAAAGGGCTCGAGGGTAATCCGGAAGTTCCCCTTCCAGCACAAAACGGGACCTGACTTCCCTGAAGTAACTCGAGTGAGTTCCTGAGGTCCCGGCTGCAACTCTAGAAGTACCCCCTGCTTCCTGCCACAATTCGATAAACACCACAAAATTATCCTGTCAATGCGAGATGAGGAAATTTTGCGCTGCAGAATCTTAAGAGAAATCCCACATTCCCGCTTGAAAGACAAAAGGGTACTTGACTGCCTTTAGGCAACTCAGAATGTTCCCTAACATCCTTCCTCAGTGGAGAGGAAAACACACTTTATGGACTCAAATCGAGAAGAGGCATTATTTCCATTTAACAGCTGGAGAGTAATCCGGAACTTCTCCTTCCAACACAAAAGGGGACTTGACTTCTCTGAAGCAACCCGAGCGAGTTCCTGAGGTCCCCATCGCAACTAGAGAAGTAGCCCCTGGTTCCCGCCACAACTCCAGAAACACCACAAAATTATACCCTCAATGGGAGATGAGGAAATTTTGCGCTGCAGAATCTCAAGAGAAATCCCACATTCGCGCTTGAAAGGCAAAAGCGTACTTGACACACTTTATGCCACTCAAAAAGTTCCCTAACATCCGTCCCCATTCCAGAGGAGAACACACTTTATGGACTCAACTCGAGAAGAGGCCCTATTCCCATTCAAGGGCTTGAGAGTAATCCGGAAGTTCCCCTTCCAGCACAAAAGGGGACCTGACTTCCCTGAAGTAACTCGAGTGAGTCCTTGAGGTTCCCGTGGCAACTTCAGAAGTACCCTCAGCTACCCGTCAAATTCGAGAAACATCACAAAATTATCCCCTCAAAGCGAGGAGGAAATTTTGCGCTGCAGAATCTCAAGAGATATCCCACATTCACGCTTGAAAGGGAAAAGGGTACTTGACTCCCTTTATGCGACTCAGAATGTTCCCTAACATCCATCCTCAGTGGAGAGGAAAACATACTACATGGAGTCAAATCGAAAAGAGGTAATATTCCCATTTAAAGGCTAGAGAGTAATCAAGAAGTTCCCCTTCCAGCACAAAACGGGACCTGACTTCCCTGAAGTAATTCGAGTGAGTTCCTGAGATCCCGGCCGCAACTCCAGAATTACCCCCCTGCTTCCTACCGCAATTTGAGAAACACGGCAAAATTATCCCCTGGATGGGAGATGAGGAAATTTTGCGCTGCAGAATTTCAAGAGAAATCCCACATTCCCGATTGAAAGGCATAAGCGAACTTGACTCCCTTTATGCCACTCAAAAAGTTCCCTAACATCCATCCCCATTGGAGAGGAGAACACACTTTATGGACTCAACTGGAGAAGAGGCTCTATTCCATTTAAAGAGCTTGAGAGTAATCCGGAAGTTGCTTTCCAGCACAAAAGGTGAACTGCCTTCCCTGAACTGACTAGAGTGAATTTCTGAGATCCCCGTCGCAACTCCAGAATTATACCCACCTTCCCGTCACAATTCGAGAAACACCACAAAATTATCCCCTCAATGCGAGATGAGGAAATTTTGCGATGCACCACCTCAAGAGAATTACCACATTCGCTCTTGAAAGGCAAAAGGTACTTGACACCCTTTATTCGACTCAGAAAGTTCCCTCACACAGCCGTCCCCTTTGGAGAGGAGAACACACTTTAGGGACTCAATTCGAGATGAGTCCCTGTGCATATTTAAGAACGTGAGAGGAAACCGGAAGTTCCCCTTCCAACACCAAAGGGGACCTGACTTCCCTGAAGCAACACCGGCGAGTTCCTGAGGTCCCCGTCGCAACTCGAGAAGCACCCCCAGCTTCCCGCCGAAACTCGAGAAACACCCCAAAATTATCCCCTCCATGCGAGATGAGATAATTTTGCAATGCAGCATCTCAAGAGAAATACCACATTCGATCTTGAAAGGCAAAAAGGTACTTGACACCCTTTATTCGACTCAGAAAGTTCCCTCACACAGCCGTCCCCTTTTCGAGAGGAGAACACACTTTATGGACTCAATTCGAGATGAGCCCCTGTGCACTTTTAAGGGCTCGAGAGGAAACCGGAAGTTCCCCTTCCAACACCAAAGGGGACCTGATTTCCCTGAAGCAACCCCAGCGAGTGTTGAGGTCCCCGTCGCAACTCGAGAAGCACCCCCAGCTTCCCGCCGCAACTCGAGAAACACCCCAAAATTATCCCCTCCATGCGAGTTGAGGAAATTTTGCGATGCAGCATCTCAAGAGAAATACCACATTCCCTCTTCAAAGGCAGAAAGGTACTTGACACCCTTTACACGACTCAGAAAGTTCCCTCACACAGCCATTGCCTTGGAGAGGAGAACACACTGTATGGACACAATTCGAGATGAGTCCCGGTGCATATTTAAGGGCTCCAGAGAAAACCGGTAGTTTCCCTTCCAAACCAAAGGGAATCTGACTTCCCTGAAGCAACCCCAGCGAGTTCCTGAGGTCTCCATCGCAACTCAAGTAGCAACCCCAGCTTCCCGCCGCAACTTCAGAAACACACCAAAATTATCCCCTCCATGCGAGTTGAAATTTTGCGATGCAGCATCTCAAGAGAAATACCACATTCCCTCTGGAAAGGCAAAAAGGTACTTGACACCCTTTATTACACTCAGAAAGTTCCCTCACACAGCTGTCCCCTTCGGAGAGGAGAACACAATTTATGGACTCAATTCGAGATGAGCCCCTGTGCACATTTAAGGGCTCAAGAGGAACCCGGAAGGTCCCCTTCCAACTCCAAAGGGGACCTGACTTCCCTGAAGCAACCCCAGCGAGTTCCTGAGGTCCCCAACGCAACTCGAGAAACACCCCAAAATTACCCTCTCAATGCGAGATGAGGAAATATTGCGATGCAGCATCTCAAGAGAAATACCACATTCCCTCTTGAAAGGCAAAAAAGTACTTGACACCATTTATTCGACTCAGAATGTCCCTCACACAACCGTGCCATTTGAGAGGAGTATACACTTCATTGACTCAATTAGAGATGAGCCCCTGTGCACATTTAAGGGCTCGAGAGGAACCAGGAAGTTCCCCTTCCAAGACCAAAGGGGACCTGACTTCCCTGAAGCAACCCCAGCGAGTTCCTGAGGTCCCCGTCGCAACTCGAAAAGCGCACCCAGCTTCTGACCGCAACTCGAGAAACACCCCAAAATTATCCCCTCAATGCGAGATGAGGAAATTTTGCGATGCAGCATCTCAAGAGAAATACCACATTCCCTCTTGAAAGGCAAAATGTACTTGACACCCTTTATTCGACTCAAAAATTTCCCTCACACGTCTGTCCCCTTTGGGGAGGAGAACACACTTTATGTATTCAATTCGAGCTGAGCCTCTGTGCACATTTAAGGGCTCGAGAGGAAACCGGAAGTTCCCCTTCCAACAAATAGCGGATCTGACTTCCATGAAACAACCTCAGCGATTTCCTGACGTTCCCGTCGCAGATCGAGAAGCACCCCCAGCTTCCCGCCACAACTCGAGAAACACCGCAAAATTATCCCCTCAATGCGAGATGAGGAAATTTTGTGATGCAGCATCTCAAGAGAAATACTACATTCCCTCTTGAAAGTCAAAAAGGTCCTTGACACCCTTTATGCGTCTCAGAAAGTACCCTCACACAGCCGTCCCCATTGGAGAGGAGAACACACTTTATGGACTCAATTCGAGATGAAGCCCTATTCACATTTAATGGCTGGAGAGTAAACCGGAAGTGCTCTTTCCAACACAAAATGGGACCTGCTTTACCTGAAGAAACCCAAGCAAGTTCTTGAGGTCCACATGGCAACTCGAGAAGTACCCCAAGCTTACTGCCGCAACTAGAGAAACACCACAAAATTATTCCCTCAATGCGAGAAGAGGAAATTTTGCGCTGCAGAATCTCAAGAGAAATACCACTATTCCCTCTTGAAAGGCAAAAAGTACTTGAAACCCTTTATGCGACTCAGAAATTTCACTAATATCAGTCCCCATAGGTGAGGAGAACACACTTTATGGACTCAATTCGAGATGAGGCCCTATTCGCATTTAACGGCTCCAGACTAAACCGGAAGTTCCCCATTCAACACAAAAGGGGACCTGACTATCGAGAAGCAACTCGAGCAAATTCCTGAGGTCCCCGTCGCAACATGAGAAGTAATCCAAAATTCTCGCCACAACTTGACATACACCACAAAATTATCTCCTCAATGCGAGATGAGGATATTTTGCAATGCAGAATCTCAAGAGAAATACCACATTCCCTCTTGAAATGCAAAAGGGTACTTGACATCCTTTATGCGACTCAGAAATTTCACTAACATCAGTCCCCATTGGAGAGGTGAAGGAACTTTATGTACTCAATTCAAAATGAGGCACTATTGCCAATTAACTGCTCTAGAGTAAATCGAAAGTTCCCCTTCCAACAAAAAGGGGACCTGCCTTACCTGAGAAACCAGAGTGATTTCCTGAGGTAGCATAGCAACTTGAGAAGTACCCCCAGATTTCCGCCGCAACTCGAGAAACACCCCAAAATTATCCCCTCCATGCGAGATGAGGAAATTTGGCGATTGAGCATCTCAAGAGAAATGCCACATTCACTCTTGAAAGGCAAAAAGGTACTTGTCACCCTTTATTCGACTGAGAATGTTCCCTCACACAGCCGTCCCCTTTGGAGAGGAGAACACACTTTACGGACTCAATTCGAGAGGAGCCCCTAGGCAATTGAAGGGCTCGAGAGGAAACCGGAAGTTCCCCTTCCAACACCAAAGGGGACCTTACTTCCCTGAAGCTACCCCAGCGAGTTCCTGAGGTCCCCGTCGCAACTCGAGAAGCACCCCCAGCTTCCCGCCGAAACTCGAGAAACACCCCAAAATTCTCCCCTCCATGCGAGATGAGGAAATTTGGCGATGCAGATTCTCAAGAGAATACCACATTCCCTCTGGAAAGGCGAAAAGGTACTTGACACCCTTTATTCGACTCAGAAAGTTCCTTCACACAGAAGTCCCCTTTGGAGCAGAGAACACACTTTACGGACTCAATTCGAGAGGAGCCCTTGTGCACATTGAAGGGCTACAGAGGAAACCGGAAGTTCCACTTCCAACACCAAAGGGGAACTGACTTCCCTGAAGCAACACCAGCGAGTTCCTGAGGTCCCCGTCGCAACTCGAGAAGCACCCCCAGCTTCCCGCCGCAACTCGAGAAATACCCCAAAATTATCCTCTCCATGCGAGATGGGGAAATTTCGCGATGAAGCATCTCAGGGGAAAAACCACATTCCCTCTGGAAAGGCAAAAAGGTACTTGACACCCTTTATTCGACTCAGAAACTTCCCTCACGCAGCCGTCCTCTTTGAGAGGAGAACACACTTTACGGACTCAATTTGAGAGGAGCCCCTGTGCACATTGAAGGGCTCGAGAGGAAACCGGAAGCTCCCCTTCCAACAACAAAGGAGACCTGACTTCCCAGAAGCAACCCCAGCGAGTTCCTGAGGTCCCCGTCGCAACTCGAGAAGCACCCCCAGCTTCCCGCCGCAACTCGAGAAACACCCCAAAATTCTCACCTCCATGCGAGATGAGGAAATTTCGCGATGCAGCATCTCACGAGAAATACCACATCTCCTCTGGAAAGGCAAAAAGGTACTTGACACCCTGTATTCGACTCAGAAAGTTCCCTCACACAGCCGTCCCCTTTGAGAGGAGAACACACTTTACGGACTCAATTCGAGAGGAGCCCCTGTGCACATTGAAGGGCACGAGAGGGAAGCGGAAGTTCCCCTTGCAACACCAAAGGGGACCTGACTTCGCTGAAGCAATCGCAGCGAGTTCCTGAGGTCCCCGTCGCAACTCGAGAAGCACCCCCAGCTTCCCGCCGCAACTCGAGAAACACCCCAAAATTATCCCCTCCATGCGAATTGAGCAAATTTGGCGATGCAGCATCACAAGAGAAATAACACATTACCTCGGGAAAGGCAAAAAGGTACTTGACACCCTTTATTCGACTCAGAAAGTTCGCTCACACAGCAGTCCCCTTTGGAGAGGAGAACACACTTTACGGACTCAATTCGAGAAGAGCCCCTGTGCACATTGAAGGGCTCGAGAGGAAACCGGAAGTTCCCCTTCCAACACCAAAGGGGACCTGACTTCCCTGAAGCAACCCCAGCGAGTTCCTGATGTACCCGTCGCGACTCGAGAAGCAACCCCAGCTTTACGACGCAACTAGAGAAACTCCCGAAAATTCTCCCCTCCATGCGAGATGAGGAAATTTGGCGATGCAGCATCTCACGAGAAATACCACATTCCCTCTGGAAAGGCAAAAAGGTACTTGACACCCTTTATTCGACTCAGAAAGTTCCCTCACACAGCCGTCCCCTTTGGAGAGGAGAACACACTTTACGGACTCAATTCGAGAGGAGCCCCTGTGCACATTGAAGGGCTCGAGAGGAAACCGGAAGTTCCCCTTCGAACACCAAAGAGGACCTGACTTCCATGAAGCAACCCCAGCGAGTTCCTGAGGTACCCGTCGCGACTCGAGAAGCAACCCCAGCTTCCCGCCGCAACTCGAGAAACACCCCAAAATTCTCCCCTCCATGCGAGATGAGGAAATTTGGCGATGCAGCATCTCACGAGAAATACCACATTCCCTCTGGAAAGGCAAAAAGGTACTTGACACCCTTTATTCGACTCAGAAAGTTCCCTCACACAGCCGTCCCCTTTGGATAGGAGAAAACACTTTACGGACTCAATTCGAGAGGAGCCCCTGTGCACATTGAAGGGCTCGAGAGGAAACCGGAAGTTCCCCTTCCAACACCAAAGGGGACCTGACTTCCCAGAAGCTACCCCAGCGAGTTCCTCAGGTCCCTGTCGCAATCGAGAAGCACCCCCAGCTTCCCGCCGCAACTCGAGAAACACCCCAAAATTCTCCCCTCCATGCGAGAGGAGGAAATTTGGCGATGCAGCATCTCACGAGAAATACCACATTCCCTCTGGAAAGGCAAAAATGTACTTGACACCTTTATTCGACTCAGAAAGTTCCCTCACAGAGCCGTCCTCTTTGGAGAGGAGAACACACTTTACGGATTCAATTCGAGAGGAGCCCCTGTGCACATTGAAGGGCTCGAGAGGAAACCGGAAGTTCCCCTTCCAACACCAAAGGGGACCTGACTTCCCTGAAGAAACCCTAGCGAGTTCCTGAGGTACCCGTCGCAACTCGAGAAGCACCCCGAGCTTAACGCCGCAACTCGAGAAACAGCCCAAAACTCTCCCCTCCATGCAAGATGAGGAAATTTGGCGATGCAGCATCTCAAGCGAAATACCACATTCGCTCTGGAAAGGCAAAAAGGTACTTGACACCCTTTATTCGACTCAGAAAGTTCCCGCACACAGCCGTCCCCTTTGGAGAGGAGAACACACTTTACGGACTCAATTCGAGAGGAGCCCCTGTGCACATTGAAGGGCTCGAGAGGAAACCGGAAGTGCCCCTTCCAACACCAAGAGGACCTGACTTCCCTGAAGCAACCCCAGCGAGTTCCTGAGGTCCCTGTCGCAACTCGAGAAGCACCCCCAGCTTCCCGCCGCAACTCGATAAACACCCCAAAATTCTCCCCTCCATGCGAGATGAGGAAATTTGGCGATGAAGCATCTCAGGAGGAATACCACATTACCGCTGGAAACGCAAAAAGGTACTTGAAACCCTTTATTCGACTCAGAAAGTTCCCTCACACTGCCGTCCCCTTTGGAGAGGAGAACACACTTTACGGACTCAATTTGAGAGGTGCCCATGTGCACATTGAAGGGCTGGAGAGGAAACCGGTAGTTCCCCTTCCAACACCAAAGGGGACCTGACTTCCCTGAAGCAACCCCAGCGAGTTCCTGAGGTCCCCGTCGCAACTCGAGAAGCACCCCCAGCTTCCCGCCGCAACTCGTGAAACACCCCAAAATTCTCCCCTCCATGCGAGATGAGGAAATTTGGCGATGCAGCATCTCACGAGAAATACCACATTCCCTCTGGAAAGGCAAAAATGTACTTGACACCTTTATTCGACTCAGAAAGTTCCCTCACAGAGCCGTCCTCTTTGGAGAGGAGAACACACTTTACGGATTCAATTAGAGAGGAGCCCCTGTGCACATTGAAGGGCTCGAGAGGAAACCGGAAGTTCCCCTTCCAACACCAAAGGGGACCTGACTTCCCTGAAGAAACCCTAGCGAGTTCCTGAGGTACCCGTCGCAACTCGAGAAGCACCCCGAGCTTAACGCCGCAACTCGAGAAACAGCCCAAAACTCTCCCCTCCATGCAAGATGAGGAAATTTGGCGATGCAGCATCTCAAACGAAATACCACATTCGCTCTGGAAAGGCAAAAAGGTACTTGACACCCTTTATTCGACTCAGAAAGTTCCCGCACACAGCCGTCCCCTTTGGAGAGGAGAACACACTTTACGGACTCAATTCGAGAGGAGCCCCTGTGCACATTGAAGGGCTCGAGAGGAAACCGGAAGTGCCCCTTCCAACACCAAGAGGACCTGACTTCCCTGAAGCAACCCCAGCGAGTTCCTGAGGTCCCTGTCGCAACTCGAGAAGCACCCCCAGCTTCCCGCCGCAACTCGATAAACACCCCAAAATTCTGCCCTCCATGCGAGATCAGGAAATTTGGCGATGAAGCATCTCAGGAGGAATACCACATTACCGCTGGAAACGCAAAAAGGTACTTGACACCCTTTATTCGACTCAGAAAGTTCCCTCACACTGCCGTCCCCTTTGGAGAGGAGAACACACTTTACGGACTCAATTTGAGAGGAGCCCATGTGCACATTGAAGGGCTGGAGAGGAAACCGGTAGTTCCCCTTCCAACACCAAAGGGGACCTGACTTCCCTGAAGCAACCCCAGCGAGTTCCTGAGGTCCCCGTCGCAACTCGAGAAGCACCCCCAGCTTCCCGCCGCAACTCGTGAAACACCCCAAAATTCTCCCCTCCATGCGAGATGAGGAAATTTGGCGATGCAGCATCTCACGAGAAATACCACATTCCCTCTGGAAAGGCAAAAAGGTACTTGACACCCTTTATTCGACTCAGAAAGTTCCCGCACACAGCTGTCCCCTTTGGAGAGGAGAACACACTTTACGGACTCAATTCGAGGGGAGACCCTGTGCACATTGAAAGGCTCGAGAGGAAACCGGAAGTTCCCCTTCCAACACCAAAGGGGACGTGACTTCCCTGAAGCAACCCCAGCGAGTTCCTGAGGTCCCCGTCGCAAGTCGAGAAGCACACCAAGCTTCCCGCCGCAACTCGAGAAACACCCCAAAATTCTCCCCTCCATGCGAGATGAGAAATTTGGCGATGCAGCATCTCACGAGAAATACCACATTCCCTCTGGAAAGACAAAAAGGTACTGACTCCCTTTATTCGATTCAGAAAGTTCCCTCACACAGCCGTCCCCTTTGGAAGGGAGAACACAATTTACGGACTCAATTCGAGAGGAGCCCCTGTGCACATTGAAGGGCTCGTGAGGAAACCGGAAGTTCCCCTTCCAACACCAAAGGGGACCTGACTTCCCTGAAGCTACCCCAGCGAGTTCCTGAGGTCCCCGTCGCAACTCGAGAAGCACCCCCAGCTTCCCGCAGCAACTCGAGAAACACCACAAAATTCTCCCCTCCATGCGAGATGAGGAAATTTGGCGATGCAGCATCTCACGAGAAATACCACATTCCCTCTGGAAAGGCAAAAATGTACTTTACACCCTTTATTCGACTCAGAAAGTTCCCTCACACTGCCGTCCCCTTTGGAGAGGAGAACACACTTTACGGACTCAATTCGAGAGGAGCCCCTGTGCACATTGAAGGGCTCGAGAGGAAACCGGAAGTTCCCTTCCAACACCAAAGGGGACCTGACTTCCCTGAAGAAACCCTAGCGAATTCCTGAGGTACCCGTCGCAACTCGAGAAGCACACCCAGCTTCCCGCCGCAACTCGAGAAACACCCCAAAATTCTCCCCTCCATGCGAGATGAGGAAATTTGGCGATGCAGCATCTCACGAGAAATACCACATTCCCTCTGGAAAGGCAAAAAGGTACTTGACACCTTTTTTCGACTCAGAAAGTTCCCTCACACAGCCGTCCCCTTTGGGGAGGAGAAAACACTTTACGGACTCAATTCGAGAGGCGCCCCTGTGCACATTGAAGGGCTCGAGAGGAAACCGGAAGTTCCCCTTCCAACACCAAAGGGGACCTGACTTCCCTGAAGCAACCCCAGCGATTTCCTGAGGTCCCCGTCGCAACTCGAGAAGCACCCCCAGCTTCCCTCCGCAACTCGGGAAACACCCCAAAATTATCCCCTCGATGCGAGAGGAGGAAGTTTGTCGATGCAGCATCTCTAGAGAAATACCACATTCTCTCCGGAAAGACAAAAACGTACTTGACACGCTATATTCGACTCAGAAAGTTCCCTCACACAGCCGTCCCCTTTGGAGAGGAGAAAACACTTTACGGACTCAATTTGAGAGGAGCCCATGTGCACATGGAAGGGCTCGAGAGGAAACCGGAAGTTTCCCTTCCAACACCAAAGGGGACGTGACTTCCCTGAAGCAACCCCAGCGAGTACCTGAGGTCCCCGTCGCAACTCGAGAATCACCCCCAGGTTCACTCCGCAACTCGAAAAAGATCCCAAAATTCTCCCCTCCATGCGAGATGAGGAAATTTGGCGATGCAGCATCTCACGAGAAATACCACATTCCCTCTGGAAAGGCAAAAAGGTACTTCACACCCTTTATTCGACTCAGAAAGTTCCCTCACACAGCCGTCCCCTTTGGAGAGGAGAACACACTTTACGGACTCAATTCGAGAGGAGCCCCTGTGCACGTTGAAGGGCTCGAGAGGAAATCGGAAGTTCCACTTCCAACACCAAAGGGGACGTGACTTCCCTGAAGCAACCCCAGCGAGTTCCTGAGGTCCCCGTCGCAACTCGAGAAGCACACCCAGCTTCCCGCCGCAACTCGAGAAACACCCCAAAATTCTCCACTCCATGCGAGATGAGGAAATTTGGCGATGCAGCATTTCACGAGAAATACCACATTCCCTCTGGAAAGGCAAAAAGGTACTTGACACACTTTATTCGACTCAGAAAGTTCCCTCACACTGCCGTCACCTTTGGAGAGGAGAACACACTTTAGGGACTCTACTTGAGTTGAGCACCTGTTCACATTTAAGGGCTCGAAGGGAAACCGGTAGTTCTCCTTCCAACACCAAACGGGACCTGAGTTCCCTGAAGCAACCCCAGGGAGTTCCTGAGGTCTCCGCCACAACTCGAGAAACACCCCAAAATTATCCCCTCCATGCGAGATGAGGAAATTTTGCGATGAAGCATCTCAAGAGAAATACCACATTCCCTCTGTAAAGGCAAAAACGTACTTGACACCCTTTATTCGACTCAGAAAGTTCCCTCACACAGCCGTCCCCTTTGGAGAGGAGAACACACATTACGGACTCAATTCGACAGGAGCCCTTGTGCACATTTAAGGGCTCGACAGGAAACCGGAAGTTCCCCTTTGAACACTAAAGGGGACCTGACTTCCCTGAAGCAACCCCCGCGAGTTCCTGAGGTCCCCGTCGCAACTCGAGAAGCACCCCCAGCTTCCCGCAACAACTCGAGAAACACCCCAAAATTATCCCCTCCATGCGAGATGAGGAAATTTGGCGATGCAGCATCTCAAGAGAATTACTACAATCCCTCTTGAAAGCAAAAAGTACTTGACACTCGTTATTCGACACAGAAAGTTCTCTCACACATGCGTCCCTTTTGGAGACGAGAACACACTATATGGACTCAATTCTAGATGAGCCCCTGTGTACATTTAAGGGCTCGAGAGGAAACAGGATGTTCCCCTGCCAACACTAAAGGGGAACTCTCTTCCCTGATGCAACCCCAGCGAGTTCCTAATGTCCCAGTCGCAACTCGAGAAGCACCCCCAGCTTCCAGCCGTAACTCGAGAAACACCACAAAATTATCCCCTCAATGCGAGAGGAGGAAATTTTGCGACGTAGAATCTCAAGAGAAATACCACATTCCCTCTGGAAAGGCAAAAAGGTACTTGACACCCTTTATTCGACTCAGAAAGTTCCCTCACACTGCCGTCAACTTTGGAGAGGAGAACACACTTTAGGGACTCAATTTGAGATGAGCACCTGTTCACAATTAAGGGCTCGAAGGGAAACCAGAAGTTCTCCTTCGATCACCAAACGGGACCTGAGTTCCCTGAATCAACCCCAGGGAGTTCCTGAGGTCTCCGTCGCAACTCGAGAAGCACCCCCAGCTTCCAGCCGCAACTCGAGAAACACCACAAAATTATCCCCTCAATGCGAGATGAGGAAATTTGGCGATGCAGCATCTCAAGAGAAATACCACATTCCCTCTTGAAATTTAAAACGTTACTTGACACCCTTTATTCGACTCAGAATATTCCCTCACACATCCGTCTCCTTTGGAGCCGAGAACACACTATATGGACTCAATTCGAGATGAGACCCTGTGCACATTTAAGGGCTCGAGAGGAAACAGGAAGTTCAGGAAGTTCCCCTGCCAACACTAAAGGGGAACTCTCTTCCCTGATGCAACCCCAGCGAGTTCCTAATGTCCCAGTCGCAACTCGAGAAGCACCCCCAGCTTCCAGCCGCAACTCGAGAAAAACCACAAAATTATCCCCTCATTGCGACATGAGGAAATTTTGCGATGCAGCATCTCAGGAGAAATACCACATTCGCCCTTGAATTAAAAAATGTACCTGAAACCCTTTATTCGACTCAGAAAGTTCCCTCACACAACCGTCTCCATTGGAGACAAAAACGCACTTTATGGACTCAATTCGAGATGAGCCCCTATGCACATTTAAGGGCTCGAGAGGAAACCGGAAGTTCCCCTTCCAACACCAAAGGGGACCTGACTTCCTTGAAGCAACCCCAGCGAGTTCCTGAGGTCTCAGTCGCATCGCGAGAAGCACCGCCAGCTGTCCGCTGCAACGCGAGAAACACCCCAAAATTATCCCCTCAATGCGAGATGAGGAAATTTTGCGATGCAGCATCTCAAGAGCAATACCACATTCCCTCTTGAAAGGCAAAAAGGTACTTGACACCCTTTATTCGACTCAGAAATTTCCCTCACACAGCCGTCCCCTGGGAGAGGAGAACATACTTTATGGACTCAATTCGAGTTGAGCCCCTGTGCACATTTAAGGGCTCGAGAGGAAACCGGAAGTTCCCCTTCCAACACCAAAGGGGACCTGACTTCCCTGAAGCAACCCCAGCGAGTTCCTGAGGTCCCCGTCGCACCTCGAGAAGCACCCCCATCTTCCCGCCACAACTCGAGAAACACCCAAAAATTATCCCCTCCATGCGAGATGAGGAAATTTTCCGCTGCAGAATGTCAAGAGAAAACCCACAATCCCGATTGAAAGGCAAAAGCGTACTTGACACACTATATGCAACTCAGAAAGTTCCCTAACATCCGTTAACATTGGATAGGAGAACACACTTTATGGACTCAATTCGAAAGGAGCCCCTGTGCACATGGAAGGGCTCGAGAGGAAACCGGAAGTTCCCCTTCCAACACCAAAGGGGACCTGACTTCCCTGAAGCAACCCCAGCGAGTTCCTGAGGTCCCCATCGCAACTCGAGTAGTACCCCCATCTTCCCGCTGCAACAGGAGAAACACCACAAAATTATCCCCTCAATGCGAGATGAGGAAATTTTGCGCTACAGAATCTCAAAATAAATCCCACATTCCCGCTTGAAAGGCAAAAAGGTACTTGACTCCCTTTAGGCGACTGAGAATGTTCCCTAAGATCCATCCTCAGTGGAGAGGAAAACACACTTTATGGACTCAAATTGAAATGAGGCAATATTCCCATTTAAAGGCTCAAGAGGAATCAAGAAGTTCCCCTTCCAACACAAAAAAGGAATTGACTACCCAGAAGCAACCTGAGCCAGTTCCAGAGGGTGCCGTCTCAACTACAAAAGTACCCCCTCCTTCCTGCCCCAACTCGAGAAACGACAAAATATTTTCCCCTCAGTGCGAGATGAGGTAATTTTGCGCTTCAGAATCTCAAGAGAAATACCACATTCCCTCTTGAAAGCCAAAAATGTGCTTGACACCCTTTATTCGACTCACAAAGTTCCATCATACAGCCGTCCACTTGGAGAGGGGAACACACTTTATGGACTCAATTCGAGATAAGCCCCTGTTCACATTAAAGGGCTCGAGATCAAAGCGGAAGTGCCCCTTCCAAAAACAAAGGGGACCTGACATCCCTGAAGCAACCCGAGCTAGTTCCTGAGGACACCGTCCCAACTCGAGATGTACCCCAGCTTCCCTAAGCAACTCCAGAAATACCACAAAATTATCCCCTCAATGCGAGAGGAGGAAATTTTTCGATGCAGAAGCTCAAGAGAAACACCACATTCCCTCTTGAAAGGCAAAAAGGTACTTGACACCCTTTATTCGTCTCAGAAAGTTCCATCACACAGCCGTCCCTTTTGGAGAGGAGAACACACTGGATGGACTCAATTCGAGATGAGCCCCTGTGCACATTTAAGGACTCGAGAGGAAACCGGAAGTTCCCCTTCCGCACCAAAGGGGACCTGACTTCCCTGAAGCAACCCCAGCGAGTTCCTGAGGTCCCCGTCGCAACTCGAGAAGCACCCCCAACTTCCCGCCGCAACTCGAGAAACACCCCAAAATTTTCCCCTCCATGCGAGATGAGGAAATTTGGCGATGCAGCATCTCAAGAGAAATACCACATTGCCTCTGGAAAGGCAAAAAGGTACTTGACACCCTTTATTCGACTCAGAAAGTTCCCTCACACAGCCGTCGCCTTTGGAGAGGAGAACTCACTTTACGGACTCAATTCGAGAGGAGCCCGTGTGCACATTGAAGGGCTCGAGAGGAAACCGGAAGTTCCCCTTCCAACACCAAAGGGGAACTGACTTCCCTGAAGCAACCACAGCGATTTCCTGAGGTCCCCGTCTCAACTCGATAAGCACCCCCAGATTCCCGCCGCAACTCGAGAAACACCCCAAAATTATCCCCTCCATGCGAGATGAGGAAATTTTGCGATGCAGCATCTCAAGAGAAATACCACATTCCCTCTGGAAAGGCAAAATGGTACTTGACACCCTTTATTCGACTCAGAATGTTTCCTCACACAGCCGTCCCGTTTGGATAGGAGAACACACTTTACGGACTCAATTCGAGGGGTGCCCCTGTGCAAATTGAAAGACTCGAGAGGAAACCGGAATTTCCCCTTCCAACACCAAAGGGGACCTGACTTCCCTGAAGCAACCACAGCGAGTTCCTGAGGTCCCCGTCGCAACTCGAGAAGCACACCCAGCTTCCCGCCACAACTCGAGAAACACCCCAAAATTATCCCCTCCATGCGAGATGAGGAAATTTGGCGATGCAGCATCTCAAGAGAAATACCACATTGCCTCTAGAAAGGCAAAAAGGTACTTGACACCCTTTATTCGACTCAGAAAGTTCCTTCAAACAGCCGTCCCCTTAGGAGAGGAGAACAAAGTTTACGGACTCAATTCGAGAGGAGCCCCTGTGCACACTGAAGGGCTCGAGAGGAAACCGGAAGTTCCCCTTCCAACACCAAAGGGGACCTGACTTCCCTGAAGCAACCCCAGCGAGTTCCTGAGGTCCCTGTCGCAACTCGAGAAGCACACCCAGCTTCCCGCCGCAACTCGAGAAACATCCCAAAATTATCCCCTCCATGCGAGATGAGGAAATTTGGCGATGCAGTATCTCACGAGAAATACTACATTCCCTCTGGAAAGGCAAAAAGGTACTTGACACCCTTTATTCGACCCACAAAATTTCCTCACACAGCCGTCGCCTTTGGAGAGGAGAACACACGTTACGGATTCAATTCGAGAAGAGCCCCTGTGCACATTGAAGGGCTCGAGAGGAAACCGGAAGTTCCACTTCCAAAACCAAAAGGGACCTAGCTTCCCTGAAGCAACCCAGCGAGTTCCTGAGTTCCCTGTCGCAACTCGAGAAGCACCCCCAGCTTCCCGCCGCAACTCGAGAAACACTCCAAAATTATCCCCTCCATGCGAGATGAGGAAATTTGGCGATGCAGCATCTCAAGAGAAATACCACATTCCCTCTGGAAAGGCAAAAAGTTACTTGACACCCTTTATTCGACTTAGAAAGTACCCTAACACAGCCGTCCCCTTTGGAAGGGAGAACACACTTTACGGACTCAATTCGAGAGGAGCCCCTGTGCACATTGAAGGGCTCGAGAGGAAACCGGAAGTTCCCCTTCCAACACCAAAGGGGACCTGACTTCCCTGAAGCAAACCCAGCGAGTTCCTGAGGTCCCCGTCGCAAATCGAGAAGCACCCCCAGCTTCCCGCCGCAACTCGAGAAACACCCCAAAATTCTCCCCTCCATGCGAAATGAGGAAATTTGCGATGCATCATCTCAAGAGAAATACTACATTCCCTCTGGAAAGGAAAAAGGTACTTGACACCTTTTATTCGACTCAGAAAGTTCCCTCACACAGCCGTCCCCTTTGGAGAGGAGAACACACTTTACGGACTCAATTCGAGAGGAGCCCCTGTGCACATTGAAGGGCTCGAGAGGAAACCGGAAGTTCCCCTTCCAACACCAAAGGGGACCTGACTTCCCTGAAGCAACCGCAGCGAGTTCCTGAGGTCCCCTTCGCAACTCGAGAAGCAACTCCAGCTTCCCGCCGCAACTCGAGAAACACCCCAAAATTCTCCCCTCCATGCGAGATTAGGAAATTTGGCGATGCAGCATCTCAAGAGAAATACCACATTCCCTCTGGAAAAGAAAAAAGGTACTTGACACCCTTTATTCCACTCAAAAAGTTGCCTCACACAGCCGTCCCCTTTGGAAGGGAGAACACACTTTACGGACTCAATTCGAGAGGAGCCCCTGTGCATATTGAAGGGCTCGAGAGGAACCCGGAAGTTCCACTTCCAACACCAAAGGGGACCTGACTTCCCTGAAGCAACCCCAGCGAGTTCCTGAGGTCCCCGTCGCAACTCGAGAAGCACTCCCAGCTTCCCGCCGCAACTCGAAAAAAACCCCAAAATTATCCCCTCCATGCGAGATGAGGAAATTTGGCGATGCAGCATCTCAAGACAAATACCACATTCCCTCTGGAAAGGCAAAAAGGTACTTCACACCCTTTATTCGACTCAGAAAGTTCCCTCCCACAGCCGTCCCCTTTGGAGAGGAGAACACACTTTATGGACTAAATTCGAGAGGAGCCCCTGTGCACATTGAAGGGCTCAAGAGGAAATCAGAAGTTCCCCTTCCAACACCAAAGGAACCTGACTTCACGGAAGCAACACCAGCGAGGTCCTGAGGTCCCCGTCGCAACTCGAGAAGCATCCCCATCTTTTCGCAGCAACTCGAGAAACACCCCAAAATTCTCCCCTCCATGCGAGATGAGGAAATTTGGCGATGCAGCATCTCAAGAGAAATACCACATTCCCTCTGGAAAGGCAAAAAGGTACTTGACACCCTTTATTCGACTCAGAATGTTCCCTCACACAGCCGTCCCCTTTGGAGAGGAGAACACACTTTACGGACTCAGTTCGAGAGGAGCCCCTGTGCACATTGAAGGGATCGATAGGAAACCGGAAGTTCCCCTTCCAACACCAAAGGGGACCTGACTTCCATCAAGCAACCTCAGCGAGTTCCTGAGGTCCCCGTCGCAACTCGAGAAGCACCCCCAGCTTTCAGCCGCAACTGGAGAAACACCCCAAAATTATACCCTGCATGCGAGATGAGGAAATTTGGCGATGCAGCATCTCAAGAGAAATACCACATTGCCTCTAGAAAGGCAAAAAGGTACTTGACACCCTTTATTCGACTCAGAAAGTTCCTTCAAACAGCCGTCCCCTTAGGAGAGGAGAACAAACTTTACGGACTCAATTCGAGAGGAGCCCCTGTGCACACTGAAGGGCTCGAGAGGAAACCGGAAGTTCCCCTTCCAACACCAAAGGGGACCTGACTTCCCTCAAGCAACCTCAGCGAGTTCCTGAGGTCCCCGTCGCAACTCGAGAAGCACCCCCAGCTTTCAGCCGCAACTCGAGAAACACCCCAAAATTATCCCCTCCATGCGAGATTAGGAAATTTGGCGATGCAGCATCTCAAGAGAATTACTACAATCCCTCTTGAAAGCAAAAAGGTACTTGACACCCGTTATTCGACACAGAAAGTTCCCTCACACATCCGTCCCTTTTGGAGACGAGAACACACTATATGGACTCAATTCGAGATGAGCCCCTGTGCACATTTAAGGGCTCGAGAGGAAACAGGATGTTCCCCTGCCAACACTAAAGGGGAACTCTCTTCCCTGATGCAACCCCAGCAAGTTCCTAATGTCCCAGTCGCAACTCGAGAAGCACCCCCAGCTTCCAGCCGCAACTCGAGAAACACCCCAAAATTATCCCCTCCATGCGAGATGAGGAAATTTGGCGATGCAACATCTCAAGAGAAATACCACATCTCCCCTGGAAATGCAAAAAGGTACTTGACACCCTTTATTCGACTCAGAAAGTTCCCTCACACAGCCGTCCCCTTTGGAGAGGAGAACACACTTTACGGACTCAATTCGAGGGAGCCCATGTGCACATTGAAAGACTCGAGAGGAAAACGGAATTTCCCCTTCCAACACCAAAGGGGACCTGACTTACCTGAAGCAACCCCAGCGAGTTCCTGAGGTCCCCGTCGCAACTCGAGAAGCACCCCCAGCTTCCCGCCGCAACTCGAGAAACACTCCAAAATTAACCCCTCCATGCGAGATGAGGAAATTTGGCGATGCAGCATCTCAAGAGAAATACCACATTCCCTCTGGAAAGGCAAAAAGGTACTTGACACCCTTTATTCGACTTAGAAAGTACCCTCACACAGCCGTCCCCTTTGGAAGGGAGAACACACTTTACGGACTCAATTCGAGAGGAGCCCCTGTGCACATTGAAGGGCTCGAGAGGAAACCGGAAGTTCCCCTTCCAACACCAAAGGGGACCTGACTTCCCTGAAGGAAACCCAGCGAGTTCCTGAGGTCCCCGTCGCAACTCGAGAAGCACCCCCAGCTTCCCGCCGCAACTCGAGAAACACTCCAAAATTATCCCCTCCATGCGAGATGAGGAAATTTGGCGATGCAGCATCTCAAGAGAAATACCACATTCCCTCTGGAAAGGCAAAAAGGTACTTGACACCCTTTATTCGACTTAGAATGTACCCTCACACAGCCGTCCCCTTTGGAAGGGAGAACACACTTTACGGACTCAATTCGAGAGGAGCCCCTGTGCACATTGAAGGGCTCGAGAGGAAACCGGAAGTTCCCCTTCCAACACCAAAGGGGACCTGACTTCCCTGAAGGAAACCCAGCGAGTTCCTGAGGTCCCCGTCGCAACTCGAGAAGCACCCCCAGCTTCCCGGCGCAACTCGAGAAACACCCCAAAATTCTCCCCTCCATGCGAAATGAGGAAATTGGGCGATGCAGTATCTCAAGAGAAATACCACATTCCCTCTGGAAAGGCAAAAAGGTACTTGACACCCTTTATTCGACTCAGAAAGTTCCCTCACACAGCCGTCCCCTTTGGAGAGGAGAACACGCTTTACGGACTCAATTCGAGAGGAGCCCCTGTGCACATTGAAGGGCCCGAGAGGGAACCGGAAGTTCCCCTTCCAACACCAAAGGGGACCTGACTTCCCTGAAGCAACCCCAGCGAGTTCCTGAGGTCCCCGTCGCAACTAGAGAAGCACCGCCAGGTTCCCGCTGCAACTCGAGAAACAGCCAAAAATTCTCCCCTCCATGCGAGATTAGGAAATTTGGCGATGCAGCATCTCACGAGAAATACCACATTTCCTCTAGAAAGGCAAAATGTTACTTGACACCCTTTATTCGACTCAGAAAGTTCCCTCACACAGCCGTCCCCTTTGGAAGGGAGAACACACTTTAGGGACTCAATTTGAGATGAGCACCTGTTCACATTTAAGGGCTAGAAGGGAAACCGGAAGTTCTCCTTCCAACACCAAACGGGACCTGAGTTCCTTGAAGCAACCCCAGGGAGTTCCTGAGGTCTCCGCCGCAACTCGAGAAACACCCCAAAATTATCCCCTCCATGCGAGATGAGGAAATTTTGCGATGAAGCATCTCAAGAGAAATACCACATTCCCTCTGGAAAGGCAAAAAGGTATTGACTCCCTTTATTCGACTCAGAAAGTTCCCTCACACAGCCGTCACCTTTGGAGAGGAGAACACACTTTACGGACTCAATTCCACAGGAGCCCTTGTGCACATTTAAGGGCTCGAGAGGAAACAGGAAGTTCCCCTGCCAACACTGAAGGGGAACTCTCTTCCCTGATGCAACCCCAGCGAGTTCCTAATGTCCCAGTCGCAACTCG
This sequence comes from Moschus berezovskii, assembly GCF_049115385.1. NCBI lineage: Eukaryota > Metazoa > Chordata > Mammalia > Artiodactyla > Moschidae > Moschus > Moschus berezovskii. Next base: position 1,640,918 of record NC_142462.1, read on the forward strand.
AGAAGCACCCCCAGCTTCCAGCCGCAACTCGAGAAAAACCACAAAATTATCCCCTCAATGCGAGATGAGGAAATTTTGCGATTCAGCATCTCAGGAGAAATACCACATTCGCCCTTGAATTAAAAAATGTACCTGAAACCCTTTATTCGACTCAGAAAGTTCCCTCACACAGCCGTCTCCGTTGGAGACAAAAACGCACTTTATGGACTCAATTCGAGATGAGCCCCTATACACATTTAAGGGCTCGAGAGGAAACCGGAAGTTCCCCTTCCAACACCAAAGGGGACCTGACTTCCTTGAAGCAACCCCAGCGAGTTCCTGAGGTCTCGGTCGCATCGCGAGAAGCACCGCCAGCTTCCCGCCGCAACGCGAGAAACACCCCAAAATTATCCCCTCAATGCGAGATGAGGAAATTTTGCGATGCAGCATCTCAAGAGCAATACCACATTCCCTCTTGAAAGGCAAAAAGGTACTTGACACCCTTTATTCGACTCAGAAAGTTCCCTCACACAGCCGTCCCCTGGGAGAGGAGAACATACTTTATGGACTCAATTCGAGTTGAGCCCCTGTGCACATTTAAGGGCTCGAGAGGAAACCGGAAGTTCCCCTTCCAACACCAAAGGGGACCTGACTTCCCTGAAGCAACCCCAGCGAGTTCCTGAGGTCCCCGTCGCACCTCGAGAAGCACCCCCATCTTCCCGCCACAACTCGAGAAACACCCAAAAATTATCCCCTCCATGCGAGATGAGGAAATTTTGCGCTGCAGAATGTCAAGAGAAAACCCACAATCCCGATTGAAAGGCAAAAGCGTACTTGACACACTATATGCAACTCAGAAAGTTCCCTAACATCCGTTAACATTGGATAGGAGAACACACTTTATAGACTCAATTCGAGAGGAGCCCCTGTGCACATTGAAGGGCTCGAGAGGAAACCGGAAGTTCCCCTTCCAACACCAAAGGGGACCTGAGTTCCCTGAAGCAACCCCAGCGAGTTCCTGAGGTCCCCGTCGCAACTCGAGAAGCACCCCCAGCTTCCAGCCGCAAGTCGAGAAACACCACAAAATTATCCCCTCAATGCGAGATGAGGAAATTTTGCGCTACAGAATCTCAAAATAAATCCCACATTCCCGCTTGAAAGGCAAAAAGGTACTTGACTCCCTTTAGGCGACTGAGAATGTTCCCTAAGATCCATCCTCAGTGGAGAGGAAAACACACTTTATGGACTCAAATTGAAATGAGGCAATATTCCCATTTAAAGGCTCAAGAGGAATCAAGAAGTTCGCCTTCCAACACAAAAAAGGAATTGACTACCCAGAAGCAACCTGAGCCAGTTCCAGAGGGTGCCGTCTCAACTACAAAAGTACCCCCTCCTTCCTGCCCCAACTCGAGAAACGACAAAATATTTTCCCCTCAGTGCGAGATGAGGTAATTTTGCGCTTCAGAATCTCAAGAGAAATACCACATTCCCTCTTGAAAGCCAAAAATGTGCTTGACACCCTTTATTCGACTCACAAAGTTCCATCATACAGCCGTCCACTTGGAGAGGGGAACACACTTTATGGACTCAATTCGAGATAAGCCCCTGTTCACATTAAAGGGCTCGAGAGCAAAGCGGAAGTGCCCCTTCCAAAAACAAAGGGGACCTGACATCCCTGAAGCAACCCGAGCTAGTTCCTGAGGACACCGTCCCAACTCGAGATGTACCCCAGCTTCCCTAAGCAACTCCAGAAATACCACAAAATTATCCCCTCAATGCGAGAGGAGGAAATTTTTCGATGCAGAAGCTCAAGAGAAACACCACATTCCATCTTGAAAGGCAAAAAGGTACATGACACCCTTTATTCGACTCAGAAAGTTCCCTCAAACATGCGACCTAAGAGCGGAGAAAACACTTTATGCACTCAAAGCGAAATGAGCCCCTGTTCACATTTAAGGGCTAATAGCAAAGTGGAAGTTCCCTTTCCAACACCAAAACGGACCTGACTTTCTTGAAGCAACAATAGCCAGTTCTGAGGTGTCCGCCGCAACAAGAAAAGTAACCCCAGCTAACGGCGGCAACAAGAGAAACACCACAAAGTTATCCCCTCAATGCGAGAGGAGGAAAATTTTCGATGCAGCATCTCAAGAGAAATACCACATTCCCTCTTGAAAGGCAAAAAGGTACTTGACACCCTTTATTCGACATAGAAAGTTCCCTCACACAGCGGTCCCCTTTGGAGAGGAGAACACACTTTACAGACTCAATTCGAGTGGAGACCCTGTGCACATTGAAGGGCTCGAGAGGAAACCGGAAGTTCCCCTTCCAACACCAAAGGGGACCTGACTTCCCTGAAGCAACCCAAGCGAGGTCCTGAGGTCCCCGTCGCAACTCGAGAAGCACCCCCAACTTCCCGCCGCAACTCGAGAAACACCCCAAAATTCTCCCCTCCATGTGAGATGAGGAAATTTGGCGATGCAGCATCTCAAGAGAAATACCACATTGCCTCTGGAAAGGCAAAAAGGTACTTGACACCCTTTATTCGACTCAGAAAGTTCCCTCACACAGCCGTCCCCTTTGGAGAGGAGAACTCACTTTACGGACTCAATTCGAGAGGAGCCCCTGTGCACACTGAAGGGCTCGAGAGGAAACCGGAAGTTCCCCTTCTAACACCAAAGGGGACCTGACTTCCCTGAAGCAACACCAGCGAGTTCCTGAGGTCCCCGTCGCAACTCCAGAAGCACCCCCAGGTTCCCGCTGCAACTCGAGAAACAGCCAAAAATTCTCCCCTCATGCGAGATGAGGAAATTTGGCGATGCAGCATCTCAAGAGAAATACCACATTCCCTCTGGAAAGCCTTAAGGTACTTGAAACCCTTTATTCGACTCAGCAAGTTCCCTCACACAGCCGTCCCCTTTGGAGAGGAGAACACACTTTACGGACTCAATTCGAGAGGAGCCCCTGTGCACATTTAAGGGCCTGAGAGGAAACCGGAAGTTCCCCTTCCAACACCAAAGGGGACCTGACTTCCCTGAAGCAACCCCAGCGAGTTCCTGAGGTCCCGTCGCAACTCGAGAAGCACCCCCAGTTTCCCACCGCAACTCGAGAAACACCCCAAAATTTTCCCCTCTATGCGAGATGAGGAAATTTTGCGATGCAGCATGTCACGAGAAATACCACATTCCCTCTGGAAAGGCAAAAAGGTACTTGACACCCTTTATACGACGCATAAAGTTCCCTCACACAGCCGTCCCCTTTGGAAAGGAGAACACACTTTAAGGACTCAATTCGAGAGGAGCCCATGTGCACACTGAAGGGCTCGAGAGGAAACTGGAAGTTCCCCTTTCAACACCAAAGGGGAACTTACTTCCCTGAAGCAACCCCAGCGAGTTCCTGAGGTCCCCGTCGCAACTCGAGAAGCACCCCCAGCTTCCCGCCGCAACTCGAGAAACACCCCAAAATTATCCCCTCCATGCGAGATGAGGAAATTTGGCGATGCAGCATCTCAAGAGAAATACCACATTGCCTCTGGAAAAGCAAAAATGTACTTGACACCCTTTATTCTACGGAGAAAGTTCCCTCACACAGCCTTCCCCTTTGGAAGGGAGAACACACTTTACGGACTCAATTCGAGAGGAGCCCCTGTGCACATTGAAGGGCTCGAGGGGAAACCGGAAGTTCCCCTTCCAACACCAAATTGGACCTGACTTCCCTGAAGCAACCCCAGCGAGTTCCTGAAGTCCCCGTCGCAACTCGAGAAGCACCCCCAGCTTCCCGCCGCAACTCGAGAAACACCCCAAAATTATCCCCTCCATGCGAGATGAGGAAATTTGTCGATGCAGCATCTCACGAAAAATACCACATTCCCTCTGGAAAGGCAAAAAGGTACTTGACACCCTTAATTCGACTCAGAAAGTTCCCTCACACAGCCGTCCCCTTTGGAGAAGAGGACACACTTTACGGACTCAATTCGAGAGGAGCCCCTTTGCCCATTGAAGGGCTCGAGAGGAAACCGGAAGTTCCCCTACCAACAACAAAAGGGATCTGACTTCCCTGAAGTAACCCCGGCGAGTTCCTGAGGTCCCCGTCACAACTCGAGAAGCACCCCCGGCTTTCCGCCGCAACTCGGGAAACACCCCAAAATTCTCCCGTCCATGCGAGATGAGAAAATTCGATGATGCAGCATCTCACGAGAAATACCACATTCCCTCTGGAAAGGCAAAAACGTACTTGACACCCTTTATTCGACTCAGAAAGTTCCCTCACACAGCCGTCCCCTTTGGAGACAGGAACACACTTTATGGACTCAATGCGAGAGGAGCCCCTGTGCACATTGAAGGGTTCCAGAGGAAACCGGAAGTTCCCCTTCCAACACCAAAGGGGACCTGACTTCCCTGAAGCAACCCCAGCGAGTTCCTGAGGTCACCGTCACAACTCGAGAAGCACCCCAGGCTTCCCGCCGCAACTCGAGAAACACCCCAAAATTCTCTCCTCCCTGCGAGATGAGGAAATTTGGCGATGCAGCATTTCACGAGAAATACCACATTCCCTCTGGAAAGGCAAAAAGGTACTTGACACCCTTTATTCGACTCAGAAAGTTCCCTCACACAGCCGTCCCCTTTGGAAAAGAGAACACACTTTACGGACTCAATTCCAGAGTAGCACCTGTGCACATTGAAGTGCTCGAGAGGAAACCGGAAGTTCCACTTCCAACACCAAAGCGGACCTGACTTCCCTGAAGCAACCCCAGCGAGTTCCTGAGGTCCCCGTCGCAACTCGAGAAGCATCCCCAGCTTCCCGCCGCAACTCGAGAAACACCCCAAAATTCTCCCCTCCATGCGAGATGAGGAAATTTGGCGATTCAGCATCTCAAGAGAAATACCACATTCCCTCTGGAAAGGCAAAAAGGTACTTGACACCCTTTATTCGACTCCGAAAGTTCCTTCACACAGCCGTCCAATATGGAATGGAGAACACACTTTACGGATTCAATTCGAGAGGAGCCCCTGTGCATATTGAAGGGCTCGAGAGGAACCCGGAAGTTCCCCTTCCAACACCAAAGGGGACCTGACTTCCCTGAAGCAAACCCAGCGAGTTCCAGAGGTCCCCTTCGCAACTCGAGAAGCACCGCCAGCTTCCCGCCGCAATTCGAGAAACACCCCAGAATTATCCCCTCCATGCGAGATGAGGAAATCTTGCGATGCAGCATCTCAAGAGAAATACCACATTCCCTCTGGAAAGGCAAAAAGGTACTTGACACCCTTTATTCGACTCAGATAGTTCCCTCACAAAGCCGTCCCCTTTGGAGAGGAGAACACACTTTACGGACTCAATTCGAGAGGAGCCCCTGTGCACATTGAAGGGCTCGAGAGGAAACCGGAAGTTCCCCTACCAACACGAAAGGGGACCTGACTTCCCTCAAGCAACCCCAGCGAGTTCCTGAGGTCCCCGTCGCAACTCGAGAAGCACCCCCAGCCTCCCGCCGCAACTCGAGAAACACCCCAAAATTATTCCCTCCATGCGACATGAGGAAATTTGGCGATGCAGCATCTCAAGAGAAATACCATATTCCCTCTGGAAAGGCAAAAAGGTACTTAACACCCTTTATTCGACTCAGAAAGTTCCCTCACACAGCCGTCCCCTTTGGAGAGGAGAACTCACTTTACGGACTCAATTCGAGAGGAGTCCCTGTGCACATTGAAGGGCTCGAGAGGAAACCGGAAGTTCCCCTTCCAACAGCAAAGGGTACCTGACTTCCCTGAATCAACCACAGCGAGTTCCTGAGGTCCCCAGCGCAACTCGAGAAGCACCCCCAGCTTCCCGCCGCAACTCGTGAAACACCCCAAAATTCTCCTCTCCATGCGAGATGAGGAAATTTGACGATGCAGCATCTCACGAGAAATACCACATTCCGTCTGGAAAGGCAAAAAGTTACTTGACACCCTTTACTCGACTCAGAAAGTTCCCTCACACAGCCGGCCTTTGGAGAGGAGAACACATTTTACGGAGTCAATTCGAGAGGAGCCCCTGTGCCCATTGAAGGGCTCGAGAGGAAACCGGAAGTTCCCCTTCCAACACCAAAGGGGACCTGACTGCCCTGAAGCAACCCCAGCGAGTTCCTGAGGTCCCCGTCGCAACTCGAGAAGCACCTCCAGCTTCCCGCCGCAACTCGAGAAACACCCCAAAATTCTCCCCTCCATGCGATATGAGGAAATTTGGCGATGCAGCATCTGACGAAAAATACCACATTCCCTCTGGAAAGGCAAAAAGGTACTTGACACCCTTTATTCGACTCAGAAAGTTCCCTCACACAGCCTTCCCCTTTGGAGAGGAGAACACACTTTACGGACTCAATTCGAGAGGAGCCCCTGTGCACATTGAAGGGCTGGAGAGGAAACCGGAAGTTCCCCTTCCAACACCAAACGGGACCTGATTTACCTGAAGCAACCCCAGCGAGTTCCTGAGGTCAACGTCGCAACTCGAGAAGCAACCCAGCTTCCCGCCGCAACTCGAGAAACACCCCAAAATTATCCCCTCCATGAAGATGAGGAAATTTGGCGATACAGCATCTCAAGAAAATACCACATTCCCTCTGGAAAGGCAAAAAGGTACTTGACACCCTTTATTCGACTCAGAAGGTTTCCTCACACAGCCGTCCCCTTTGGAGAGGAGAACACACTTTACGGACTCAATTCGAGAGGAGCCCCTGTGCACATTGAAGGGCTCGAGAGGAAACCGGAAGTTCCCCTTCCAACACAAAAGGGGACCTGACTTCCCTGAAGCAACCCCAGTGAGTTCCTGAGGTCCCCGTTCCAACTCGAGAAGCACCCCCTGCTACCCGCCGCAACTCGAGAAACACCCCAAAATTCTCCCCTCCATGCGAGATGAGGAAATTTGGGGATGCAGCATCTCACGAGAAATACCACATTCCGTCTGGAGAGGCAAAAAAGTACTTGACACACTTTATTCGACTCAGAAAGGTCCCTCACACAGCCGTCCCCTTTGGAGAGGGCAACATACTTTTTGGACTCAATTCCAGAGGAGCCCCTGTGCACAGTGAAGGGCTCGAGAGGAAACCGGAAGTTCCCCTTCCAACACCAAAGGGGACCTGACTTCCCTGAAGCAACCCCAGCGAGTTCCTGAGGTCCCCGTCGCAACTCGAGAAGCACCCCCAGCTTCCCGAAGCAACTCGAGATACACCCCACAATTCTCCCCTCCATGCGAGATGAGGAAATTTGGCGATGCAGCATCTCACGAGAAATAACAAATTCCCTCTGGAAAGGCAAAAAGGTACTTGACACCCTTTATTCGTCTCCGAAAGTTCCCACACAAAGCCGTCCCCTTTGGAGAGGAGAACACACTTTACGGACTCAATTCGAGAAGAGCCCCTGTGCACATTGAAGGGCTCGAGAGGAACCGAAAGTTCCCCTTCCAACACCAAAGGGGACCTGACTTCCCTGAAGCAACCCCAGCGAGTTCCTGAGGTCCCCGTCGCAACTCGAGGAGCACCCCCAGCTTCCCGCCGCAACTCGAGAAACACACCAAAATTATCCCCTCCATGCGAGATGAGGAAATTTGGCGATGCAGCATCTCACAAGAAATACCACATTCCCTCTGGAAAGGCAAAAAGGTACTTGACACCCTTTATTCGACTCAGAAAGTTCCCTCACACAGCCGTCCCCTTTGGAGTGGAGAACACACGTTACGGATTCAAATCGAGAGGAGCCCCTGTGCACAATGAAGGGCTCGAGAGGAAACCGGAAGTTCCCTCCAACAGCAAAGGGGACCTGACTTCCCTGAAGCAACCCCAGCGAGTTCCTGAGGTCCCCGTCGCAACTCGAGAAGCACCCCCAGCTTCCCGCCGAAAAACGAGAAACACCCCAAAATTATACACTCCATGCGACATGAGGAAATTTGGCGATGCAGCATCTCAAGAGAAATAGCACATTCCCTCTGGAAAGGCAAAAAGGTACTTGACACCCTTTATTCGACTCAGAAAGTTCCCTCACACAGCCGTCCCTTTGGAGAGGAGAACACACTTTACGGACTCAATTCGAGGGGAGCCCCTGTGCATATTGATGGTCTGGAGAGGAAACCGGAAGTTCCCCTTCCAACACCAAAGGGGACCTGACTTCCCTGAAGCAACCCCAGCGAGTTCCTGAGATCCCCGTCGCAACTCGAGTAGCACCCCCATCTGCCCGCCGCAACTCGAGAAACACACCAAAATTATCCTCTCCATGCGAGATGAGGAAATTTGGCGATGCAGCATCTCAAGAGAAATACCACATTCCCTCTGGAAAGACAAAAAGGTACTTGACACCCTTTATTCGACTCAGAAAGTTCCCTCACACAGCCGTCCCCTTTGGAGAGGAGAACACACTTTACGGACTAAATTCCAGAGGAGCCCCTGTGCACATTGAAGGGCTCGAGAGGAAACCGGAAGTTCCCCTTCCAACACCAAAGGGGATCTGACTTCCCTGAGTCAACCCCAGCGAGTTCCTGAGGTCCCCGTCGCAACTCGAGAAGCACCCCCAGCTTCCCGCAGCAACTCGAGAAACACCCCAAAATTATCCCCTCCATGCGAATGACGAAATCTGGCGACGCAGCATCTCAAGAGAAATACCACATTCCCTCTGGAAAGGCAAAAAGGTACTTGACACCCTTTATTCGACTCAGAAAGTTCCCTCACACAGCCGTCCCCTTTGGAGAGGAGAACACACTTTATGGACTCAATTCGAGGGGAGCCCCCGTGAACATTGAAGGGCTCGAGAGGAAACCGGAAGTTCCCCTTCCAACACCAAAGGGGACCTGACATCCCTGAAGCAACCCTAAAGAGTTCCTGAGGTCCCCGTCGCAACTCGAGAAGCACCCCCAGCTTCCCGCCGCAACTCGTGAAACAGCCCAAAATTCTCCCCTCCATGCGAGATGAGGAAATTTGGCGATGCAGCATCTCAAGGGAAATACCACATTCCCTCTGGAAAGGCAAAACGGTTCTTGAAACCCTAAATGCGAAATTGCAAGAATAGGAAATTTTGCGTTACAGAATCTCAATAGAAATACCACATTCCCTCTTGAAAGGCAAAACGGTTCTTGAAACCCTGTATTCGACTCAGAAAGTTCCCTCACACAGCCGTACTCATTGCACAGGAGAACACACTTTACGGACTCAAATCAAGATGAGGCCCTATTCCCAGGAAACGTCTCGAGAGTAAACCGGAAGTTCCCCTTCCAACACCAAAGGAGAACTGACTTCCCTGAAGCAACCCTTGCGAGTTCCCGAGGTCCCCGTCGCAACTCGTGAAGCACCCCCAGCTTCCCGCCGCAACTTGAGAAACACCCCAAAATTATCCCCTCCATGCGACATGAGGAAATTTGGCGATGCAGCATCAAAAGAGAAATACCACATTCACTCTGGAAAGGCAAAAAGGTACCTGACACCCTTTATTCGACTCAGTAAGTTCCCTCACAAAGCCGTCCCCTTTGGAGAGGAGAACACACTTTACGGACTCAATTCGAGAGGAGCCCCTGTGCACATTGAAGGGCTCGAGAGGAAACCGGAAGTTCCCCTTCCAACATCAAAGGGGACCTGACTTCCCTAAAGCAATCCCAGCGAGTTCCTGAGGTCCCCGTCGCAACTCGAGAAGCACCCCCAGCTTCCCGCCGCAACCCGAGAAACAGCCCAAAATTCTCCCCTCCATGCGAGATGAGGAAATTTGGCGATGCAGCATCTCAAGAGAAATACCACATTCCCTCTGGAAAGGCAAAAAGGTACTTGACACCCTTTATTCGACTCAGAAAGTTCCCTCACACAGCCGTCCACTTTGGAGAGGAGAACACACTTTACGGACTCAATTCGAGAGGAGCCCGTCTGCACATTGAAAGGCTCGAGAGGAAACCGCAAGTTCCCCTTCCGACACCAAAGGGGACCTGACTTCCCTGAAGCAACCCCAGCGAGTTCCTGAGGTCCCTCTTGCAACTCGAGAATCACCCTCAGCTTCCCGCCGCAACTCGAGAAAAACCACAAAATTATCCCCTCAATGCAAGAATAGGAAATTTTGCGGTACAGAATCTCAAGAGAAATACCACATTCCCTCTTGAAAGGCAAAACGGTTCTTGAAACCCTTTATTCGACTCAGAAAGTTCCCTCACACAGCCGTCCTCATGGGACAGGAGAACACACTTTACGGACTCAATCAAGATGAGGCCCTATTCCCAGGAAACGTCGCGAGAGTAAACCGGAAGTTCCCCTTCCAACACCAAAGGGGACCTGACTTCCCTGAAGCAACCCCAGCGAGTTCCTCAGGTCCCCGTCGCAACTCAAGAAGCACACCCACCTTCCTGCCGAAACTCGAGAAACACCTCAAAATAATCCACTCCATGCGAGACGAGGAAATTTGGCGATGGAGCATCTCAAGAGAAATACCACATTCCCCCTGGAAAGGCAAACAGGTACTTGACACCCTTTATTCGACTCAGAAAGTTCCCTCACACAGCCGTCCCCTTTGGAGAGGAGAACACACTTTACGGACTCAATTAGAGAGGAGCCCCTGTGCACATTGAAGGGCTCGAGAGGAAACCGGAAGTTCCCCTTCCAACACCGAAGGGGACCTGACTTCCCTGAAGGAAACCCAGCGAGTTCCTGAGGTCCCCGTCGCAACTCGAGAAGCACCCCCAGCTTCCCGCCGCAACTCGAGAAACACTCCAAAATTATCCCCTCCATGCGAGATGAGGAAATTTGGCGATGCAGCATCTCAAGAGAAATACCACATTCCCTCTGGAAAGGCAAAAAGGTACTTGACCCCCTTTATTCGACTTAGAAAGTACCCTCACACAGCCGTCCCCTTTGGAAGGGAGAACACACTTTACGGACTCAATTCGAGAGGAGCCCCTGTGCACAATGAAGGGCTCGAGAGGAACCCGAAAGTTCTCCTTCCAACAACAAAGGGGACCTGACTTCCCTGAAGCAACCCCAGCGAGTTCCTGAGGTCCCCGTCGCAACACGAGAAGCACCCCCAGCTTCCCGCCGCAACTCGAGAAACACCCCAAAATTCTCCCCTCCATGCGAGATGAGGAAATTTGTCGATGCAGGATCTCAAGAGAAATACGACATTCCCTCTGGAAAGGGAAAAAGTTACTTGACACCCTTTATTCGACTCAGAAAGTTCCCTCACACAGCCGTCCCCTTTGGAGAGGAGAACACACTTTACGGACTCAATTCTAGAGGAGCCCCTGTGCACATTGAAGGGCTCGAGAGGAATCCGGAAGTTCCCCTTCCGACACCAAAGGGGACCTTGACTTCCCTGAAGCAACCCCAGCGTGTTCCTGAGGTCCACGTCGCAACTCGAGAAGCACCCCCGGCTTCCGGCCGCAACTCGAGAAACGCCCCAAAATTATCCCCTATATGCGAGATGAGGAAATTTGGCGATGCAGCATCTCAAGAGAAATACCACATTCCCTCTGGAAAGGCATAGAGTTACTTGACACCCTTTATTCGACTCAGAAAGTTCCCTCACACAGCCGTCCCCTTTGGAGAGGAGAACACACTTTATGGACCTAATTCGAGAGGAGACCCTGTGCACATTGAAGGGCTCGAGAGGAAACCGGAAGTTCCCCTTCCAACACCAAAGGAGACCTGACTTCCCTGAAGCAACCCTTGCGAGTTCCCGAGGTCCCCGTCGCAACTCGTGAAGCACCCCCAGCTTCCCGCCGCAACTTGAGAAACACACAAAATTATCCCCTCCATGCGACATGAGGAAATTTGGCGATGCAGCATCACAAGAGAAATACCACATTCACTCTGGAAAGGCAAAAAGGTACCTGACACCCTTTATTCGACTCAGTAAGTTCCCTCACAAAGCCGTCCCCTTTGGAGAGGAGAACACACTTTACGGACTCAATTCGAGAGGAGCCCCTGTGCACATTGAAGGGCTCGAGAGGAAACCGGAAGTTCCCCTTCCGAAACCAAAGGGAACCTGACTTCCCTGAAGCAACCCCAGCGAGTTCCTCAGGTCCGCGTCGCAACTCGAGAAGCACCCCCAGCTTCCCGCCGCAACTCGAGAAACACCCCAAAATTATCCTATCCATGCGAGATGAGGAAATTTGGCGATGCAACATCTCAAGAGAAATACCACATTCCCTCGGGAAAGGCAAAAAGGTACTTAACACCCTTTATTAGACTCAGAAAGTTCCCTTACACAGCCGTCCAGTTTGGAGAGGAGAATACACTTTACGGACTCAATTCGAGAGGAGCCCCTGTGCACATTGAAAGGCTCGAGAGGAAACCGCAAGTTCCCCTTCCGACACCAAAGGGGACCTGACTTCCCTGAAGCAACCCCAGCGAGTTCCTGAGGTCCCTCTCGCAACTCGAGAATCACCCTCAGCTTCCCGCCGCAACTCGAGAAACACCACAAAATTATCCCCTCAATGCAAGAATAGGAAATTTTGCGGTACAGAATCTCAAGAGAAATACCACATTCCCTCTTGAAAGGCAAAACTGTTCTTGAAACCCTTTATGCGAAATTGCAAGAACAGGAAATTTTGCGTTACAGAATTTCAATAGAAATACCACATTCCCTCTTGAAAGGCAAAACGGTTCTTGAAACCCTTTATGTGACTCAGAAAGTTCCCTCACACAACCGTCCTCATTGGACAGGAGAACACACTTTACGGACTCAAATCAAGATGAGGCATTATTACCAGGAAACGTCTCGAGAGTAAACCGGAAGTTCCCCTTCCAACACCAAAGGGGACCTGACTTGCCTGAAGCAAGCCAAGTGAGTTCCATAGGTCCCCGTCGCAACTCGAGAAATACCCTAGCCTCCAGCCGCAACTCGAGAAACACCACAAAATTATCTCCTCAGTGTGAGATGAGGAAATTTTGTGCAGCAGAATCTCAAGAGAAATACCACATTCCCTCTACAAAGGCAAAAAGGTACTTGACAGCCTTTATTCGACTCAGAAAGTTCCCTCACACAGCCGTCCCCTTTGGAGAGGAGAACACACTTTACGGATTCAATTCGAGAAGAGCCCCTGTGCACATTGAAGGGCTCGAGAGGAAACCGGAAGTTCCCCTTCCAAAATCAAAGTGGACCTGACTTCCCTGAAGCAATCCCTGTGAGTTCCTGAGGTCCCCGTCACAACACGAGAAGCACCCCCGCTTCCCGCCGCAACTCGAGAAACACCCCAGAATTATCCCCTCCATGCGAGATGAGGACATTTCGCGATGCAGCATCTCAAGAGAAATACCACATTCCGTCTGGAAAGGCAAAAAGGTACTTGACACCCTTTATTCGACTCAGAAAGTTCCCTCACACAGCGGTACCCTTTGGAGAGGAGAACACACTTTACGGACTCAATTCGAGAGGAGCCCGTGTGCACAGTGTAGGGCTCGAGAGGAACCCGGAAGTTCCCCTTCCAACTCCAAAGGGGACCTGACTTCCCTGAAGCAACACCAGCGAGTTCCTGAGGTCCCCATCGCAACTACAGTAGAACACCCAGCTTCCCGCCGCAACTCGAGAAACACTCCAAAATTATCCTCTCCATGCGAGATGAGGAAATTTGGCGATGCAGATTCTCACGAGAAATACCACATTCCCTCTGGAAAGGCAAAAAGGTACTTGACACCCTTTATTCGACTCAGAAAGCTCCCTCACACAGCCGTCCCCTTTGGAGAGGAGAACACCCTTTACGGACTCAATTCGAGAGGAGCCCCTGTGCACATTGAAGGGCTCGAGAGCAAACCGGAAGTTCCCCTTCCAACACCAAAGGGGAACTGATTTCCCTGAAGCAACCCCAGCGAGTTCCGGAGATCCCCGTCGCAACTTGAGAAGCACCCCCAGCTTCCCGCCGCAACTCGAGAAACACACCAATATTATCCCCTCCATGCTAGATAAGGAAATTTCGCGATGCAGCATCTCACGAGAAATACCACATTCCCTCTGGAAAGGCAAAAAGGTACTTGACACCTTTTATTCGACTCAGAAAGTTCCCTGACACAGCCGTCCCCTTTGGAGAGGAGAACACACTTTACGGACTCAATATCGAGAGGAGGCCCTGTGCACATTGAAGGGCTCGAGAGGAAACCAGAAGTTCCCCTTCCAACACCAAATGGGACCTGACTTCCCTGAAGCAACCACAGCGAGTTCCCTAGGTCCTCGTCGCGACTCGAGAATCACCCCCACCTTCCCGCCGCAACTCGTGAAACACCCCAAAATTATCCCCTCCATGCGAGATGAGGAAATTTGGCGATGCAGCATCTCACGAACAATACCACATTCCCTCTGGAAAGGCAAAAAGGTACTTGACACCCTTTATTCGACTCAGAAAGTTCCCTCACACAGCCGACGCATTTGGAGAGGAGAACACACGTCAGGGACTCAATTCGAGACGAGCCCCTTGCACATTGAAGGGCTCGAGAGGAAACCGGAAGTTCCACTTCCAACACCAAAGGGGACCTGACTTCCCTGAAGCAAACCCAGCGAGTTCCTGAGGTCCACGTCGCAACTTGAGAAGCACCCCCAGGTGCCCGCTGCAACTCGAGAAACACCCCAAAATTATCCCCTCCATACGAGATGAGGAAATTTTGCGATGCACCATCTCAAGAGAAATACCACATTCCCTCTGGAAAGGCAAAAAGGTACTTGACACCCTTTATTCGACTCAGAAAGTTCCCTCACACAGTCGTCCCCTTTGGAGAGGAGAACACACTTTACGGACTCAATTCGAGAGAAGCCCCTGTGCACATTGAAGGGCTCGAGAGGAAACCGGAAGTTCCCCTTCCAACACCAAAGGAGACCTGATTTCCCTGAAGCAACCCCAGCGAGTTCCTGAGGTCCCTGTCGCAACTCGAGAAGCATCCCCAGCTTCCCGCCGCAACTCGAGAAACAGCCCAAAATTCTCCCCTCCATGCGAGATGAGGAAATTTGGCAATGCAGCATCTCAAGAGAAATACCACATTCCCTCTGGAAAGGCAAAAAGGTACTTGACACCCTTTATTCGACTCAGAAAGTTCCCTCACACAGCCGTCCCCTTTGGAGAGGAGAACAAACTTCACGGACTCAATTCGAGAGGAGCCCCTGTGCACATTGAAGGGCTCGAAAAGAAACCGGAAGTTCCCCTTCCAACACCAAAGGGGACCTGACTTCCCTGAAGCAACCCCAGCGAGTTCCTGAGGTCCCCGTCGCAACTCGAGAAGCAGCCCCAACTTCCCGCCGCAACTCGAGAAACACCCCAAAATTATCCCCTCCTTGCGAGATGAGGAAATTGGCCGATGCAGCATCTCAAGAGAAATACCACATGCCCTCTGGAAAGGCAAAAAGGTACTTGACACCCTTTATGCGACTCAGAAAGTTCCTTCACACAGCCGTCCCCTTTGGAGAGGAGAACACACTTTACGGACTCAATTCGAGAGGAGACCCTGTGCACATTGAAGGGCTCGAGAGGAAACCGGAAGTTCCCCTTCCAACACCAAAGGGGACCTGACTTCCCTGAAGCAACCCCAGCGAGTTCCTGAGGTCCCCGTCGCAACTCGAGAAGCAACCCCAGCTTCCCGCCGCAACTCGAGAAACACCCCAAAATTATCCCCTCCATGCGAGATGAGGAAATTTGGCAATGCAGCATCTCAAGAGAAATACCACATTCCCTCTGGAAAGGCAAAAAGGTACTTGACACCCTTTATTCGACTCAGAAAGTTCCCTCACACAGCCGTCCCCTTTGGAGAGGAGAACACCCTTTACGGACTCAATTCGAGAGGAGCCCCTGTGCACATTGAAGGGCTCGAGAGGAAACCGGAAGTTCCCCTTCCAACACCAAAGGGGACCTGACTTCCCTGAAGCAACCCCAGCGAGTTCCTGAGGTCCATGTCGCAACTCGAGAAGCACCCCCAGCTTCCCGCCGCAACTCGAGAAACAGCCCAAAATTATCCCCTCCATGCGAGATGAGGAAATTTTGCGATGCACCATCTCAAGAGAAATACCACATTCCCTCTTGAAAGGCAAAAAGGTACTTGACACCCTTTATTCGACTCAGAAGGTTCCCTCACACAGCCGTCCTCTTTGGAGAGGGCAACACACTTTATGGACTCAATTCGAGATGAGCCCCTGTGCACATTTAAGGGCTCGAGAGGAAACAGGAAGTTCCCCTTCCAACACCAAAGGGGACCGGACTTCCCTGAAGAAACCCCAGCGAGTTCCTGAGGTCCCCATCGCAACTCGAGAAGCACCCCCAGCTGCTCGCCGCAACTCGAGAAACACCCCAAGATTATCTCCTCCATGCGAGTTCAGGAAATTGGGCGATGCAGTATCTCAAGAGAAATACCACATTCCCTCTGGAAAGGCAAAAAGTTACTTGAAAGCATTTATTCGACTCAGAAAATTTTCTCATACAGCCGACCCCTTTGGAGAGGAGAACACACTTTACAGACTCAATTCGAGAGGAGCCCCTGTGCACATTTAAGGCTTCGAGAGGAAACCGGAAGTTCCCCTTCCAACACCAAAGGGGACCTGACTTTCCTGAAGCAACCCCAGCGAGTACCTGCGGTCCCCGTCGCAACTCGAGAAGCACCCCCAGGTTCCCGCCGCAACTCGAGAAACACCCCAAAATTATTCCCTCCATGCGAGATGAGGAAATTTTTCGATGCAGCATCTCAAGAGAAATACCACATTCCCTCTTGAAAGGCAAAAAGGTACCTGACACCCTTTATTCGACTCAGAAAGTTCCCTCACACAGCCGTCCCCTTTGGAGAGGAGAACACACTTGATGGACTCAATTCGAGGTAAGCCCCTGTGCAAAATTAAGGGCTCGAGAGGAAACGGGAGTTTCACCTTCCAACAACAAAGGGGACCTGACTTCCCTGAAGCAACCCCAGAAAGTTCCTGCGGTCACTGTCGCACCTCGAGAAGCACCGCCAGCTGCCCGCTGCAACTCGAGAAACACCACAAAATTATCCCCTCCATGCAGATGAGGAAATTTGCCGATGCAGCATCTCAAGAGATATACCACATTCCCTCTGGAAAGGCAAAAAGGTACTTGACACCCTTCATTCGACTCAGAAATTTCCCTCACACAGCCGTCCCCTTTGGAGAGGAGAACACACGTCATGGACTCAATTCGAGATGAGCCCTGTGCACATTTCAGGGCTCGAGAGGTAACCAGAATTTCCCCTTCCAACACCAACGGGGACCTGACTTCCCTGAAGCAACCCCAGTGAGTTCCTGAGGTCCCAGTCGCAACTCGAGAAGCACCTCCACCTTCCCACCGCAACTCGGGAAACACCCCAAACTTATCCCCTCCATGTGAGATGAGGAAATTTGGCGATGCAGCATCTCAAGAGAAATACCCCATTTTCTCTTGAAAGGCAAAAAGGTACTTGACACCCTTTATTCGACTCAGAAAGTTCCCTCACACATCCGTCCCCTTTAGAGATGAGAACACACGTCATGGACTCAATTCGAGATGAGCCCCTGTGCACATTTAAGGGCTCGAGAAGAAACCGGAAGTTCCCCTTCCAACACCAAAGGGGACCTGACTTCCCTGAAGCAACACCAGCGAGAGCCTGAGGTCCCTGTCTGAACACGAGAAGCACCCCCAGCCTCACGCTGAAACTCGAGAAACACCCCAAAATTATCCCCTCCATACGAGATGAGGAAATTTTGCGATGCAGCATCTCAAGAGAAATACCACATTCCCTCTGGAAAGGCAAAAAGGTACTTGACACCATTTATTCGACTCAGAAAGTTCCCTCACACAGCCGTCCTCTTTGGAGAGGAGAACACACTTTACGGACTCAATTTGAGAGGAGCCCCTGTGCACATTGAAGGGCTCGAGAAGAAATCGGAAGTTCCCCTTCCAACACCAAAGGGGACCTGACTTCCCTGAAGCAACCCCAGCGGGTTCCTGAGGTCCCCATCGCAACTCGAGAAGCACCCCTAGCTGCTCGCCGCAACTCGGGAAATACCCCCAAATTATACCCACATGGGAGATGAGGAAATTGGGCGATGCAGTATCTCAAGAGAAATACCACATACCCACTGGAAAGGCAAAAAGCTACTTAACACCCTTTATTCGCCTCAGAAAGTTCCCTCACACAGCCGATGCATTTGGAGAGGAGAACACACTTTACGGACTCAATTCGAGAGGAGCCCCTGTGCACATTGAAGGGCTCGAGAGGAAACCCGAAGTTCCCCTTCCAACAACAAAGGGGACCTGACTTCCCTGAAGCAACCCCAGCGAGTTCCTGAGGACCCCTTCGCAACTCGAGAAGCAATCCAGCTTCCCGCCGCAACTCGAGAAACACCCCAAAATTATCCCCTCCATGCGAGATGAGGAAATTGGGCGATGCAATATCTCAAGAGAAATACCACATTCCCTCTGAAAGGCAAAAAGGTACTTGACACCCTTTATTCGACTCAGAAAGTTCCCTCACACAGCCGTCCCTTTTGGAGAGGAGAACACACTTTACGGACTCAATTCGAGAGGAGCCCCTGTGCACATTGAAGGGCTCAAGAGGAAACCGGATGTTCCCCTTCAAACACCAAAGGGGACCTGACTTCCCTGAAGCAACCCCAGTGAGTTCCTGAGGTCCCCGTCGCAATTCGAAAAGCACCCCCAGCTTCCCGCCGCAACTCGAGAAACACCCCAAAATTATCCCCTCCATGCGAGATGAGGAAATTTGGCGATCCAGCATCTCAAGAGAAATACCACATTCTCTCTGGAAAGGCAAAAAGGTACTTGACACCCTTTATTCGACTCAGAAAGTTCCCTCACACAGCCGTCCCCTTTGGAGAGGAAAACACACTTTACGGACTCAATTCGAGAGGAGCCCCTGTGCACATTGAAGGGCTCGAGAGGAAACCGGAAGTACCATTTCCAACACCAAAGGGGACGTGACTTTCCTGAAGCAACCCCAGCGAGTTCCTCAGGTCCCCGTCGCAACTCGAGAAGCACCCCCAGCTTGCCGCCGCAACTCGAGAAACACCCCAAAATTATCCCCTCCATGCGAGATGAGGAAATTTGGCGATGCAGCATCTCAAGAGAAATACCACATTCCCTCTTGAAAGGCAAAAAATACTTGACACCCTTTATTCTACTCAGGAAGTTCCCTCACACAGCCGTCCCCTTTGGAGAGGAGAACACACTTTACGGACTCAATTCGAAAGGAGCCCCTGTGCACATTGAAGGGCTCGAGAGGAAACCGGAAGTTCCCCTTCCAACACCAAAGGGGACCTGACTTCCCTGAAGCAACCCCAGCGCGTTCCTGAGGTCCCCGTCGCAACTCGAGAAACACCCCAAAATTCTACACTTCATGCGAGATGAGGATGTTTGGCAATGCAGCATCTCACGAGAAATTCCACATTCCCTCTGGAGAGGCAAAAAGGTACTTGACACCCTGTATTCGACTCAGAAAGTTCCCTCACACAGCCGTCCCCTTTGGAGAGGAGAACACACTTTACGGAATCAATTCGAGAGGAGACCCTGTGCACATTGAAGGGCTCGAGAGGAAACCGGAAGTTCCCCTTCCAACAAAAAAGGGGAGCTGACTTCCCCGAAGCAACCCCAGCGAGTTCCTGAGGTGCCCGTCGCAACTCGAGAAGCACCCCCAGCTTCCCGCCGCAACTCGAGAAACACCCCAAAATTCTCCCCTCCATTCGAGATGAGGAAATTTGGGGATGCAGCATCTCACGAGAAATTCCACATTCCCTCTGGAAAGGCAAGAAGGTACTTGACACCCTGTATTCGACTCAGAAAGTTCCCTCACACAGCCGTCCCCTTTGGAGAGGAGAACACACTTTACGGAATCAATTCGAGAGGAGACCTTGTGCACATTGAAGGGCTCGAGAGGAAACCGGAAGTACCCTTTCCAACACCAAAGGGGACCTGACATTCCTGAAGCAACCCCAGCGAGTTCCTGAGGTCCCCGTCGCAACTCGAGAAGCACCACCAGCTTGCCGCCGCAACTCGAGAAACACCCCAAAATTATCCCCTCCATGCGAGATGAGGAAATTTGGCGATGCAGCATCTCACGAGAAATACCACATTCCCTCTGGAAAGGCAAAAAGGGACTTGACACCCTTTATTCGACTCAGAAAGTTGCCTCACACAGCCGTCCCCTTTAGAGAGGAGAACACACTTTACGGACTCAATTCGAGAGAAGACCCCGTGCACATTGATGGGCTCGAGAGGAAACCGGAAGTTCCCCTTCCATCACCAAAGGGGACCTGACTTCCCTGAAGCAACCCCAGCGAGTTCCTGAGGTCGCCGTCACAACTCGAGAAGCACCCCCAGCTTCCTGCCGCAACTCGAGAAACACCCCAAAATTATCCCCTCCATGGGTGATGAGGAAATTTGGCGATGCAGCATCTCAAGAGAAATACCACATTCCCTCTGGAAAGGCAAAAAATACTTGACACCCTTAATTCGACTCAGGAAGTTCCCTCACACAGCCGTCTCCTTTGGAGAGGAGAACACACTTTACGGACTCAATTCGAGAGGAGCCCCTGTGCACATTGAAGGGCTCGAGAGGAAACCGGAAGTTCACCTTCCAACACCAAAGGCGACCTGACTTCCCTGAAGCAACCCCAGCGAGTTCCTGAGGTCCCCGTCGCAACTCGAGAAGCACCCCCAGCTTCCGGCCGCAACTGGAGAAACACACCAAAATTCTCCCCTTCATGCGAGATGAGGAAATTTGGCGATGCAGCATCTCACGAGAAATTCCACATTCCATCTGGAAAGGCAAAAAGGTACTTGACACCCTGTATTCGACTCAGAAAGTTCCCTCACACAGCCGTCCCCTTTGGAGAGGAGAACACACTTTACGGACTCAATTCGAGAGGAGTCCCTGTGCACATTGAGGGGCTCGAGAGGAAATCGGAAGTTCCCCTTACAACACCAAAGGCGACCTGACTTTCCTGAAGCAACCCCAGCGAGTTTCTGAGGTCCCCGTCGCAACTCGAGAAACACCCCAAAATTCTCCACTTCATGCGAGATGAGGAAATTTGGCGATGCAGCATCTCACGAGAAATTCCACATTCCCTCTGGAAAGGCAAAAAGGTACTTAACACCCTGTATTCGACTCAGAAAGTTCCCTCACACAGCCGTCCCCTTTGGAGAGGAGAACACACTTTACGGAATCAATTCGAGAGTAGCCCCTGTGCACATTGAAGGGTTCGAGAGGAAACCGGAAGTACCCTTTCCAACACCAAAGGGGACCTGACTTTCCTGAAGCAACCCCAGCGAGCTCCTGAGGTCCCCGTCGCAACTCGAGAAGCACCCCCAGCTTGCCGCCGCAACTCGAGAAACACCCCAAAATTATCCCCTCCATGCGAGATGAGGAAATTTGGCGATGCAGCATCTCACGAGAAATACCACATTCCCTCTGGAAAGGCAAAAAGGGACTTGACACCCTTTATTCGACTCAGAAAGTTCCCTCACACAGCCGTCCCTTTTGGAGAGGAGAACACACTTTACGGACTCAATTCGAGAGGAGCCCCTGTGCACATTGAAGGGCTCGAGAGGAAACCGGAAGTTCCCCTTCCATCACCAAAGGGGACCTGACTTCCCTGAAGCAACCCCAGCGAGTTCCTGAGGTCGCCGTCACAACTCTTGAAGCACCGCCAGCTTCCCGCCGCAACTCGAGAAACACCCCAAAATTATCCCCTCCATGCGAGATGAGGAAATTTGGCGATATAGCATCTCAAGAGAAATACCACATTCCCTCTGGAAAGGCAAAAAATACTTGACACCCTTTATTCTACTCAGGAAGTTCCCTCACACAGCCGTCCCCTTTGGAGAGGAGAACACACTTTACGGACTCAATTCGAGAGGAGACCCTGGGCACATTGAAGGGCTCGAGAGGAAACCGGAAGTTTCCCTTCCAACACCAAAGGGGACCTGACTTCCCTGAAGCAACCCCAGCGAGTTCCTGAGGTCCCCGTCGCAACTCGAGAAACACCCCAAAATTCTCCACTTCATGCGAGATGAGGATATTTGGCGATGCAGCATCTCACGAGAAATTCCACATTCCCTCTGGAAAGGCAAAAAGGTACTTGACACCCTGTATTCGACTTAGAAAATTCCCTCACACAGCCGTCCCCTTTGGAGAGGAGAACGCACTTTACGGAATCAATTCGAGAGGAGCCCCTGTGCACATTGAAGGGCTCGAGAGGAAACCGAAAGTTCCCCTTCCAACAACAAAGGGGACCTGACTTCCCCGAAGCAACCCCAGCGAATTCCTGAGGTGCCCGTCGCAACTCGAGAAGCATCCCCAGCTTCCCGCCGCAACTCGAGAAACACCCCAAAATTCTCCCCTCCATGCGAGATGAGGAAATTTGAGATGCAGCATCTCACGAGAAATTCCATATTCCCTCTGGAAAGGCAAGAAGGTACTTGACACCCTTTATTCTACTCAGAAAGTTCCCTCACACAGCCGTCCCCTTTGGAGAGGAGAACACACTTTACGGACTCAATTCGAGAGGCGCCTCTGTGCACATTGAAGGGCCTGAGAGGAAACCGGAAGTACCATTTCCAACACCAAAGGGGACCTGACTTTCCTGACCAACCCCAGCGAGTTCCTGTGTTCCCCGTCGCAACTCGAGAAGCACCCCCAGCTTGCCGCCGCAACTCGAGAAACACCCCAAAATTATCCCCTCCATGCGAGATGAGGAAATTTGGCGATGCAGCATCTCAAGAGAAATACCACATTCCTTCTGGAAAGGCAAAAAATACTTGACACCCTTTATTCTACTCAGGAAGTTCCCTCACACAGCCGTCCCCTTTGGAGAGGAGAACACACTTTACGGACTCAATTCGAGAGGAGCCCCTGTGCACATTGAAGGGCTCGAGAGGAAACCGGAAGTTTCCCTTCCAACACCAAAGGGGACCTGACTTCCCTGAACCAACCCCAGCGCGTTCCTGAGGTCCCCGTCGCAACTCGAGAAACACCCCAAAATTCTCCACTTCATGCGAGATGAGGATGTTTGGCGATGCAGCATCTCACGAGAAATTCCACATTCCCTCTGGAAAGGCAAAAAGGTACTTGACACCCTGTATTCGACTCAGAAAGTTCCCTCACACAGCCGTCCCCTTTGGAGAGGAGAACGCACTTTACGGAATCAATTCGAGAGGAGCCCCTGTGCACATTGAAGGGCTCGAAAGGAAATCGGAAGTTCCCCTTCCAACAAAAAAGTGGACCTACTTCCCCGAAGCAACCCCAGCGAGTTCCTGAGGTCGCCGTCACAACTCGAGAAGCACCCCCAGCTTCCCGCCGCAACTCGAGAAACACCCCAAAATTATCCCCTCCATGCGAGATGAGGAAATTTGGCGATGCAGCATCTCAAGAAAAATACCACATTCCCTCTGGAAAGGCAAAAAATACTTGACACCCTTAATTCGACTCAGGAAGTTCCCTCACACAGCCGTCCCCTTTGGAGAGGAGAACACACTTTACGGACTCAATTCGAGAGGAGCCCCTGTGCACATTGAAGGGCTCGAGAGGAAACCGGAAGTTCCCCTTCCAACACCAAAGGCGACCTGACTTCCCTGAAGCAACCCAGCGAGTTACTAAGGTCCAGATCGCAACTCGAGAACACCCCCAGCTTCCCACAGCAACTCGAGAAACACCCGAAAATTATCCCCTCCATGCGAGATGAGGAAATTTGGCGATGCAGCATCTCAAGAGAAATACCACATTCCCTCTGGAAAGGCAAAAAGGTACTTGACACCCTGTATTCGACTAAGAAAGTTCCCTCACACAGCCGTCCCCTTTGGAGAGGAGAACACACTTTACAGACTCAATTCGAGAGGAGCCCCTGTGCACATTGAAGGGCTCGAGAGGAAACCGGATGTTCCCCTTCCAACACCAAAGGGGGCCTGACTTCCCTGAAGCAACCCCAGCGAGTTCCTGAGGTCCCCGTCGCAACTCGAGAAACACCCCAAAATTCTCCACTTCATGCGAGATGAGGATGTTTGGCGATGCAGCATCTCACGAGAAATTCCACATTCCCTCTGGAAAGGCAAAAAGGTATTTGACACCCTGTATTCGACTCAGAAAGTTCCCTCACACAGCCGTCCCCTGTGGAGAGGAGAACGCACTTTATGGAATCAATTCGAGAGGAGCCCCTGTGCACATTGAAGGGCTCGAGAGGAAACCGGAAGTTCCCCTTCCAACAACAAAGGAGACCTGACTTCCCCGAATCAACCCCAGCGAGTTCCTGAGGTGCCCGTCGCAACTCGAGAAGCACCCCCAGCTTCCCGCCGCAACTCGAGAAACACCCCAAATTATCCCCTCCATGCGATATGAGGAAATTTGCCGATGCAGCATCTCATGAGAAATACCACATTCCCTCTGGAAAGGCAAAAAGGTACTTGACAACCTTTATTCGACTCAGAAATTTCCCTCACACAGCCGTCTCCTTTGGAGAGGAGAACACACGTTATGGACTCAATTCAAGAGGAGCCCCTGTGCACATTGAAGGGCTCGAGAGTAAACAGGAAGTCCCCCTTCCAATACCAATGCGGACCTGACTTCCCTGAAGCAACCCCAGCGAGTTCCTGAGGTCCCCGTCGCAACTCGAGAAGCAACCCCAGCTTCCCACCGCAACTCGAGAAACACCCCAAAATTATCCCCTACATGCGAGATGAGGAAATTTGGCGATGCAGAATCTCAAGAGAAATACCACATTCCCTCTGGAAAGGCAAAAAGGTACTTGACACCCTTTATTCGACTCAGAAAGTTAACTCACAATGCCGTCCCCTTTGGAGAGGAGAACACACTTTACGGACTCAATTCGAGAGGAGCCCCTGTGCACATTAAAGGGCTCGAGAGAAAACCGGAAGTTCCCCTTCCAACACAAAAGGGGACCTGACTTCCCTGAAGCAACCAAAGCGAGTTCCTGAGGTCCCCGTCGCAACTCGAGAAGCACCCCCAGCTTCCCTCCTCAACTCGAGAAACACCCCAAAATTATCCCCTCAATGCGAAATGAGGAAATTTCGCGATGCAACATGTCAAGAGAAATACCACATTCCCTCTTGAAAAGAAAAAAGGTACTTGATGCCCTTTATTCGACTCAGAAATTTCCCTCACACAGCCGTCCCCTTTGGAGAGAACACACTCTACGTACTCAATTCGAGAGGAGCCCCTGTGCACATTGAAGGGCTCAAGAGGAAACCGGAATTTCCCCTTCCAACACCAAAGGGGACCTGACTTCCCTGAAGCAACCCCAGCGAGATCCTGAGGTCCCCGACGCAACTCGAGAAGCACCCGCAACTACCCGCGGCAACCCGAGAAACACCCCAAAATACTCCCCTCCATGCGAAAATAGGAAATTTGGCGATGCAGCATCTCAAGAGAAATACCACATTCCCTCTGGAAAGGCAAAAAGGTACTTGACACCCTTTATTCGACTCAGAAAGTTCCCTCACACAGCCTTCCCCTTTGGAGAGGAGAACACACTTTACGGATTCAATTCGAGAAAAGCCCTTTGTGCACATTGAAGGGCTCGAGAGGAAACCGGAAGTTCCCCTTCCAACACCAAAGGGGACCTGACTTCCCTGAAGCAACCCCAGCGAGTTCCTGAGGACCCCGTCGCAACACGAGATGCACCCCCAGTTTCCCGCCGCAACTCGAGAAACATCCCAAAATTAACCCCTCCATGCGAGATGAGGAAATTTTGCGATGCAGCATCTCAAGGGAAATACCACATTGCCTCTGGAAAGTCAAAAAGTACTTGACACCCTTTATTCGACTCAGAAAGTTCCCTCACACAGCCGTCCCCTTTGGAGAGGAGAACACACTTAACGGACTCAATTCGAGAGGAGCCCCTGGGCACATTGAAAGACTCGAGAGGAAACCGGAATTTCCCCTTCCAACATGAGAGGGGACCTGACTTCCCTGTTGCAACCCCAGCGAGTTCCTGAGGTCCCCGTCGCAACTCGAGAAGCACCCCCAGCTTCCCGCCGCAACTCGAAAAACAGACAAAAATTCTCCCCTCCATGCCAGATGAGGAAATTTGGCGATGCAGCATCTCAAGAGAAATACCACATTCCCTCTGGAAAGGCAAAAAATACTTGACACCCTTAATTCGACTCAGGAAGTTCCCTCACACAGCCGTCCCCTTTGGAGAGGAGAACACACTTTACGGACTCAATTCGAGAGGAGCCCCTGTGCACATTGAAGGGCTCGAGAGGAAACCGGAAGTTCCCCTTCCAACATCAAAGGCGACCTGACTTCCCTGAAGCAACCCCAGCGAGTTACTAAGGTCCAGATCGCAACTCGAGAACACCCCCCAGCTTCCCACAGCAACTCGAGAAACACCCGAAAATTATCCCCTCCATGCGAGATGAGGAAATTTGGCGATGCAGCATCTCAAGAGAAATACCACATTCCCTCTGGAAAGGCAAAAAGGTACTTGACACCCTTTATTCGACTCAGAAAGTTCCCTCACACAGCAGTCCCCTTTGGCGAGGAGAACACACTTTACAGACTCAATTCGAGAGGAGCCCCTGTGCACATTGAAGGGCTCGAGAGGAAACCGGATATTCCCCTTCCAACACCAAAGGGGACCTGACTTCCCTGAAGCAACCCCAGCGAGTTCATGAGGTCCCCGTCGCAACTCGAGAAGCACTCCCAGCTTCCCGCCGCAACTCGAGAAACACCCCAAAATTATCCCCTCCATGCGAGATGAGGAAATTTGGCGATGCAGCATCTCAAGAAAAATACCACATTCCCACTGGAAAGGCAAAAAGTACTTGACACCCTTTATTCGACTCAGAAAGTTCCCTCACACAGCCGTCCCCTTTGGAGTGGAGAACACACTTTATGGACTCAATTCGAGACGAGACCCTGTGCACATTGAAGGGCTCGAGAGGAAACCGGAAGTAACCCTTCCAACACCAAAGGGGACCTGACTTCCCTGAAGCAACCCCAGCGAGTTCCTGAGGACCCCGTCGCAACTCGAGAAACACACCCTGCTTCCCGCCGTAACTCGAGAAACACCCCAAAATTACCCCTTCCATGCGAGATGAGGAAATTTGGCGATGCAGCATCTCACGAGAAATACCACATTCCCTCTGGAAAGGCAAAAAGGTACTTGACACCCATTATTCGACTCAGAAAGTTCCCTCACACAGCCGTCCCCTTTGGAGAGGAGAACACACTTTACGGACTCAATTCGAGAGGAGCCCCTGTGCACATTGAAGGGCTCGAGAGGAAACCGGAAGTTCCCCTTCCAACACCAAAGGGGACCTGACTTCCCTGAAGCAACCCCAGCCAGTTCCTGAGGTCCCCGTCGCAACTGGAGAAGCACCCCCAGCTTCCCGCCGCAACTCGAGAAACACCTCAAAATTAATCCCTCCATGCGAGATGAGGAAATTTGGCAATGCAGCATCTCACGAGAAATACCACATTCCCTCTGGAAAGTGAAAAAGGTAATTCACACCCTTTATTCGACTCAGAAAGTTCCCTCACACAGCCGGCCCCTTTGGAGAGGAGAACACAATTTACGGACTCAATTCGAGAGGAGCCCCTGTGCACATTGAAGGGCTCGAGAGGAAACCGGAAGTTCCCCTTCCGACAGCAAAGGGGACCTGACTTCCCTGAAGCAACCCCAGCGAGTTCCTGTGGTCCCGTCGCAAGTCGAGAAGCACCCACAGCTTCCCGCCGCAACTCGAGAAACACCTCAAAATTCTCCCCTCCATGCGAGATGAGGAAATTTTGCAATGCAGCATCTCAAGAGAAATACCACATTCACTCTGGAAAGGCAGAAAGATACTTGACACCCTTTATTCGACTCAGAAAGTTCCCTCACACAGCCGTCCCCTTTGGAGGGGAGAACACACTTTACGGACTCAATTCGAGAGGAGCCCCTGTGCACATTGAAGGGCTCGAGAGGAAACCGGAAGTTCCCCTTCCAACAACAAAGGGGACCTGACTTCCCTGATGCAACCCCAGCGAGTTCCTGAAATCCCCGTCGCAACTCCAGAAGCACCCCCAGCTTCCCGCCGCAACTCGAGAAACACCCCAAAATTATCCCATCCATGGGAGATGAGGAAATTTGGCTATGCAGTATCTGATGCGAAATACCACATTTCTTCTGGAAAGGCAAAAAGGGACTTGACACCCTTTTTTCGACTCAGAAAGTTCCCTCAAACAGCCGTCCCCTTTGGAGAGGAGAACACAGTTTAAGGACTAAATTGGAGAGGAGCCCCTGTGCACATTGAAGGGCTCGAGAGGAAACCGGAAGTTCCCCTTCCAACACCAAAGACGACCTGACTTCCCTGAAGCAACCCCAGCGCGTTCCTGAGGTCCCCGTCGCAACTCGAGAAACACCCCAAAATTCTCCACTTCATGCGAGATGAGGATGTTTGGCGATGCAGCATCTCACGAAAAATTCCACATTCCCTCTGGAAAGGCAAAAAGGTACTTGACACCCTGTATTCGACTCAGAAAGTTCCCTCACACAGCCGTCCCCTTTGGAGAGGAGAACGCACTTTATGGAATCAATTCGAGAGGAGCCCCTGTGCACATTGAAGGGCTCGAGAGGAAACCGGAAGTTCCCCTTCCAACAACAAAGGAGACCTGACTTCCCCGAAGCAACCCCAGCGAGTTCCTGAGGTGCCCGTCGCAACTCGAGAAGCACCCCCAGCTTCCCGCCGCAACTCGAGAAACACCCCAAATTATCCCCTCCATGCGATATGAGGAAATTTGGCGATGCAGCATCTCATGAGAAATACCACATTCCCTCTGGAAAGACAAAAAGTTACTTGACAACCTTTATTCGACTCAGAAATTTCCCTCACACAGCCGTCTCCTTTGGAGAGGAGAACACACGTTATGGACTCAATTCAAGAGGAGCCCCTGTGCACATTGAAGGGCTCGAGAGGAAACCGGAAGTCCCCCTTCCAATACCAATGCGGACCTGACTTCCCTGAAGCAACCCCAGCGAGTTCCTGAGGTCCCCGTCGCAACTCGAGAAGCAACCCCAGCTTCCCACCGCAACTCGAGAAACACCCCAAAATTATCCCCTACATGCGAGATGAGGAAATTTGGCGATGCAGAATCTCAAGAGAAATACCACATTCCCTCTGGAAAGGCAAAAAGGTACTTGACACCCTTTATTCGACTCAGAAAGTTACCTCACAATGCCGTCCCCTTTGGAGAGGAGAACACACTTTACGGACTCAATTCGAGAGGAGCCCCTGTGCACATTAAAGGGCTCGAGAGAAAACCGGATGTTCCCCTTCCAACACAAAAGGGGACCTGACTTCCCTGAAGCAACCCCAGCGAGTTCCTGAGGTACCCGTCGCAACTCGAGAAGCACCCCCAGCTTCCCGCCTCAACTCGAGAAACACCCCAAAATTATCCCCTCAATGCGAAATGAGGAAATTTCGCGATGCAACATGTCAAGACAAATACCACATTCCCTCTTGAAAAGAAAAAAGGTACTTGATACCCTTTATTCGACTCAGAAATTTCCCTCACACAGCCGTCCCCTTTGGAGAGAACACACTCTACGTACTCAATTCGAGAGGAGCCCCTGTGCACATTGAAGGGCTCAAGAGGAAACCGGAAGTTCCCCTTCCAACACCAAAGGGGACCTGACTTCCCTGAAGCAACCCCAGCGAGATCCTGAGGTCCCCGACGCAACTCGAGAAGCACCCCCAACTACCCGCGGCAACCCGAGAAAACCCCAAAATACTCCCCTCCATGCGAAAATAGGAAATTTGGCGATGCAGCATCTCAAGAGAAATACCACATTCCCTCTGGAAAGGCAAAAAGGTACTTGACACCCTTTATTCGACTCAGAAAGTTCCCTCACACAGCCTTCCCCTTTGGAGAGGAGAACACACTTTACGGATTCAATTCGAGAAAAGCCCTTTGTGCACATTGAAGGACTCGAGAGGAAACCGGAAGTTCCCCTTCCAACACCAAAGGGGACCTGACTTCCCTGAAGCAACCCCAGCGAGTTCCTGAGGACCCCGTCGCAACACGAGATGCACCCCCAGTTTCCCGCCGCAACTCGAGAAACATCCCAAAATTAACCCCTCCATGCGAGATGAGGAAATTTTGCGATGCAGCATCTCAAGGGAAATACCACATTGCCTCTGGAAAGGCAAAAAGTACTTGACACCCTTTATTCGACTCAGAAAGTTCCCTCACACAGCCGTCCCCTTTGGAGAGGAGAACACACTTAACGGACTCAATTCGAGAGGAGCCCCTGGGCACATTGAAAGACTCGAGAGGAAACCGGAATTTCCCCTTCCAACATGAAAGGGGACCTGACTTCCCTGTTGCAACCCCAGCGAGTTCCTGAGGTCCCCGTCGCAACTCGAGAAGCACCCCCAGCTTCCCGCCGCAACTCGAAAAACAGCCAAAAATTCTCCCCTCCATGCCAGATGAGGAAATTTGGCGATGCAGCATCTCAAGAGAAATAGCACATTCCCTCTGGAAAGGCAAAAAATACTTGACACCCTTAATTCTACTCAGGAAGTTCCCTCACACAGCCGTCCCCTTTGGAGAGGAGAACACACTTTACGGACTCAATTCGAGAGGAGCCCCTGTGCACATTGAAGGGCTCGAGAGGAAACCGGAAGTTCCCCTTCCAACATCAAAGGCGACCTGACTTCCCTGAAGCAACCCCAGCGAGTTACTAAGGTCCAGATCGCAACTCGAGAACACCCCCAGCTTCCCACAGCAACTCGAGAAACACCCGAAAATTATCCCCTCCATGCGAGATGAGGAAATTTGGCGATGCAGCATCTCAAGAGAAATACCACATTCCCTCTGGAAAGGCAAAAAGGTACTTGACACCCTTTATTCGACTCAGAAAGTTCCCTCACACAGCAGTCCCCTTTGGCGAGGAGAACACACTTTACAGACTCAATTCGAGAGGAGCCCCTGTGCACATTGAAGGGCTCGAGAGGAAACCGGATGTTCCCCTTCCAACACCAAAGGGGACCTGACTTCCCTGAAGCAACCCCAGCGAGTTCATGAGGTCCCCGTCGCAACTCGAGAAGCACTCCCAGCTTCCCGCCGCAACTCGAGAAACACCCCAAAATTATCCCCTCCATGCGAGATGAGGAAATTTGGCGATGCAGCATCTCAAGAAAAATACCACATTCCCACTGGAAAGGCAAAAAGTACTTGACACCCTTTATTCGACTCAGAAAGTTCCCTCACACAGCCGTCCCCTTTGGAGTGGAGAACACACTTTATGGACTCAATTCGAGACGAGACCCTGTGCACATTGAAGGGCTCGAGAGGAAACAGGAAGTAACCCTTCCAACACCAAAGGGGACCTGACTTCCC
This sequence comes from Moschus berezovskii, assembly GCF_049115385.1. NCBI lineage: Eukaryota > Metazoa > Chordata > Mammalia > Artiodactyla > Moschidae > Moschus > Moschus berezovskii. The sequence continues at coordinate 1,672,194 of NC_142462.1, forward strand.
TGAAGCAACCCCAGCGAGTTCCTGAGGACCCCGTCGCAACTCGAGAAACACACCCTGCTTCCCGCCGCAACTCGAGAAACACCCCAAAATTACCCCCTCCATGCGAGATGAGGAAATTTGGCGATGCAGCATCTCACGAGAAATACCACATTCCCTCTGGAAAGGCAAAAAGGTACTTGACACCCATTATTCGACTCAGAAAGTTCCCTCACACAGCCGTCCCCTTTGGAGAGGAGAACACACTTTACGGACTCAATTCGAGAGGAGCCCCTGTGCACATTGAAGGGCTCGAGAGGAAACCGGAAGTTCCCCTTCCAACACCAAAGGGGACCTGACTTCCCTGAAGCAACCCCAGCCAGTTCCTGAGGTCCCCGTCGCAACTGGAGAAGCACCCCCAGCTTCCCGCCGCAACTCGAGAAACACCTCAAAATTAATCCCACCATGCGAGATGAGGAAATTTGGCGATGCAGAATCTCACGAGAAATACCACATTCCCTCTGGAAAGTGAAAAAGGTAATTCACACCCTTTATTCGACTCAGAAAGTTCCCTCACACAGCCGGCCCCTTTGGAGAGGAGAACACAATTTACGGACTCAATTCGAGAGGAGCCCCTGTGCACATTGAAGGGCTCGAGAGGAAACCGGAAGTTCCCCTTCCGACAGCAAAGGGGACCTGACTTCCCTGAAGCAACCCCAGCGAGTTCCTGAGGTCCCGTCGCAAGTCGAGAAGCACCCACAGCTTCCCGCCGCAACTCGAGAAACACCTCAAAATTCTCCCCTCCATGCGAGATGAGGAAATTTTGCAATGCAGCATCTCAAGAGAAATACCACATTCCCTCTGGAAAGGCAGAAAGATACTTGACACCCTTTATTCGACTCAGAAAGTTCCCTCACACAGCCGTCCCCTTTGGAGGGGAGAACACACTTTACGGACTCAATTCGAGAGGAGCCCCTGTGCACATTGAAGGGCTCGAGAGGAAACCGGAAGTTCCCCTTCCAACAACAAAGGGGACCTGACTTCCCTGATGCAACCCCAGCGAGTTCCTGAAATCCCCGTCTCAACTCCAGAAGCACCCCCAGCTTCCCGCCGCAACTCGAGAAACACCCCAAAATTATCCCATCCATGGGAGATGAGGAAATTTGGCTATGCAGTATCTGACGAGAAATACCACATTTCTTCTGGAAAGGCAAAAAGGGACTTGACACCCTTTTTTCGACTCAGAAAGTTCCCTCAAACAGCCGTCCCCTTTGGAGAGGAGAACACAGTTTAAGGACTAAATTGGAGAGGAGCCCCTGTGCACATTGAAGGGCTCGAGAGGAAACCGGAAGTTCCCCTTCCAACACCAAAGACGACCTGACTTCCCTGAAGCAACCCCAGCGCGTTCCTGAGGTCCCCGTCGCAACTCGAGAAACACCCCAAAATTCTCCACTTCATGCGAGATGAGGATGTTTGGCGATGCAGCATCTCACGAGAAATTCCACATTCCCTCTGGAAAGGCAAAAAGGTACTTGACACCCTGTATTCGACTCAGAAAGTTCCCTCACACAGCCGTCCCCTTTGGAGAGGAGAACGCACTTTATGGAATCAATTCGAGAGGAGCCCCTGTGCACATTGAAGGGCTCGAGAGGAAACCGGAAGTTCCCCTTCCAACAACAAAGGAGACCTGACTTCCCCGAAGCAACCCCAGCGAGTTCCTGAGGTGCCCGTCGCAACTCGAGAAGCACCCCCAGCTTCCCGCCGCAACTCGAGAAACACCCCAAAATATCCCCTCCATGCGATATGAGGAAATTTGGCGATGCAGCATCTCATGAGAAATACCACATTCCCTCTGGAAAGGCAAAAAGTTACTTGACAACCTTTATTCGACTCAGAAATTTCCCTCACACAGCCGTCTCCTTTGGAGAGGAGAACACACGTTATGGACTCAATTCAAGAGGAGCCCCTGTGCAATTGAAGGGCTCGAGAGGAAACCGGAAGTCCCCCTTCCAATACCAATGCGGACCTGACTTCCCTGAAGCAACCCCAGCGAGTTCCTGAGGTCCCCGTCGCAACTCGAGAAGCAACCCCAGCTTCCCACCGCAACTCGAGAAACACCCCAAAATTATCCCCTACATGCGAGATGAGGAAATTTGGCGATGCAGAATCTCAAGAGAAATACCACATTCCCTCTGGAAAGGCAAAAAGGTACTTGACACCCTTTATTCGACTCAGAAAGTTACCTCACAATGCCGTCCCCTTTGGAGAGGAGAACACACTTTACGGACTCAATTCGAGAGGAGCCCCTGTGCACATTAAAGGGCTCGAGAGAAAACCGGATGTTCCCTTTCCAACACAAAAGGGGACCTGACTTCCCTGAAGCAACCCCAGCGAGTTCCTGAGGTACCCGTCGCAACTCGAGAAGCACCCCCAGCTTCCCGCCTCAACTCGAGAAACACCCCAAAATTATCCCCTCAATGCGAAATGAGGAAATTTCGCGATGCAACATGTCAAGACAAATACCACATTCCCTCTTGAAAAGAAAAAAGGTACTTGATACCCTTTATTCGACTCAGAAATTTCCCTCACACAGCCGTCCCCTTTGGAGAGAACACACTCTACGTACTCAATTCGAGAGGAGCCCCTGTGCACATTGAAGGGCTCAAGAGGAAACCGGAAGTTCCCCTTCCAACACCAAAGGGGACCTGACTTCCCTGAAGCAACCCCAGCGAGATCCTGAGGTCCCCGACGCAACTCGAGAAGCACCCCCAACTACCCGCGGCAACCCGAGAAACACCCCAAAATACTCCCCTCCATGCGAAAATAGGAAATTTGGCGATGCAGCATCTCAAGAGAAATACCACATTCCCTCTGGAAAGGCAAAAAGGTACTTGACACCCTTTATTCGACTCAGAAAGTTCCCTCACACAGCCTTCCCCTTTGGAGAGGAGAACACACTTTACGGATTCAATTCGAGAAAAGCCCTTTGTGCACATTGAAGGGCTCGAGAGGAAAGCGGAAGTTCCCCTTCCAACACCAAAGGGGACCTGACTTCCCTGAAGCAACCCCAGCGAGTTCCTGAGGACCCCGTCGCAACACGAGATGCACCCCCAGTTTCCCGCCGCAACTCGAGAAACATCCCAAAATTATCCCCTCCATGCGAGATAAGGAAATTTGGTGATGCAGCATCTCACGAGAAATACCACATTCCCTCTGGAAAGGCAAAAAGGTACTTGACACCTTTTATTCTACTCAGAAAGTTCCCTGACACAGCCGTCCCCTTTGGAGAGGAGAACACACTTTACGGACTCAATATCGAGAGGAGGCGCTGTGCACATTGAAGGGCTCGAGAGGAAACCAGAAGTTCGCCTTCCAACACCAAAGGGGACCTGACTTCCCTGAAAAAACCCCAGCGAGATCCTGAGGTCCCCGTCGCAACTCGAGAAGCACCCCCAGCTTCCCGCCACAACTCGTGCAAAACCCCAAAATTATCCCCTCCATGCGAGATGAGGAAAATTGTGGATGCAGCATCTCACGAGAAATACCACATTCCCTCTGGAAAGGCAAAAAGGTACTTGACACCCTTTATTCGACTCAGAAAGTTCCCTCACACAGCCGTCCACTTTGGAGAGGAGAACACACTTTACGGACTCAATTCGAGAGGAGCCCCTGTGCACATTGAAGGGCTCGAGAGAAAACCGGAAGTTCCCCTTCCAACACCAAAGGGGACATGACTTCCCTGAAGCAACCCCAGCGAGTTCCTGAGGTCCCCGTCGCAACTCGAGAAGCACCCCCGCTTCCCGCCGCAACGCGAGAAACAGCCCAAAATTCTCCCCTCCATGCGAGATGCGGATATTTGGCGATGCAGCATCTCAGGAGAAATACCACATTCAATCTGGAAAGGCAAAAAGTGACTTGACACCCTTTATTCGACTCAGAAAGTTCACTCACACAGCCGTCCCCTTTGGAGAAGAGAACACACTTTACGGACTCAATTCGAGAGGAGCCCCTGTGCACACTGAAGGGCTCGAAAGGAAACCGGAAGTTCCCTTTCCAACACTAAAGGGGACCTGACTTCCCTGAAGCAACCCCAGCGAGTTCTTGAGGTCCCCATCGCAACTCGAGAAGCACCCCCAGCTTCCCGCCTCAACTCGTGAAACAGCCCAAAATTCTCCCCTCCATGCGAGATGAGGAAATTTGGCGATGCAGCATCTCACGAGAAATACCACATTCCCTCTGGAAAGGCAAAAAGGTACTTGACACCCTTTATTCGACTCAGAAAGTTCCCTCACACAGCCGTCCCCGTTGGAGAGGAGAACACACTTTAAGGACTCAATTCGAGAGGAGCCCCTGTGTACATTGAAAGGCTCGAGAGGAAACCGGAATTTCCCCTTCCAACAGCAAAAGGAACCTGACTTCCTGAAGCAACCCCAGCGAGTTCCTGAGGTACCCGTGCAACTCTAGAAGCACCCCCAGCTTCCCGCCGCAACTCGAGAAACATCCCAAAATTCTCCCCTCCATGCGAGATGAGGAAATTTGGCGATGCATCATCTCACGAGAAATACCACATTCCCTCTGGAAAGGCAAAAATGTACTTGACACCCTTTATTCGACTCAGAAAGTTCCCTCACACAGCTGTCCCCTTTGGAGAGGAGAACACACTTTACGGACTCAATTCGAGAGGAGGCCCTATGCACATTGAAGGGCTCGACAGGAAACCGGAAGTTCCCCTTCCAACACCAAAGGAGACCTGACTTCCCTGAAGCAACCCCAGCGACTTCCTGAGATCCCCGTCGCAACTCGAGAAGCACCCCCAGCTTCCCGCCGCAACTCGAGAAACACCCCAAAATTCTCCCCTCCATGCGAGATGAGGAAATTTGGCGATGCAGCATCTCACGAGAAATAACACATTCCCTCTGGAAAGGCAAAAAGGTACTTGACACCCTTTATTCGACTCAGAAAGTTCCCTGACACAGCCGTCCCCTTTGGAGAGGAGAACCCACTTTACGGACTCAATATCGAGAGGAGCCCCTGTGCACATTGAAGGGCTCGAGAGGAAAGCAGAAGTTCCCTTTCCAACACCAAAGGGGAACTGACTTCCCTGAAGCAACCCCAGCGAGTTCCTGAGGTCCCCGTCGCAACTCGAGAAGCACCCCCAGCTTCCCTCCGCAAGTCGAGAAACAGCCCAAAATTCTCCCCTCCATGCGAGATGAGGAAATTTGGCGATGCAGCATCTCAAGTGAAATACCACATTCTTCTGGAAAGGCAAAAAGGTACTTGACACCCTTTATTCGACTCAGAAAGTTCCCTCACACAGCCGTCCCTTTGGAGAGGAGAACACACTTGACGGACTCAATTCGAGGGGAGCCCATGTGCACAATGAAGAGTTCGAGAGGAAACCGGAAGGTCCCCTTAAAACACCAAAGCGACCTGCCTTCCCTGAAGCAACCCCAGCGAGTTGCTAAGGTCCCTGTCGCAACTCGGAAAACACCCCCAGCTTCCCACCGCAACTCGAGAAACACCCCAAAATTATCCCCTTCATGCGAGATGAGGAAATTTGGCGATGCAGCATCTCAAGAGAAATACCACATTCCCTCTGGAAAGGCAAAAAGGTACTTGACACCCTTTATTCGACTCAAAAAGTTCCCTCACACAGCCGACCCCTTTGAGAGGAGAACACACTTTACGGACTCAATTCGAGAGGAGCCCCTGTGCACATTGAAGGGCTCGAGAGGAAACCGGAAGTTCCCCTTCCAACACAAAAGGGGACCTGACTTCCCTGAAGCAACGCCAGCGAGTTCCTGAGGTCCCCGTCGCAACTCGAGTAGCACCCCCAACTTCCAGCCGCAACTCGAGAAACACCACAAAATTATCCCCTCCATGCGAGATGAGGAAATTTGGCGATGCAGCATCTCACGAGAAAAACCACATTCCCTCTGGAAAGGCAAAAATGTACTTGACACCCATTATTCGACTCAAAAGTTCGCTCACACAGCCGACCCCTTTGAGAGGAGAACACACTTTACGGACTCAATTCGAGAGGAGCCCCTGTGCACATTGAAGGGCTCGAGAGGAAACCGGAAGTTCCCCTTCCAAAACCAAAGGGGACCTGACTTCCCTAAAGCAACGCCAGCGAGTTGCTGAGGGCGCCGTCGCAACTCAAGAACCACCCCCAGCTTCCCGCCGCAACTCGAGAAACACCCCAAAATTATCGCCTCCTTGCGAGATGAGGAAATTTGGCGATGCAGCATCTCAAGAGAAATAATACATTACGTCTGGAAAGGCAAAAAGGGACTTGACACCCTTTATTCGACTCAGAAAGTTCCCTCACACAGCCGTCCCCTTTGGAGAGGAGAACACACTTTACGGACTCAATTCGAGAGGAGCCCCTGTGCACAATGAAGGGATCGAAAGGAACCCGGAAGTTCCCCTCCAACAGCAAAGGGGACCTGACTTCCCTGAAGCAACCCCAGCGAGTTCCTGAGGTCCCCGTCGCAACTCGAGAAGCACTCCCAGCTTCCCGCCGAAACACGGGAAACACCCCAAAATTATACCCTCCATGCGAGATGAGGAAATTTGGCGATGCAGCATCTCAAGAGAAATAGCACATTCCCTCTGGAGAGGCAAAAAGGTACTTGACACCCTTTATTCGATTCAGAATGTTCCCTCACACAGCCGGCCCCTTTGGAGAGGAGAACACACTTTACGGACTCAATTCGAGAGGAGCCCCTGTGCACATTGAAGGGCTCGAGAGGAAACCGAAAGTTCCCCTTCCAACACCAAAGGGGACCTGACTTCCCTGAAGCAACCCCAGCGAGTTCCTGAGGTCCCCGTCGCAACTCGAGAAGCACTCCCAGCTTCCCCCCGCAACTCGAGAAACACACCAAAATTATCCCCTCCATGCGAGATGAGGAAATTTGGGGATGCAGCATCTCAAGAGAAATACCACATTCCCTCTGGAAAGGCAAAAATGTACTTGACACCCTTTATTCGACTCAGAAAGTTCCCTCACACAGCGGTCCCTTTTGGAGAAGAGAACACACTTCACGGACTCAATTCGAGAGGAGCCCCTGTGCCCATTGAAGGGCTCGAGAGGACACCGGAAGTTCCCCTTCCAACACCAAAGGGGACCTGACTTCCCTTAAGCAACACCAGCGAGTTCCTGAGGTCCCCGTCGCAACTCGAGAAGCACCCACAGCTTCTCACCGCAACTCGAGAAACACCCCAAAATTATCCCCTCCATGCGAGATGAGGAAATTTGGCGATGCAGCATCTCACGAGAAATACCACATTGCCTCTGGAACGGCAAAAAGGTACTTGACACCCTTTATTCGACTCAGAAAGTTCCCTGACACAGCCGTCCCCTTTGGAGAGGAGACCACACTTTACTGACTCAATTCGAGGGAGGCCCTGTGCAAATTGAAGGGCTCGAGAGGAAACAGGAAGTTCCCCTTCCAACACCAAAGGGGACCTGACTTCACTGAAGCAACCCCAGCGAGTTCCTGAGGTCCCCGTCGCAACTCGAGAAGCACCCCCAGCTTCCCGCCGCAACTCGAGAAACACCCCAAAATTATCACCTCCATGCGAGATGAGGAAATTTGGCGATGCAGCATCTCAAGAGAAATACCACATTCCCTCTGGAAAGGCAAAAAGGTACTTGACACCCTTTATTCGACTCAGAAAGTTCCCTCACACAGCCGTCCCCTTTGGAGAGGAGAGCACACTTTACGGACTCAATTCGAGAGGAGCCCCTGTGCACATTGAAGGGCTCGAGAGGAAACCGGAAGTTCCCCTTCCAACACCAAAGGGGACCTGACTTCCCTGAAGCAACCCCAGCGATTTCCTGAGGTCACCATCGCCACTCGAGAAGCACCCCCAGCTTCCCGCCGCAACTAGAGAAACACCCCAAAATTATCCCCTCCATGCGAGATGAGGAAATTTGGCGATGCAGCATCTCAAGAGAAATACCACATTCCCTCTGGAAAGGCAAAAAGCTACTTGACACCCTTTATTCGACTCAGAAAGTTCCCTCACACAGCCGTCCCCTTTGGAGAGGAGAACACACTTTACGGACTCAATTCGAGAGGAGCCCCTGTGCACAATGAAGGGATCGAAAGGAAACCGGAAGTTCCCCTCCAACAGCAAAGGGGACCTGACTTCCCTGAAGCAACCCCAGCGAGTTCATGAGGTCCCCGTCGCAACTCGAGAAGCACTCCCAGCTTCCCGCCGAAACACGGGAAACACCCCAAAATTATACCCTCCATGCGAGATGAGGAAATTTGGCTATGCAGCATCTCAAGAGAAATAGCACATTCCCTCTGGAAAGGCAAAAAGGTACTTGACACCCTTTATTCGACTCAGAAAGTTCCCTCACACAGCCGTCCCCTTTGGAGAGGAGAACACACTTTCCGGACTCAATTCGAGAGGAGCCCCTGTGCACATTGAAGGGCTCGAGAGGAAACCGGAAGTTCACCTTCCAACACCAAAGGGGACCTGACTTCCCTGAAGCAACCCCAGCGAGTTCCTGAGGTCCTCGTCGCAACTCGAGAAGCACCCCCATCTTCCCGCCGCAACTCGTGAAACACCCCAAAATTATCCCCTCCATGCGAGAACAGGAAATTTGGCGATGCAGCATCTCAAGAGAAATACCACATTCCCTCTGGAAAGGCAAAAAGCTACTTGACACCCTTTATTCGACTCAGAAAGTTCCCTCACACAGCCGTCCCCTTTGGAGAGGAGAACACACTTTACGGACTCAATTCGAGAGGAGCCTCTGTGCACATTGAAGGGCTGGAGAGGAAACCGGAAGTTCCCATTCCAACACCAAAGGGGACCTGACTTCCCTGAAGCAACCCCAGCGAGTTCCTGAGGTCCTCGTCGCAACTCGAGAAGCACCCCCATCTTCCCGCCGCAACTGGAGAAACACCCCAAAATTATCCCCTCCATGCGAGATGAGGAAATTTGCGATGCAGCATCTCAACAGAAATACTACATTCCCTCTGGAAAGGCAAAAAGGTACTTGAGACCCTTTATTCGACTCAGAAAGTTCCTTCACACAGCCGTCCCCTTTAGAGAGGAGAACACACTTTACGGACTCAATTCGAGAGGAGCCCCTGTGCACATTGAAGGGCTCGAGAGGAAACCGGAATTTCCCCTTCCAACACCAAAGGGGACCTGACTTCCCTGATGCAACCCCATCGAGTTCCTGAAGTCCCCGTCCCAACTCTAGAAGCACCCCCATCTTCCGGACGCAACTCGAGAAACATGCCAAAATTATCCACTCCATGCGAGCTGAGGAAATTTTGCGATGCGGCATCTCAAGAGAAATAACACATTCCCTCTGGAAAGGCAAAAGGTACTTGACACCCTTTATTCGACTCAAAAAGTTCCCTCACACAGCCGTCCCCTTTGGAGAGGAGAACACACTTTACGGACTCAATTCGAGAGGAGCCCCTGTGCACATTGAAGGGCTCGAAGGAAACCGGAAGTTCCCCTTCCAACACCAAAGGGGACCTGACTTCCCTGAAGCATCCCCAGAGATTTCCTGAGGTCCCCGTCGCAACTCGAGAAGCACCCCCAGCTTCTCGCCGCAACTCGAGAAACACCCCAAAATTCTCCCCTCCATGCGAGATGAGGAAATTTGGCGATGCAGTATCTCAAGAGAAATACCCCATTCCCTCTGGAGAGGCAAAAAGGTACTTGACATCCTTTATTCGACTCAGAAAGTTCCCTCACACAGCCGTCCCCTTTGGAGAGGAGAACACACTTACGGACTCAATTCGAGAGGAGCCCCTGGGCACATTGAAGGGCTCAGAAGAAACCTGAAGTACCCTTCCAACACCAAAGGGGACCTGACTTCCCTGAAGCAACCCAAGCGTGTTCCTGAGGTCCCCGTCACAACTCGAGAAGCACCAACAGCTTCGGGCCGCAACTCGAGAAACACCACAAGATTATCCCCTCCAATCGAGATGAGGAAATTTGTCAATGCAGCATCTCAAAAGAAATACCACATTGCCTCTTGAAAGGTAAAAAGGTACTTGACACCCTTTATTCGACTAAGAAATTTCCCTCACACAGAAGTCCCCTTTGGAGAGGAGAACACACTTTACGGATTCAATTCGAGAGGAGCCCCTGTGCACATTGAAGGGCTCAAGAGGAAACCGGAAGTTCCCCTTCCAACACCAAAGGCGACCTGAATTCCCTGAAACAACCCCAGCGAGTTCCTGAGGTCTCCGTCGCAACTCGAGAAGCACACCCATCTTCCGGGCGCAACTCGAGAAACACCCCAAAATTATCCCCTCCATGCGAGATGAGGAAATTTTGCGATGCGGCATCTCAAGAGAAATACCACATTTCCTCTTTAAAGGCAAAAAGGTACTTGACACCCTTTATTCGACTCAGAAAGTTCCCTCACACAGCCGTCCCCTTTGGAGAGGGGAACACACTTTACGGACTCAATTCGAGAGGAGCCCCAGGGCACATTGAAGGGCTCAGAGGAAACCTGAAGTACGCTTCCAACACCAAAGGGGACCTGACTTCCGTGAAGCAACCCAAGCGTGTTCCTGAGGTCCCCGTCACAACTCGAGAAGCACCCACAGCTTCGGGCCGCAACTCGAGAAACACGCCAAGATTATCCCCTCCAAGCGAGATGAGGGAATTTGTCGATGCAGCATCTCAAGAGAAATAACGCATTCCCTCTGGAAAGGCAAAAAGGTACTTGACACCCTTTATTCGACTCAGAAAGTTCCCTCACACAGCCGTACCCTTTGGAGAGGAGAACACACTTTACGGACTCAATTCGAGAGGAGCCCCTGTGCACATTGAAGGGCTCGAGAGGAACCCGGAAGTTCCCCTTCCAACACCAAAGGGGACCTGACTTCCCTGATGCAACCCCATCGAGTTCCTGAGGTCCCCGTCGCAACTCGAGAAGCACCCCCAGCTTCCCGCCGCAAGTCGAGAAACACCCCAAAATTATCCCCTACATGCGAGATGAGGATATTTGGCGATGCAGCATCTCAAGAGAAATACCACATTCCCTCTGGAAAGGCAAAAAGCTACTTGACACCCTTTATTCGACTCAGAAAGTTCCCTCACACAGCCGTCCCCTTTAGTGAGGAGAACACACTTTACGGACTCAATTGGAGAGGAGCCCCTGTGCACATTGAAGGGCTCGAGAGGAAACCGGAATTTCCCCTTCCAACACCAAAGGGGACCTGACTTCCCTGATGCAACCCCATCGAATTCCTGAGGTCCCCGTCGCAACTCGAGAAACACCCCCAACTTCCCGCCGCAACTCCAGAAACACCCAAAAATTATCCCCTACATGCGAGATGAGGAAATTTGGCGATGCAGCATCTCAAGAGAAATACCACATTCCCTCTGGAAAGGCAAAAATGTACTAGACACTCTCTATTCGACTCAAAAGTTCCCTCACACAGCCGTCCCCTTTGGAGAGGAGAACACACTTTACGGATTCAATTTGAGAGGAGCCCCTGTGCACATTGAAGGGCTCGAGAGGAAATCGGAAGTTCCCCTTTCAACACCAAAGGCGACCTGACTTCCCTGAAGCAACCCCAGCGAGTTCCTGAGGTCTCCGTCGCAACTCGAGAAGCACCCCCATCTTCTGGCCGCAACTCGAGAAACACCCCAAAATTATCCCCTCCATGCGAGATGATGAAATTTTGCGATGCGGCATCTCAAGAGAAATACCACATTCCCTCTTTAAAGGCAAAAAGGTACTTGACACCCTTTATTCGACTCAGAAAGTTCCCTCACACAGCCGTCCCCTTTGGAGAGGAGAACACACTTTACGGACTCAATTCGAGAGGAGCCCCAGGGCACATTGAAGGGCTCGAGAAGAAACCGGAAATTCCCCTTCCAACACCAAAGGGGACCTGAATTCCCTGAAGCATCCCCAGAGAGTTCCTGAGGTCCCCGTCGCAACTCGAGAAGCACCCCCAGCTTCTCGCCGCAACTTGTGAAACACCCCAAAATTATCCCCTCCATGCGAGATGAGGAAATTTGGCGATGCAGCATTTCAAGAGAAATACCTCATTCCCTCTGGAAAGGCAAAAAGGTACTTGACACCCTTTATTCGACTCAGAAAGTTCCCTCACACAGCCTTCCCCTTTGGAGAGGAGAGCACACTTTTCGGACTCAATTCGAGAGGAGCCCCTGTGCACATTGAAGGGCTCGAGAGGAAACCGGAATTTCCCTTTCCAACACCAAAGGGGACCTGACTTCCCTGAAGCAACCCCAGCGAGTTTTTAGGTCCCCTTCTCAACTCGAGAAGCACCCCCAGCTTCCCGCCGCAACTCGAGTAACACCCCAAAATTATCCCCTCCATGCGAGATGAGGAAATTTAGCGATGCAGCATCTCAAGAGAAATACCCCATTCCCTCTGGAGAGGCAAAAAGGTACTTGACACCCTTTATTCGACTCAGAAAGTTCCCTCAAACAGCCGTCCCCTTTGGAGAGGAGAACACACTTTACGGACTCAATTCGAGAGTAGCCCCTGTGCACATTGAAGGGCTCAGAGGAAACCTGAAGTACGCTTCCAACACCAAAGGGGACCTGACTTCCCTGAAGCAACCCAAGCGTGTTCCTGAGGTCCCCGTCACAACTCGAGAAGCACCCACAGCTTCGGGCCGCAACTTGAGAAACACCCCAAGATTATCCCCTCCAAGCGAGATGGGGAAATTTGTCAATGCAGCATCTCAAAAGAAATACCACATTGCCTCTTGAAAGGTAAATAGGTACTTGACACCCTTTATTCGACTGAGAAAGTTCCCTCACACAGAAGTCCCCTTTGGAGAGGAGAACACACTTTACGGATTCAATTCGAGAGGAGACCCTGTGCACATTGAAGGGCTCGAGAGGAAAGCGGAAGTTCCCCTTCCAAGAGCAAAGGGGACCTGACTTCCCTGAAGCAACCCCAGCGAGTTCCTGAGGTCCCCGTCGCAACTCGAGAAGCACCCCCAGCTTCCCGCCGCAACTCGTGAAACACCCCACAATTATCCCCTCCATGCGAGATGAGGAAATTTGTCGATGCAGCATCTCAAGAGAAATACCACATTCCCTCTGGAAAGGCAAAAATGTACTTGACACCCTTTATTCGACTCAAAAGGTCCCTCACACAGCCGTCCCCTTTGGAGAGGAGAACACACTTTACGGATTCAATTCGAGAGGAGCCCCTGTGCACATTGAAGGGCTCGAGAGGAAACCGGAAGTTCTCCTTCCAACACCAAAGGGGACCTGACTTCCCTGAAGCAACCCCAGCGAGTTCCTGAGGTCCCGGTCTCAACTCGAGAAGCACCCGCAACTTCCCGCCGCAACTCGAGAAACACCCCAAAATTATCCCCTACTTTCGAGATGAGGAAATTTTGCGATGCAGCATCTCAAGAGAAATACCACATTCCCTCTGGAAAGGCAAAAAGGTACTTGACACCCTTTATTCGACTCAGAAAGTTCCCTCACACAGCCGTCCCCTTTGGAGAGGAGAACACACTTTAGGGACTCAATTCGAGAGGAGCCCCTGTGCACATTGAAGGGCTCGAGAGGAAACCGGAAGTTCCAGTTGCAACATCAAAGGGGACCTGACTTCCCTGAAGCAACCACAGCGAGTTCCTAAGGTCTCCGTCGCAACTCGAGAAGCACCCCCAGCTTCCCGCCGAAACTGGAGAAACACCCCAAAATTATCCCCTCCATGTGAGATGAGGAAATTTGGCGATGCATCATCTCAAGAGAAATACCGCATTCCCTCTTGAAAGGCAAAATGGTACTTGACACCCTTTATTCGACTCAGAAAGTTCCCTCACACAGCCGTCCCCTTTGGAGAGGAGAACACCCTTTATGGACTCCATTCGAGATAAGCCCCTGTGCATATTTAAGGGCTCAAGAGGAAACCGGAAGTTCCCCTTCCAACACCAAAGGGGACCTGACTTCCCAAAAGCAACCCCAGCGAGTTCCTGAGGTCCCCCTCGGAACTCGAGAAGCACCCCCAGCTTCCCACCGCAACACGAGAAATACCCAAAAATTTTCCCCTCCATGCGAGATGAGGAAATTTGGCGATGCAGCATGTCAAGAGAAATACCACATTCCCTCCTGAAAGGCAAAAATGTACTTGACACCCTTTATTTGACTCAGAAAGTTCCCTCACACAGCCGTCCCCTTTGGAGAGGAAAACACACTTTATTGACTCCACTCGAGATAAGCCCCTGTGCACATTGCAGGGCTAGAGAGGAAAACGGAAGTTCCCCTTCCAACACCAAAGGGGACCTGACTTCCCGGATACAACACCAGCCAGTTCCTGAGGTCCCCGTCGCAACTCGAGAAGCACCCCAACCTTCCCGCCGGAACGCGAGAAACACCGCAAAATGATCCCCTCCATGCGAGATGAGGAAATTTTGCGATGCAGCTTTTCAAGAGTAATAGCACATTCCCTCTGGAACGGCAAAAACGTACTTGACACCCTTTATTCGACTCAGAAAGTTCCCTAACACAGCCGTCCCCTTTGGAGAGGAGAACACATTTACGGACTCAATTCGAGAGGAGCCCCTGTGCACATTGAAGGGCTCGAGAGGAAACCGGAAGTTCCCCTTTCAACACCAAAGGGGACCTGACTTCCCTGATGCAGCCCCAGCGAGATCCTGAGGTCCCCGTCGCAACTCGAGAAGCACCCCCAGCTTCCCGCCGCAACTCGAGAAACACCCCAAAATTATCCCCTCCTTGCGGGATGAGGAAATTTGGCGATGCAGCATCTCACGAGAAATACCACATTCCCTCTGGAAAGGCAAAAATTACTTGAAACCCTTTATTCGACTCAGAAAGTTCCTTCACACAGCCGTCCCCTTTGGAGAGGAGAACACACTTTACGGACTCAATTCGAGAGGACCTCTGTGCACATTGAATGCCTCGAGAGGAAACCGGCAGTTCCCCTTCCAACAAAAAGGGGACCTGACTTCCCTGAAGCAACCCCAGCGAGTTCCTGAGGTTCCCGTCGCAACTCGAGCAGCACTCCCATCTTCCCGCCGCAACTCGCGTAACACCCCAAAATTATACCCTCCATGCGAGATGAGGAAATTTGGCGATGCAGCATCTAAAGAGAAATACGACATTCCCACTGGAAAGGCAAAAAGGTACTTGAAACCCTTGATTCGACTCAGAAAGTTCCCTCACACAGCCGTCCACTTTGGAGAGGAGAACACACTTTACGGACTCAATTCGAGAGGAGCCCCTGTGCACATTGAAGGGCTCGAGACGAAACCGGAAGTTCCCCTTCCAACAGCAAAGGGGACCTGACTTCCATGAAGATACCCCAGCGAGTTCCTGAGGTCCCCGTCGAAACTCGGGAAGTACACCCAGCTTCCCGCCGCAACTCGAGAAACACGCCAAAATTATCCCCTCCATGCGAGATGAGGAAATTTTGCGATGCAGCATCTCAAGGGAAATACCACATTCCCTCTGGAAAGGCAAAAAGGTCCTTGACACCCTTTATTTGACTCAGAAGGTTCCCTAACACAGCCGTCCCCTTTGGAGAGGAGAACACACTTTACGGACTCAATTCGAGAGGAGCCCCTGTGTACATTGAAGGGCTCGGAAGGAATCCGGAAGTTCCCCTTCCTACACCAAAGGGGACCTGACTTCCATGAAGCAACCCCAGCGAGTTCCTGAGGTCCCCGTCGCAACTCGAGAGCACCCCCAGCATCCCACCGCAACTCGAGAAACACCCCAAAATTATCCCCTCCATGCGAGATGAGGAAATTTGGCGATGCAGCATCTCAAGAGAAATACCACATTCCCTTTAGAATGGTAAAAAGGTACTTGACACCAATTATTCAACTCAGAAATTTCACTCACACAGCCGTCCCCTTTGGAGAGGAGAACACACTTTACGGACTCAATTCGAGAGGAGCCCCTGTGCACATTGAAGGGCTCGAGAGGAAACCGGAAGTTCCCATTCCAAAACGAAAGGGGACCAGATTTCCCTGAGGCAAACCTAGCGAGTTCCTGAGGTCCCCGTCGCAACTCGAGAAGCACCCCCAGCTTCCCGCCGCAACTCGAGAAACACCCCAAAATTATCCCCTCCATGCGAGATGAGAAAATTTGACGATGCAGCACTTCAAGAGAAATACCACATTCCCTCTGTAAAGGCAAAAAGGTACTTGACACCCTTTATTCGACTCAGAAAGTTCCCTCACACAGCCGTACGCTTTGGAGAGGAGAACACAGTTTACGGACTCAATTCAAGAGGAGCACCTGTGCTCATTGAAGGGGTCGAGAGGAAACCGGAAGTTGCCCTTCCAACACCAAAGGGGACCTGACTTCCCTGAAGCAAACCCAGCGAGTTCCTGAGGTCCCCGTCGCAACTCGAGAAGCACCCCCAGCTTCCTGCCGCACCTCGACAAACACTCCAAAATTATCCCCTCCATCCGAGATGAGGATATTTGGCGATTCAGCATCTCAAGAGAAATACCACGTTAACTCTGGAAAGGCAAAAAGTTACTTGACACCTTTATTCCACTCAGAAAGTTCCCTCACACAGCCTTCCCCTTTGGAGAGGAGAACACACTTTACGGACTCAATTCGAGAGAAGTCCCTGTGCACATTGAAAGGCTCGAGAGGAAACCGGAAGTTCCCCTTCCAACACCAAAGGGGAACTGACTTCCCTGAAGCAACCCCAGCGAGTTCCTGAGGTCCCCGTCGCAACTCGAGAAGCACCCCAGCTTCCCGCCGCAACTCGACAAACACCCCAAAATTATCCCCTCCATGCGAGATGAGGAAATTTGTCGATGCAGCACCTCAAGAGAAATACCACATTCCCTCTGGAAAGGCAAAAAGGTACTTGACACCATTTATTCGACTCAGAAAGTTCCCTCACACAGCCGACCGCTTTGGAGAGTAGAACACACTTTACGGACTCAATTCGAGCGGAGCCCCTGTGCACATTGAAGGGCTCGAGGGGAAACAGGAATCTCCCCTTCCAACAACAAAGGGGACCTGACTTCCGGGAAGCAACCCCAGCGAGTTCCTGAGGTCCCCGTCGCAACTCGAAAGAACCCCCAGCTTCCCGCCGCAACTCGACAAACACCACAAAATTATCCCCTCCATGCGAGATGAGGAAATTTGGCGATGCAGCATCTCACGAGAAATACCACATTCCCTCTGGAAAGGCAAAAATTACTTGACACCCTTTATTCGACTCAGAACTTTCCGTCACACAGCCGTCCCCTTTGGAGAGGAGAACACACTTTACAGACTGAATTCGAGAGGAGCCCCTGGGCACAATGAAGGGCTCGAGAGGAAACCGGAAGTTCCCCTTCCAACACCAAAGGGGACCTGACTTCCCTGAAGCAACCCCAGCGAGTTCCTGAGGTCCCCGTCGCAACTCGAGAATCACCCCCAGCTTCCCGCCGCAACTCGACAAACACCCCAAAATTATCCCCTCCATGCGAGATGAGGAAATTTGTCGATTCAGCATCTCAAGAGAAATACCACATTCCCTCTAGAAAGGTAAAAAGGTACTTGACACCCTTTATTCAACTCAGAAAGTTCCCTCACACAGGCGTCCCCTTTGGAGAGGAGAACACACTTTACGGAATCTATTCGAGAGGAGCCCCTGTGCACATTGAAGGGCTCGAGAGGAAACCGGAAGTTCCCCTTCCAACACCAAAGGAGAACTGACTGCCCTGTAGGAACCCCAGCGAGTTTCTTTGGTCCCCGTCCCAACTCGAGAAGTACCCCCAGGTTCCGGCCGCAACTCGAGAAACACCCCAAAATTATCCCATCCATGCGAGATGAGGAAATTTGGCGATGCAGCATCTCAAGAGAAATGCCACATTCACTCTTGAAAGGCAAAAAGGTACTTGACCCCCTTTATTCGACTCAGAAAGTTCCCTCACACAGCTGTCCCCTTTGGAGAGGAGAACAACTTTATGGACTCAATTCGAGATGAGCCCCTGTTCATATTTAAGTGCTCGAGAGTAACCCGGAAGTTCCCCTTCCAACACCAAAGTGGACATTACTTCCCTGAAGAAACCCCAGCGAGTTCCTGAGGTCCCCGACGCAATTCGAGAAGCACCCCCAGCTTCCCCCCGCAACTCGAGAATCACCACAAAATTATCCCCTTATTTCGAGTTGAGGAAATTTCGGGCTGCAGTATCTCAAGAGAAATACCACATTCCCTTTTGAAAGGCAAAAGGGTTCTTGACACCCTTTATTCGACTCAGAATGTTCCCTCACACCGCCGTCCCCATTGGACAGGACAACACACTTTATGGACTCAATTCGAGATGAGGCCCTATTCCCATTTAATGGCTTGAGATTAAACCGGAATATCCCCTTTCAACACAATAGGGACTGACTTCCCTGAAACCAGCTGATCGAGTTCCTGAGGTACCCGTGGCAACTGGAGGAGTACCCTCATCTTACTGCCTCAACTCAATATACACCACAAAATTATACCCTCAATGCGAGATGAGGAAATTTTGCACTGCAGATTCTCAAGAGAAATACCACATTCCCTTTTGAAAGGCAAAAGGGTGTTCGGACCAGATTCCATGACCTTTGTTTTCTGAATGTTGAGCTTCAAGCCAATCTTTCACTCTCCTCTTTCACTTTCATCAAGAGGCTTTTGAGTTCCTCTTCACTTTCTTCCCTAAAGGTGGTGTCATCTGCATATCTGAGGTTATTGATATTTCTCCCAGCAATCTTGATTCCAGTTGTTCTTCATCCAGCCCAGCATTTCTCACTATTCTCTCTGCATAGAAGTTAAATAAGCAAGATTACAATATACAGCCTTGACGTACTCCTTTCCTATTTGGAACCAGTCTGTTGTTCCATGCACAGTTCTGACTGTTGCTTCCTGACTTGCATACAGGTTTCTAAAGAGGCAGGTCAGGTGGTCTCGTATTCCCATCTCTTTCAGAATCTTCCACAGTTTATTGTGATCCACACAGTCAAGGGCTTTGGCATAGTCAATGAAGCAGAAATAGATGTTTTTCTGGAACTCTCTCGCTTTCTCCATGATCCAGCGGATGTTGGCAATTTGATCTCTGGTGCCTCTGCCTTTTCTAAAACCTGCTTGAACATCTGGGAGTTCACGGATCACATATTGCTGAAGCCTGGCTTCGAGAATTTTGAGCATGACTGTACTAGCGTGTGAGATGAGTGCAATAGTGCAGTAGTTTGAGCATTCTTTGACATTGCCTTACTTTGGGATTGGAATGAAGACTGACCTCTTCCAGTCCTGTGGCCACTGCTGAGTTTTCCAAATTTGTTGGCATATTGAGTGCAGCACTTTCACAGCATCATCTTTCAAGATTTGAAATAGCTCAACTGGAATTCCATCACTTCCACTAGCTTTGCTCGTAGTGTTGCTTTCTAAGGCACACTTGAATTCACATTCCAAGATGTCTGACTCTAGGACAGTGATCACATTTTCGTGACTATCTTGGTCGTGAAGATCTTTTTTGTACAGTTCTTCTGTGTGTTCTTGCCACCTCTTCTTAATATCTTCTGCTTCTGTTAGGTCCATACCATTTCTGTCCTTTATCGAGCCCATCTTTGCATGAAATGTTCCCTTGGAATCTCTAATGTTCTTGAAGCGATCTTTGTTCTTCCTATTCTGCTGTTTTCCTCTATTTCTTTGCATTGATCACTGAGGAAGGCTTTCTTATCTCTCCTTGCTATTCTTTGGAACTCTTCATTCTAATGCTTATGTCTTTCCCTTTCTCCTTTGCTTTTCGCTTCTCTTCTTTTCACAGCTATTTGTAATGCCACCTCAGACAGCCATTTTGCTTTTTTTGCATTTCTTTTCCATGGGGATGCTCTTGGTCCCTGTCTCCTGTACAATGTCATGAACCTCCATCCAGAGTTCATCAGGCACTCTATCTATCAGATCTAGTCCCTTAAATCTATTTCTCACTTCCACTGTATAATCATAAGGGATTTGATTGAGGTCATATCTGAATGGTCTAGGGGTTTTCCCTACTTTCTTCAATTTAAGTCTGAACTTCGCAATAAGGAGTTCATGATCTGAGCCACAGTCAGCTCCTGGTCTTGTTTTTGCTTACTGTATACAGCTTCTCCATCTTTGGCTGCAAAGAATATAATCAATCTGATTTCGGTGTTGACCATCTGGTGATGTCCATGTGTAGAGTCTTCTCTTGTGTTGTTGGAAGAGGGTGTTTGCTATGACCAGTGAATTCTCTTGACAAAACTCTATTAGCCTTTGCCCTGCTTCATTCCGTGCTCCAAGGCCAAATTTGCCAGTTACTCCAGGTGTTTCTTGACTTCCTACTTTTGCATTCCAGTCCCCGATAATGAAAAGGACATCTTTTTTGGGTGTTAGTTCTAAAAGGTCTTGTAGGTCTTCATAGAACCGATTAACTTCAGCTTCTTCAGCATTACTGGTTGGGGCATAGGTCTGGATTACTGTAATATTGAATGGTTTGCCTTGGAAACGAACAGAAATCATCCTGTCATTTTTAAGATTGCATCCAAGTACTGCATTTCTGACTCTTTTGTTGACCATGATGGCTACTCCATTTCTTCTAAGGGATTCCTGCCCACAGTAGTAGATATAATGGTCATCTGAGTTAAATTCACCCATTCCAGTCCATTTTAATTCACTGATTCCTAGAATGTCTATGTTCACTCTTGCCATCTCCTGTTTGACCACTTCCAATTTGCCTTGATTCATGGACCTAACATTCCAGGTTCCTATGCAATATTGCTCTTTACAGCACCGGACCTTGCTTCTATCACTGGTCACATCCACAACTGGGTATTGGTTTTGCTTTTGCTCCATCCCTTTATTCCTTCTATAGTTATTTCTCCACTGAGCTCCAGTAGCATACTGGGCACCTACCGACCTGGGGAATTCCTCATTCATTATCCTATCATTTTGCCCTTTGTCACTGTTCATGGGGTTCTCAAGGCAAGTATACTGAAGTGGTTTGCCATTCCCTTCTCCAGTGGACCACATTCGGCTGTGGTCCATGTGATCAGATCGGCTAGTTTCCTGTGATTATGATTTCAGTTTGTCTGCCCTCTGGTTCCCCCTAGCAATACCCACCGTCTTATTTGGGTTTCTCTTACCTTGGTCGTGGAAAATCTCTTCACAGCCGCTCCAGCAAAGTGCAGCTGCTGTACCTTACCTTGGACGAGGGGTATCTCCTCAAGGCCGCCCCTCCTGACCTTGAACGCGGAGTAGCTCCTCTCGGCCCTCCTGCGCCCGCACAGCCACCGCCTGTTGGACGTGGGGTAACTCCTCTCGGCCGCCGGCCCTGGCCTCAGGCGTGGGGTAGCTCCTCACGGCCGCACCTCTTTGTGTGGTTCGTTATGCCACTCATAAAGTTCCCTCACACATCCTTCCCCATTGGAGAGGAGAACAAACTTATTAGACTCAATTCGAGATGAGGCCCTATTCCCATTTAACAGCTCGAGAGTAAACTGCAAGTTCCCCTTCCAACACAAAAAAGGACTTGACTTCCCTGAAGCAACCTGAGCCAGTTCCAGAGGGTCCCGTCTCAACTCCAAAAGTAACCCCTCCTTCATGCCCCAACTCGAGAAACGATGCAATATTATCCCCTCAGTGCGAGATGAGGTAATTTTGCGCTACAGAATCTCAAGAGAAATCCCACATTCCCGCTTGAAAGCAAAAGGGAACTGGACACACTTTATGCCACTCAGAAAGTTCCATAACATCCGTCCCCATTGGAGAGGAGTACACACTTTATGGACTCAACTCCAGAAGAGGCCCTATTCCCATTAAAGGGCTCGAGACTAATCCGGAAGTTCCCCTTCCAGCACAAAAGGGGACCTGATTCCCTGAAGTACCTCGAGAAAGTTTCTGAGGTCCCCATCGCAACTCGAGAAACACCACAAAATTATCCCCACAATGTGACATTAGGAAATTTTACGCTGCAGAATCTCAAGAGAATTCCCACATTTCCGCTTGAAAGGCAAAAGGGTACTTGACTCACTTCCGGCGACTCAGAATGGTCACTAACATTCGTCCTCAGGGGAGAGGAAAACACACTTTATGGACTCAATTCAGAAGAGGTCCTATTCCCATTAAAGTGCTCAAGAGTAAACCAGAAGTTCTCCTTCCAGCACAAAAGGGGCCTGATTCCCTGATGTAACTCGAGTGAGTTCCTGAGGTTCCGTTGCAACTGGAGAAGTACACCCAGGTTCCTGCCGCAATTCCTGAAACACCACAAAATTATCCCCTCAATGCGAGATGAGGAAATTTTGCCCTGCAGAATCCCAAGAGAAATCCCACATTCCCGCTTGAAAGGCAAAAGTGTACTTGACTCTCTTTAGGCGACTAAGAATGGCCCCTAAAACCGTCCTCGTTTGAGAGAGGAACACACTTTATGGACTCAAATCGAGAAGAGGCAATATTCCTAATTAACGGCTCAAGAGTAATCCGGAAGTTCCCCTTTCATCAAAAAAGGGGATGTGATTTCCCTGAAGAAACCGGAGCAAGTTCCTGAGGTCCCCGTCGCAACTCGAAATGTACTCCCTGCTTCCCACCGCAACTCAAGAAACACCGCAAAGTTATCCCCTCAATGAGAGATGAGGTAATTTTGTGCTGCAGTCTCAAGACAAATCGCCCATTCCCGTTTGAAAGGCAAAAGTGGACTTGACAAATTTTATGCCACTCAGAAATTTCCATAATGTCTGTCCCCATTATGAGGAGAACACACTTTATGGACTCAAATCGAAAAGAGGCATTATTCCCATTTAACAGCTCCAGAGTAATCCGGAATTTCCCCTTCCAACACAAAGGGGGACTTGACTTCCCTGAAGCAACCCGAGCGAGTTACTGAGTTCCCCGTCGCAACTCGAGACGTACACCATGCTTCCTGCCTCAACTCGAGAAACACCACAAAATTATGCTCTCAATGTGAGATGAGGTAATTTTGCCCTGCAGAATCTCAAGAGAAATCCCACATTCCCGCTTGAAAGTCAAAAGGGTACTTGACACACCTAATACCACTCAGAAAGTTCCATAACATCCGTTCCCATTGGAGAGAACAACAGATATTGTGGACTCAACTCGAGAAGAGGCCCTATTCTGATTAAAGGGCTCCAAAGTAATCCGGAAGTTCCCCTTCCAGCAGAAAAGGGGACCGGACTTCCCTGAAGTAACTCGAGTGAGTTCCTGAGGTCCCAGTCGCAACTCCAGAAGTAACCCCAGCTTCCCGCTGCAATTCGAGAAACACCACAAAATTATCCCCTCAATGCGAGATGAGGAAATTTTGCGCTACAGAATCTCAAGAGAAATCCCACATTCCCATTTGAAAGGCAAAAGGGTACTTGACTCCCTTTATACGACTCAGAATATTTCATAACATCCATCCTCAGTGGAGAGGAGAACATGTTTTATCTACTCAAATGGAGAAGAGGCAATATACCCTTTTAAGGGCTAGAGAGTAATCTGGAAGTTCCCCTTCCAGCACAAAAGGGGACTTGACTTCCCTGAAGTAACCCGAGCGAGTTCCTGAGGTCCCCGCCACGCCGCAACTCTAGAATTACCCCCTGTTTCCCGCCACAACTCGAGAAACACCACAAATTATCCCCTCAATGCGAGATGAGGAAAATTTTCGCTGCAGAATCTCAAGAGAAATCCCACATTCCCGCTTGAAAGGCAAAAGGGTACTTGACTCCGTTTATGCGACTCAGAATGTTCCCTAACATTAGTCCTCAGTGGAGAGGAGTACACATTTCATGGACTAAAATCGAGAAGAGGCAATATTCCCATTTAAAGCCTAGTGAGTAATCAAGAAGTTCCCCTTCAAACACAAAAGAGGACTTGACTTCCCTGAAGCAACCCGAGCGAGTTCCTGAGGACCTCGCCGCAACTGGAGGAGTACCCCCAGCTTCCCGCCAAAATTCGAGAAACACCACAAAATTATCCCCTCAATGCGAGATGAGGAAATTTTGCGCTGCAGAATCTCAAGAGAAATCCCACATTCCCAATTGAAAGGCAAAAGGGAACTTGACACACTTTATGCCCCTCAGAGAGTTCGCTAACATCCGTCCCCATTGGAGAGGCATACAAAGTTTATGGACTCAACTCCAGAAGAGGCCCTATTCCCATTAAAGGGCTCAAGACTAATCCGGAAGTTCCCCTTCCAGCACAAAAGGGGACCAGACTTCCCTGAAGTAACTCGAGCGAGTTCCTGAGGTCCCCATTTAAACTCAAGAAGTACCGCCAGCATCCCGCCGCAATTCGAGAAACACCACAAAATATTCCCCTCAATGCGAGATGAGGAAATTTTGCGCAGCAGAATCTCAAGAGAAATCCCACATTCCAGCTTGAAAGGCAAAAGGGTACGGGCTCCGTTTATGCGACTCAGAATGTTCCCTAACATCCTTCCTCAGTGGAGAGGAAAACACACTTTATGGACTCAAATTGAGAAGAGGCATTTTTCCCATTTAACAGCTCGAGAGTAATCCGGACGTTCCCCTTCCAACACAAAGGTGGACTTGACTTCCCAGAAGCAACGCGAGCGAGTTCCTGAGGTCCCCGGCACAACTCGAGAATTACCCCCTGCTTCCCGCCGCAACTCGAGAAACACCACAAATTATCCCCTCAATGTGAGATGAGGAAATATTGTGCTGCAGAATCTCAAGAGATATCCCACAATCCCGCTTGAAAGGCAAAAGGGTACTTGACTCCCTTTAGGCGACTCAGAATGTTCCCTAACATCCTTCCTCAGTGGAGAGGAAAACACACTTTATGGACTCAAATCGAGAAGATGTATTATTCCCATTTAACAGCACGAGAGTAATCCGGAAGTTCCCCTTCACACATAAAAAGGGACTTGACATTCCTGAAGCAACCCGAGCGAGTTCCTGAGGTTCCCCTGCTCAACTCGAGAATTAACCCATGCTTCCCGCCGCAACTCGAGAAACAACACAACATTATCCCCTCAATGCGAGATGAGGAAATTTTACGCTGCAGAATCACAAGAGAAAACCCACAATCCCGCTTGAAAGGCAAAAAGGTTCTTGACTCCCTTTAGGCGACACAGAATATTCCCTAACATCCTTCCTCAGTGGAGAGGAAAACACACTTTATGGACTCAAATCGAGAAGATGTATTATTCCCATTTAACAGCACGAGAGTAATCCAGAAGTTCCCCTTCAAACACAAAAGGGGACTTGACTTCCCTGAAGCAACCCGAGCGAGTTCCTGAGGTCCCCGTCACAACTAGAGAATTACCCCCTGATTCCGGCCACAACTCCAGAAACACCACAAAATGATCCCCTCAATGCGAGATGAGGAAATTTTGTGCTGCAGAATCTCAAGAGAAATCCCACATTCCCGTTTGAAAGGCAAAAGGGTTCTAGACTCCGTTTATGCGACTCAGAATGTTCCCTAACATCCTTCCTCAGTGGAGAGGAAAACACACTTCATGGAGTCAAATCGAAAAGAGGCAATATTCCCATTTAAAGGCTAGAGAGTAATCAAGAAATTCCCCTTCCAACACAAAAAGCACTTGACTTCCCTGAAGCAAACCGAGCGAGTTCCTGAGGTTCCCGGCTCAACTGGAGAAGTACCCCTTGCTTCCCGCCGCAACTCGAGAAACAACACAATATTATCCCCTCAATGCGAGATGAGGAAATTTTGTGCTGCAGAATCTCAAGAGAAATCCCACAATTCCGCTTGAAAGGCAAAAGGGTACTTGACTCCCTTTAGGCGACTCAGAATGTTCCATAACATCCTTCCTTAGTGGAGAGGAAAACAAACTTATGGACTCAAATCGAGAAGATGTATTATTCACATTTAACAGCACGAGAGTAACCCGGAAGTTCCCCTTCCAGAACAAAAGGTGAACTGACTTCCCTGAAGTAACTCCAGTGAATTCCTGAGGTTCCCGTCGCCACTCCAGAAGTACCCCCAAGCTTCCCGCTGCAATTCGAGAAACAACACAAAATTATCCCCTCAATGCGAGATGAGGAAATTTTGCCCTGCAGAATCTCAAGAGAAATCCCACATTCCCGCTTGAAAGGCAAAAGGGAACTTGACACACTTTATGCCCCTCAGAAAGTTCCCTAACATCCGTCCCCATTGGAGAGGCATACACACCTTATGGACTCAACTCCAGAAGAGCCCCTATTCCCATTAAAGGGCTCGAGGGTAATCCGGAAGTTCCCCTTCCAGCACAAAACGGGACCTGACTTCCCTGAAGTAACTCGAGTGAGTTCCTGAGGTCCCGGCTGCAACTCTAGAAGTACCCCCTGCTTCCTGCCACAATTCGATAAACACCACAAAATTATCCTGTCAATGCGAGATGAGGAAATTTTGCGCTGCAGAATCTTAAGAGAAATCCCACATTCCCGCTTGAAAGACAAAAGGGTACTTGACTGCCTTTAGGCAACTCAGAATGTTCCCTAACATCCTTCCTCAGTGGAGAGGAAAACACACTTTATGGACTCAAATCGAGAAGAGGCATTATTTCCATTTAACAGCTGGAGAGTAATCCGGAACTTCTCCTTCCAACACAAAAGGGGACTTGACTTCTCTGAAGCAACCCGAGCGAGTTCCTGAGGTCCCCATCGCAACTAGAGAAGTAGCCCCTGGTTCCCGCCACAACTCCAGAAACACCACAAAATTATACCCTCAATGGGAGATGAGGAAATTTTGCGCTGCAGAATCTCAAGAGAAATCCCACATTCGCGCTTGAAAGGCAAAAGCGTACTTGACACACTTTATGCCACTCAAAAAGTTCCCTAACATCCGTCCCCATTCCAGAGGAGAACACACTTTATGGACTCAACTCGAGAAGAGGCCCTATTCCCATTCAAGGGCTTGAGAGTAATCCGGAAGTTCCCCTTCCAGCACAAAAGGGGACCTGACTTCCCTGAAGTAACTCGAGTGAGTCCTTGAGGTTCCCGTGGCAACTTCAGAAGTACCCTCAGCTACCCGTCAAATTCGAGAAACATCACAAAATTATCCCCTCAAAGCGAGGAGGAAATTTTGCGCTGCAGAATCTCAAGAGATATCCCACATTCACGCTTGAAAGGGAAAAGGGTACTTGACTCCCTTTATGTGACTCAGAATGTTCCCTAACATCCATCTTCAGTGGAGAGGAAAACATACTACATGGAGTCAAATCGAAAAGAGGTAATATTCCCATTTAAAGGCTAGAGAGTAATCAAGAAGTTCCCCTTCCAGCACAAAACGGGACCTGACTTCCCTGAAGTAATTCGAGTGAGTTCCTGAGATCCCGGCAGCAACTCCAGAATTACCCCCCTGCTTCCTACCGCAATTTGAGAAACACGGCAAAATTATCCCCTGGATGGGAGATGAGGAAATTTTGCGCTGCAGAATTTCAAGAGAAATCCCACATTCCCGATTGAAAGGCATAAGCGAACTTGACTCCCTTTATGCCACTCAAAAAGTTCCCTAACATCCATCCCCATTGGAGAGGAGAACACACTTTATGGACTCAACTGGAGAAGAGGCTCTATTCCATTTAAAGAGCTTGAGAGTAATCCGGAAGTTGCTTTCCAGCACAAAAGGTGAACTGCCTTCCCTGAACTGACTAGAGTGAATTTCTGAGATCCCCGTCGCAACTCCAGAATTATACCCACCTTCCCGTCACAATTCGAGAAACACCACAAAATTATCCCCTCAATGCGAGATGAGGAAATTTTGCGATGCACCACCTCAAGAGAATTACCACATTCGCTCTTGAAAGGCAAAAGGTACTTGACACCCTTTATTCGACTCAGAAAGTTCCCTCACACAGCCGTCCCCTTTGGAGAGGAGAACACACTTTAGGGACTCAATTCGAGATGAGTCCCTGTGCATATTTAAGGACGTGAGAGGAAACCGGAAGTTCCCCTTTCAACACCAAAGGGGACCTGACTTCCCTGAAGCAACACCGGCGAGTTCCTGAGGTCCCCGTCGCAACTCGAGAAGCACCCCCAGCTTCCCGCCGAAACTCGAGAAACACCCCAAAATTATCCCCTCCATGCGAGATGAGATAATTTTGCAATGCAGCATCTCAAGAGAAATACCACATTCGATCTTGAAAGGCAAAAAGGTACTTGACACCCTTTATTCGACTCAGAAAGTTCCCTCACACAGCCGTCCCCTTTTCGAGAGGAGAACACACTTTATGGACTCAATTCGAGATGAGCCCCTGTGCACTTTTAAGGGCTCGAGAGGAAACCGGAAGTTCCCCTTCCAACACCAAAGGGGACCTGATTTCCCTGAAGCAACCCCAGCGAGTGTTGAGGTCCCCGTCGCAACTCGAGAAACACCCCCAGCTTCCCGCCGCAACTCGAGAAACACCCCAAAATTATCCCCTCCATGCGAGTTGAGGAAATTTTGCGATGCAGCATCTCAAGAGAAATACCACATTCCCTCTTCAAAGGCAGAAAGGTACTTGACACCCTTTACTCGACTCAGAAAGTTCCCTCACACAGCCATTGCCTTGGAGAGGAGAACACACTGTATGGACTCAATTCGAGATGAGTCCCGGTGCATATTTAAGGGCTCCAGAGAAAACCGGTAGTTTCCCTTCCAAACCAAAGGGAATCTGACTTCCCTGAAGCAACCCCAGCGAGTTCCTGAGGTCTCCATCGCAACTCAAGTAGCAACCCCAGCTTCCCGCCGCAACTTCAGAAACACACCAAAATTATCCCCTCCATGCGAGTTGAAATTTTGCGATGCAGCATCTCAAGAGAAATACCACATTCCCTCTGGAAAGGCAAAAAGGTACTTGACACCCTTTATTACACTCAGAAAGTTCCCTCACACAGCTGTCCCCTTCGGAGAGGAGAACACAATTTATGGACTCAATTCGAGATGAGCCCCTGTGCACATTTAAGGGCTCAAGAGGAACCCGGAAGGTCCCCTTCCAACTCCAAAGGGGACCTGACTTCCCTGAAGCAACCCCAGCGAATTCCTGAGGTCCCCACCGCAACTCGAGAAACACCCCAAAATTATCCTCTCAATGCGAGATGAGGAAATATTGCGATGCAGCATCTCAAGAGAAATACCACATTCCCTCTTGAAAGGCAAAAAAGTACTTGACACCATTTATTCGACTCAGAATGTCCCTCACACAACCGTGCCATTTGAGAGGAGTATACACTTCATTGACTCAATTAGAGATGAGCCC
The DNA here is from genome assembly GCF_049115385.1 of Moschus berezovskii. Lineage (NCBI taxonomy): Eukaryota > Metazoa > Chordata > Mammalia > Artiodactyla > Moschidae > Moschus > Moschus berezovskii. Next base: position 1,701,320 of record NC_142462.1, read on the forward strand.
CTGTGCACATTTAAGGGCTCGAGAGGAACCAGGAAGTTCCCCTTCCAAGACCAAAGGGGACCTGACTTCCCTGAAGCAACCCCAGCGAGTTCCTGAGGTCCCCGTCACAACTCGAAAAGCGCACCCAGCTTCCGACCGCAACTCGAGAAACACCCCAAAATTCTCCCCTCCATGCGAGATGAGGAAATTTGGCGATGCAGCATCTCAAGAGAAATACCACATTCCCTCTTGAAAGGCAAAATGTACTTGACACCCTTTATTCGACTCAAAAATTTCCCTCACACGTCTGTCCCCTTTGGGGAGGAGAACACACTTTATGTATTCAATTCGAGCTGAGCCTCTGTGCACATTTAAGGGCTCGAGAGGAAACCGGAAGTTCCCCTTCCAACAAATAGCGGATCTGACTTCCTTGAAACAACCTCAGCGATTTCCTGACGTTCCCGTCGCAGATCGAGAAGCACCCCCAGCTTCCCGCCACAACTCGAGAAACACCGCAAAATTATCCCCTCAATGCGAGATGAGGAAATTTTGTGATGCAGCATCTCAAGAGAAATACTACATTCCCTCTTGAAAGTCAAAAAGGTCCTTGACACCCTTTATGCGTCTCAGAAAGTACCCTCACACAGCCGTCCCCATTGGAGAGGAGAACACACTTTATGGACTCAATTCGAGATGAAGCCCTATTCACATTTAATGGCTGGAGAGTAAACAGGAAGTGCTCTTTCCAACACAAAATGGGACCTGCTTTACCTGAAGAAACCCAAGCAAGTTCTTGAGGTCCACATGGCAACTCGAGAAGTACCCCAAGCTTACTGCCGCAACTAGAGAAACACCACAAAATTATTCCCTCAATGCGAGAAGAGGAAATTTTGCGCTGCAGAATCTCAAGAGAAATACCACTATTCCCTCTTGAAAGGCAAAAAGTACTTGATACCCTTTATGCGACTCAGAAATTTCACTAATATCAGTCCCCATAGGTGAGGAGAACACACTTTATGGACTCAATTCGAGATGAGGCCCTATTCGCATTTAACGGCTCCAGACTAAACCGGAAGTTCCCCTTCCAACACAAAAGGGGACCTGACTATCGAGAAGCAACTCGAGCAAATTCCTGAGGTCCCCGTCGCAACATGAGAAGTAATGCAAAATTCTCGCCACAACTTGACATACACCACAAAATTATCTCCTCAATGCGAGATGAGGATATTTTGCAATGCAGAATCTCAAGAGAAATACCACATTCCCTCTTGAAATGCAAAAGGGTACTTGACATCCTTTATGCGACTCAGAAATTTCACTAACATCAGTCCCCATTGGAGAGGTGAAGGAACTTTATGTACTCAATTCAAAATGAGGCACTATTGCAAATTAACTGCTCTAGAGTAAATCGAAAGTTCCCCTTCCAACAAAAAGGGGACCTGCCTTACCTGAGAAACCAGAGTGATTTCCTGAGGTAGCATAGCAACTTGAGAAGTACCCCCAGATTTCCGCCGCAACTCGAGAAACACCCCAAAATTATCCCCTCCATGCGAGATGAGGAAATTTGGCGATGCAGCATCTCAAGAGAAATGCCACATTCACTCTTGAAAGGCAAAAAGGTACTTGTCACCCTTTATTCGACTGAGAATGTTCCCTCACACAGCCGTCCCCTTTGGAGAGGAGAACACACTTTACGGACTCAATTCGAGAGGAGCCCCTAGGCACATTGAAGGGCTCGAGAGGAAACCGGAAGTTCCCCTTCCAACACCAAAGGGGACCTTACTTCCCTGAAGCAACCCCAGCGAGTTCCTGAGGTCCCCGTCGCAACTCGAGAAGCACCCCCAGCTTCCCGCCGAAACTCGAGAAACACCCCAAAATTATCCCCTCCATGCGAGATGAGATAATTTTGCAATGCAGCATCTCAAGAGAAATACCACATTCGATGTTGAAAGGCAAAAAGGTACTTGACACCCTTTATTCGACTCAGAAAGTTCCCTCACACAGCCGTCCCCTTTTCGAGAGGAGAACACACTTTATGGACTCAATTCGAGATGAGCCCCTGTGCACTTTTAAGGGCTCGAGAGGAAACCGGAAGTTCCCCTTCCAACACCAAAGGGGACCTGACATCCCTGAAGCAACCCCAGCGAGTTCCTGAGGTCCCCGTCGCAGCTCGAGAAACACCCCCAGCTTCCCGCCGCAACTCGAGAAACACCGCAAAATTATCCCCTCCATGCGAGATGAGGAAATTTCGCGATGCAGCATCTCAAGAGAAAAACCACATCTCCTCTGGAAAGGCAAAATGGTACTTGACACCCTTTATTCGACTCAGAAAGTTCCCTCACACAGCCGTTCCCTATGAGAGGAGAACACACTTTATGGACTCAATTCGAGAGGAGCCCCTGTGCACATTGAAGGGCTCGAGAGGAAACCGGAAGTTCCCCTTCCAACACCAAAGGGGACCTGACTTCCCTGAAGCAACCCCAGCGAGTTCCTGAGGTCCCCGACGCAACTCGAGAAGCACTCCCAGCTTCCCGCCGCAACTCGAGACACACACCAAAATTATCCCCTCGATGCGAGATGAGGAAATTTGGCGATGCAGTATCACAAGAGAAATACCACATTCCCTCTGGAAAGGCAAAAAGGTACTTGACACCCTTTATTCGACTCAGAAAGTTCGCCCACACAGCCGTCCCCTTTGGAGAGGAGAACATTATTTACGGACTCAATTCGAGAGGAGACCCTGTGCACATTGTAGGGCTCGAGAGGAAACCGGAAGTTCCCCTTCCAACACCAAAGGGGACCTTACTTCCCTGAAGCAACCCCAGCGAGTTCCTGAGGTCCCCGTCGCAACTCGAGAAGCACCCCCAGCTTCCCGCCGAAACTCGAGAAACACCCCAAAATTATCCCCTCCATGCGAGATGAGATAATTTTGCAATGCAGCATCTCAAGAGAAATACCACATTCGATGTTGAAAGGCAAAAAGGTACTTGACACCCTTTATTCGACTCAGAAAGTTCCCTCACACAGCCGTCCCCTTTTCGAGAGGAGAACACACTTTATGGACTCAATTCGAGATGAGCCCCTGTGCACTTTTAAGGGCTCGAGAGGAAACCGGAAGTTCCCCTTCCAACACCAAAGGGGACCTGACATCCCTGAAGCAACCCCAGCGAGTTCCTGAGGTCCCCGTCGCAGCTCGAGAAACACCCCCAGCTTCCCGCCGCAACTCGAGAAACACCGCAAAATTATCCCCTCCATGCGAGATGAGGAAATTTCGCGATGCAGCATCTCAAGAGAAAAACCACATCTCCTCTGGAAAGGCAAAATGGTACTTGACACCCTTTATTCGACTCAGAAAGTTCCCTCACACAGCCGTTCCCTATGAGAGGAGAACACACTTTATGGACTCAATTCGAGAGGAGCCCCTGTGCACATTGAAGGGCTCGAGAGGAAACCGGAAGTTCCCCTTCCAACACCAAAGGGGACCTGACTTCCCTGAAGCAACCCCAGCGAGTTCCTGAGGTCCCCGACGCAACTCGAGAAGCACTCCCAGCTTCCCGCCGCAACTCGAGACACACACCAAAATTATCCCCTCGATGCGAGATGAGGAAATTTGGCGATGCAGTATCACAAGAGAAATACCACATTCCCTCTGGAAAGGCAAAAAGGTACTTGACACCCTTTATTCGACTCAGAAAGTTCGCCCACACAGCCGTCCCCTTTGGAGAGGAGAACATTATTTACGGACTCAATTCGAGAGGAGACCCTGTGCACATTGTAGGGCTCGAGAGGAAACCGGAAGTTCCCCTTCCAACACCAAAGGGGACCTGACTTCCCTGAAGCAACCCCAGCGAGTTCCTGAGGTCCCCGTCGCAACTCGAGAAGCACGACAAGCTTCCCGCCGCAACTCGAGAAACACCCCAAAATTATCCCCTCCATGCGAGATGAGGAAATTTCGCGATGCAGCTTCTCAAGAGAAAAACCACATCTCCTCTGGAAAGGCAAAAAGGTACTTGACACCCTTTATTCGACTCAGAAAGTTCCTTCACACAGCCGTCCCCTTTGGAGAGGAGAACACACTTTACGGACTCAATTCGAGAGGAGCCCGTGTGCATATTGAAGGGCTGGAGAGGAAATCGGAAGTTCCCCTTCCAACAGCAAAGGGGACCTGACTTCCCTGAAGCAACCCCAGCGAGTTCCTGAGGTCTGTGTCGCAACTCGAGAAGCACCCCCAGCTTCCCTCAGCAACTCGAGAAACACCCGAAAATTATCCCCTCCATGCGAGATTAGGAAATTTGGCGCTTCAGCAATTCAAGAGAAATACCACATTCCCTCTGGAATGGCAAAAAGGTACTTGACACCCTTTATTCGACTCAGAAAGTTCCTTCACACAGAAGTCCCCTTTGGAGCAGAGAACACACTTTACGGACTCAATTCGAGAGGAGCCCTTGTGCACATTGAAGGGCTTCAGAGGAAACCGGAAGTTCCACTTCCAACACCAAAGGGGAACTGACTTCCCTGAAGCAACACCAGCGAGTTCCTGAGGTCCCCGTCGCAACTCGAGAAGCACCCCGAGCTTCCCGCCGCAACTCGAGAAATACCCCAAAATTATCCCCTCCATGCGAGATGGGGAAAATTCGCGATGAAGCATCTCAGGGGAAATACCACATTCCCTCTGGAAAGGCAAAAAGGTACTTGACACCCTTTATTCGACTCAGAAACTTCCCTCACGCAGCCGTCCTCTTTGAGAGGAGAACACACTTTACGGACTCAATTTGAGAGGAGCCCCTGTGCACATTGAAGGGCTCGAGAGGAAACCGGAAGTTCCCCTTCCAACACCAAAGGGGACCTGACTTCCCAGAAGCAACCCCAGCGAGTTCCTGAGATCCCCGTCGCAACTCGAGAAGCACCCCCAGCTTCCCGCCGCAACTCGAGAAACACCCCAAAATTCTCCCCTCCATGCGAGATGAGGAAATTTCGCGATGCAGCATCTCACGAGAAATACCACATCTCCTCTGGAAAGGCAAAAAGGTACTTGACACCCTTTATTCGGCTCAGAAAGTTCCCTCACACAGCCGTCCCCTTTGAGAGGAGAACACACTTTTCGGACTCAATTCGAGAGGAGCCCCTGTGCACATTGAAGGGCACGAGAGGAAACCGGATGTTCCCCTTGCAACACCAAAGGGGACCTGACTTCGCTGAAGCAACCCCAGCGAGTTCCTGAGGTCCCCGTCGCAACTCGAGAAGCACCCCCAGCTTCCCGCCGCAACTCGAGAAACACCCCAAAATTATCCCCTCCATGCGAGATGAGCAAATTTGGCGATGCAGCATCACAAGAGAAATACCACATTCCCTCGGGAAAGGCAAAAAGGTACTTGACACCCTTTATTCGACTCAGAAAGTTCGCTCACACAGCCTTCCCCTTTGGATAGGAGAACGCACTTTACGGACTCAATTCGAGAGGAGCCCCTGTGCACATTGAAGGGCTCGAGAGGAAACTGGAAGTTCCCCTTCCAACACCAAAGGGGACCTGACTTCCCTGAAGCAACCCCAGCGAGTTCCTGATGTACCCGTCGCGACTCGAGAAGCAACCCCAGCTTCACGACGCAACTAGAGAAACTCCCGAAAATTCTCCCCTCCATGCGAGATGAGGAAATTTGGCGATGCAGCATCTCACGAGAAATACCACATTCCCTCTGGAAAGGCAAAAAGGTACTTGACACCCTTTATTCGACTCAGAAAGTTCCCTCACACAGCCGTCCCCTTTGGAGAGGAGAACACACTTTACAGACTCAATTCGAGAGGAGCCCCTGTGCACATTGAAGGGCTCGAGAGGAAACCGGAAGTTCCCCTTCCAACACCAAAGGGGAACTGACTTCCCTGAAGCAACCCCAGCGAGTTCCTGAGGTACCCGTCGCGATTCGAGAAGCAACCCCAGCTTCCCGCCGCAACTCGAGAAACAGCCCAAAATTCTCCCCTCCATGCGAGATGAGGAAATTTGGCGATGCAGCATCTCAAGAGAAATACCACATTCGCTCTGGAAAGGCAAAACGGTACTTGACACCCTTTATTCGACTCAGAAAGTTCCCGCACACAGCCGTCCCCTTTGGAGAGGAGAACACACTTTACGGACTCAATTCGAGAGGAGCCCCTGTGCACATTGAAGGGCTCGAGAGGAAACCGGAAGTTCCCCTTCCAACACCAAAGGGGACCTGACTTCCCTGAAGAAACCCCAGCGAGTTCCTGAGGTCCCTGTCGCAACTCGAGAAGCACCCCCAGCTTCCCGCCGCAACTCGATAAACACCCCAAAATTCTCCCCTCCATGCGAGATGAGGAAATTTGGCGATGAAGCATCTCAGGAGGAATACCACATTCCCGCTGGAAACGCAAAAAGGTACTTGACACCCTTTATTCGACTCAGAAAGTTCCCGCACACAGCCGTGCCCTTTGGAGAGGAGAACACACTTTACGGACTCATTCGAGAGGAGCCCCTGTGCCCATTGAAGGGCTCGAGAGGAAACCGGAAGTTCCCCTTCCAACACCAAAGGGGACCTGACTTCCCTGAAGCAACCACATCGAGTTCCTGAGGTCCCCGTCGCAACTCGAGAAGCACCCCCAGCTTCCCGCCGCAACTCGAGAAACACCCCAAAATTCTCCCCTCCATGCGAGATGAGGAAATTTGGCGATGCAGGCTCTCACGAGAAATACCACATTCCCTCTGGAAAGGCAAAAAGGTACTGACTCCCTTTATTCGACTCAGAAAGTTCCCTCACAAAGCCGTCCCCTTTGGAGAGGAGAACACACTTTACGGACTCAATTGGAGAGGAGCCCCTGTGCACATTGAAGGGCTCGAGAGGAAACCGGAATTTCCCCTTGAAACACCAAAGGGGACCTGACTTCCCAGAAGCTACCCCAGCGAGTTCCTGAGGTCCCTGTCGCAATCGAGAAGCACCCCCAGCTTCCCGCCGCAACTCGAGAAACACCCCAAAATTCTCCCCTCCATGCGAGATGAGGAAATTTGGCTATGCAGCAATTCGCGAGAAATACCATATTCCCTGTGGAAAGGCAAGAAGGTACTTGACACCCTTTATTCGACTCAGAAAGTTCCCTCACACAGCCGTCCCCTTTGGAGAGGAGAACACACTTTACGGACTCAATTCGAGAGGAGCCCCTGTGCACATTGAAGGGCTCGAGAGTAAACCGGAATTTCCCCTTGCAACACCAAGGGGACCTGACTCCCCTGAAGCAACCCCAGCGAGTTCCAGCGGTACCTGTCGTAACTCGAGAAGCACCCCCAGCTTATCGCCGCAACTCCAGAAACAGCACAAAATTCTCCCCTCCATGCGAGATGAGGAAATTTGGCGATGCAGCATCTCAAGAGAATTACTACAATCCCTCTTGAAAGCAAAAAGGTACTTGACACTCGTTATTCGACACAGAAAGTTCTCTCACACATGCGTCCCTTTTGGAGACGAGAACACACTATATGGACTCAATTCTAGATGAGCCCCTGTGCACATTTAAGGGCTCGAGAGGAAACAGGATGTTCCCCTGTCAACACTAAAGGGGAACTCTCTTCCCTGATGCAACCCCAGCGAGTTCCTAATGTCCCAGTCGCAACTCGAGAAGCACCCCCAGCTTCCAGCCGTAACTCGAGAAACACCACAAAATTATCCCCTCAATGCGAGAGGAGGAAATTTTGCGACGTAGAATCTCAAGAGAAATACCACATTCCCTCTGGAAAGGCAAAAAGGTACTTGACACCCTTTATTCGACTCAGAAAGTTCCCTCACACTGCCGTCAACTTTGGAGAGGAGAACACCCTTTAGGGACTCAATTTGAGATGAGCACCTGTTCACATTTAAGGGCTCGAAGGGAAACCAGAAGTTCTCCTTCGAACACCAAACGGGACCTGAGTTCCCTGAAGCAACCCCAGGGAGTTCCTGAGGTCTCCGTCGCAACTCGAGAAGCACCCCCAGCTTCCAGCCGCAACTCGAGAAACACCACAAAATTATCCCCTCAATGCGAGATGAGGAAATTTGGCGATGCAGCATCTCAAGAGAAATACCACATTCCCTCTTGAAATTTAAAACGTTACTTGACACCCTTTATTCGACTCAGAATATTCCCTCACACATCCGTCCCCTTTGGAGCCGAGAACACACTATATGGACTCAATTCGAGATGAGACCCTGTGCACATTTAAGGGCTCGAGAGGAAACAGGAAGTTCAGGAAGTTCCCCTGCCAACACTAAAGGGGAACTCTCTTCCCTGATGCAACCCCAGCGAGTTCCTAATGTCAAAGTCGCAACTCGAGAAGCACCCCCAGCTTCCAGCCGCAACTCGAGAAAAACCACAAAATTATCCCCTCAATGCGAGATGAGGAAATTTTGCGATGCAGCATCTCAGGAGAAATACCACATTCGCCCTTGAATTAAAAAATGTACCTGAAACCCTTTATTCGACTCAGAAAGTTCCCTCACACAACCGTCTCCATTGGAGACAAAAACGCACTTTATGGACTCAATTCGAGATGAGCCCCTATGCACATTTAAGGGCTCGAGAGGAAACCGGAAGTTCCCCTTCCAACACCAAAGGGGACCTGACTTCCTTGAAGCAACCCCAGCGAGTTCCTGAGGTCTCGGTCGCATCGCGAGAAGCACCGCCAGCTTCCCGCCGCAACGCGAGAAACACCCCAAAATTATCCCCTCAATGCGAGATGAGGAAATTTTGCGATGCAGCATCTCAAGAGCAATACCACATTCCCTCTTGAAAGGCAAAAAGGTACTTGACACCCTTTATTCGACTCAGAAAGTTCCCTCACACAGCCGTCCCCTGGGAGAGGAGAACATACTTTATGGACTCAATTCGAGTTGAGCCCCTGTGCACATTTAAGGGCTCGAGAGGAAACCGGAAGTTCCCCTTCCAACACCAAAGGGGACCTGACTTCCCTGAAGCAACCCCAGCGAGTTCCTGAGGTCCCAGTCGCACCTCGAGAAGCACCCCCATCTTCCCGCCACAACTCGAGAAACACCCAAAAATTTTCCCCTCCATGCGAGATGAGGAAATTTTGCGCTGCAGAATGTCAAGAGAAAACCCACAATCCCGATTGAAAGGCAAAAGCGTACTTGACACACTATATGCAACTCAGAAAGTTCCCTAACATCCGTTAACATTGGATAGGAGAACACACTTTATAGACTCAATTCGAGAGGAGCCCCTGTGCACATTGAAGGGCTCGAGAGGAAACCGGAAGTTCCCCTTCCAACACCAAAGGGGACCTGAGTTCCCTGAAGCAACCCCAGCGAGTTCCTGAGGTCCCCGTCGCAACTCGAGAAGCACCCCCAGCTTCCAGCCGCAAGTCGAGAAACACCACAAAATTATCCCCTCAATGCGAGATGAGGAAATTTTGCGCTACAGAATCTCAAAATAAATCCCACATTCCCGCTTGAAAGGCAAAAAGGTACTTGACTCCCTTTAGGCGACTGAGAATGTTCCCTAAGATCCATCCTCAGTGGAGAGGAAAACACACTTTATGGACTCAAATTGAAATGAGGCAATATTCCCATTTAAAGGCTCAAGAGGAATCAAGAAGTTCCCCTTCCAACACAAAAGGAATTGACTACCCAGAAGCAACCTGAGCCAGTTCCAGAGGGTGCCGTCTCAACTACAAAAGTACCCCCTCCTTCCTGCCCCAACTCGAGAAACGACAAAATATTTTCCCCTCAGTGCGAGATGAGGTAATTTTGCGCTTCAGAATCTCAAGAGAAATACCACATTCCCTCTTGAAAGGCAAAAATGTGCTTGACACCCTTTATTCGACTCACAAAGTTCCATCATACAGCCGTCCACTTGGAGAGGGGAACACACTTTATGGACTCAATTCGAGATAAGCCCCTGTTCACATTAAAGGGCTCGAGAGCAAAGCGGAAGTGCCCCTTCCAAAAACAAAGGGGACCTGACATCCCTGAAGCAACCCGAGCTAGTTCCTGAGGACACCGTCCCAACTCGAGATGTACCCCAGCTTCCCTAAGCAACTCCAGAAATACCACAAAATTATCCCCTCAATGCGAGAGGAGGAAATTTTTCGATGCAGAAGCTCAAGAGAAACACCACATTCCCTCTTGAAAGGCAAAAAGGTACATGACACCCTTTATTCGACTCAGAAAGTTCCCTCAAACATGCGTCCTAAGAGCGGAGAAAACACTTTATGCACTCAAAGCGAAATGAGCCCCTGTTCACATTTAAGGGCTCGATAGCAAAGTGGAAGTTCCCTTTCCAACACCAAAACGGACCTGACTTTCTTGAAGCAACAATAGCCAGTTCTGAGGTGTCCGCCGCAACAAGAAAAGTAACCCTAGCTAACGGCGGCAACAGGAGAAACACCACAAAGTTATCCCCTCAATGCGAGAGGAGGAAAATTTTCGATGCAGCATCTCAAGAGAAATACCACATTCCCTCTTGAAAGGCAAAAAGGTACTTGACACCCTTTATTCGACATAGAAAGTTCCCTCACACAGCGGTCCCCTTTGGAGAGGAGAACACACTTTACAGACTCAATTCGAGGGGAGACCCTGTGCACATTGAAGGGCTCGAGAGGAAACCGGAAGTTCCCCTTCCAACACCAAAGGGGACCTGACTGCCCTGAAGCAACCCCAGCGAGTTCCTGAGGTCCCCGTCGCAAGCGAGAAGCACCCCCAACTTCCCGCCGCAACACGAGAAACACCCCAAAATTCTCCCCTCCATGCGAGATGAGGAAATTTGGCGATGCAGCATCTCAAGAGAAATACCACATTGCCTCTGGAAAGGCAAAAAGGTACTTGACACCCTTTATTCGACTCAGAAAGTTCCCTCACACAGCCGTCCCCTTTGGAGAGGAGAAATCACTTTACGGACTCAATTCGAGAGGAGCCCCTGTGCACACTGAAGGGCTCGAGAGGAAACCGGAAGTTTCCCTTCCAACACCAAAGGGGACCTGACTTCCCTGAAGCAACCCCAGCGAGTTCCTGAGGTCCCCGTCGCAACTCCAGAAGCACCCCCAGGTTCCCGCTGCAACTCGAGAAACAGCCAAAAATTCTCCCCTCATGCGAGATGAGGAAATTTGGCGATGCAGCATCTCAAGAGAAATACAATATTCCCTCTGGAAAGGCAAAAAGGTACTTGACACCCTTTATTCGACTCAGCAAATTCCCTCACACAGCCGTCCCCTTTGGATAGGAGAACACACTTTACGGACTCAATTCGAGGGGTGCCCCTGTGCAAATTGAAAGACTCGATAGGAAACCGGAATTTCCCCTTCCAACACCAAAGGGGATCTGACTTCCCTGAAGCAACCACAGCGAGTTCCTGAGGTCCCCGTCGCAACTCGAGAAGCACTCCCAGCTTCCCGCCGCAACTTGAGAAACACCCCAAAATTATCCCCTTCATGCGAGATGAGGAAATTAGGCGATGCAGCATCTCAAGAGAAATACCACATTCCCTCTAGAAAGGCAAAAAGGTACTTGACACCCTTTATTCGACTCAGAAAGTTCCCTCACACAGCAGTCCCCTTTGGAGAGTAGAACACACTTTACGGACTCAATTCGAGAGGAGCCCCTGTGCACACTGACGGGCTCGAGAGGAAACCGGAAGTTCCCCTTCCAACACCAAAGGGGACCTGACTTCCCTGAAGCAACCCCAGCGAGTTCCTGAGTTCCCTGTCGCAACTCGAGAAGCAACTCCAGTTTTCCGCCGCAACTCGAGAAACACGCCAAAATTATCCCCTCCATGCGAGATGAGGAAATTTTGAGATGCAGCATCTCAAGAGAAATACCACATCTCCTCTGGAAATGCAAAAAGGTACTTGACACCCTTTATTCGACTCAGAAAGTTCCCTCACACAGCCGTCCCCTTTGGAGAGGAGAACACACTTTACGGACTCAATTCGAGGGAGCCCATGTGCACATTGAAAGACTCGAGAGGAAAACGGAATTTCCCCTTCCAATACCAAAGGGGACCTGACTTACCTGAAGCAACCCCAGCGAGTTCCTGAGGTCCCCGTCGCAACTCGAGAAGCACCCCCAGCTTCCCGCCGCAACTCGAGAAACACTCCAAAATTATCCCCTCCATGCGAGATGAGGAAATTTGGCGATGCAGCATCTCAAGAGAAATACCACATTCCCTCTGGAAAGGCAAAAAGGTACTTGACACCCTTTATTCGACTTAGAAAGTACCCTCACACAGCCGTCCCCTTTGGAAGGGAGAACACACTTTACGGACTCAATTCGAGAGGAGCCCCTGTGCACATTGAAGGGCTCGAGAGTAAACCGGAAGTTCCCCTTCCAACACCAAAGGGGACCTGACTTCCCTGAAGGAAACCCAGCGAGTTCCTGAGGTCCCCGTCGCAACTCGAGAAGCACCCCCAGCTTCCCGCCGCAACTCGAGAAACACTCCAAAATTATCCCCTCCATGCGAGATGAGGAAATTTGGCGATGCAGCATCTCAAGAGAAATACCACATTCCCTCTGGAAAGGCAAAAAGGTACTTGACACCCTTTATTCGACTTAGAAAGTACCCTCACACAGCCGTCCCCTTTGGAAGGGAGAACACACTTTACGGACTCAATTCGAGAGGAGCCCCTGTGCACATTGAAGGGCTCGAGAGGAAACCGGAAGTTCCCCTTCCAACACCAATTGGGACCTGACTTCCCTGAAGGAAACCCAGCGAGTTCCTGAGGTCCCCGTCGCAACTCGAGAAGCACCCCCAGCTTCCCGGCGCAACTCGAGAAACACCCCAAAATTCTCCCCTCCATGCGAAATGAGGAAATTTGGCGATGCAGCATTTCAAGAGAAATACCACATTCCCTCTGGAAAGGCAAAAAGGTACTTGACACCCTTTATTCGACTCAGAAAGTTCCCTCACACAGCCGTCCCCTTTGGAGAGGAGAACACACTTTACGGACTCAATTCGAGAGGAGCCCCTGTGCACATTGAAGGGCCCGAGAGGAAACCGGAAGTTCCCCTTCCAACACCAAAGGGGACCTGACTTCCCTGAAGCAACCCCAGCGAGTTCCTGAGGTCCCCGTCGCAACTAGAGAAGCACGGCCAGGTTCCCGCTGCAACTCGAGAAACAGCCAAAAATTCTCCCCTCCATGCGAGATGAGGAAATTTGGCGATGCAGCATCTCACGAGAAATACCACATTTCCTCTAGAAAGGCAAAATGTTACTTGACACCCTTTATTCGACTAAGAAAGTTCCCTCACACAGCCGTCTCCTTTGGAAGGGAGAACACACTTTAGGGACTCAATTTGAGATGAGCACCTGTTCACATTTAAGGGCTCGAAGGGAAACCGGAAGTTCTCCTTCCAACACCAAACGGGACCTGAGTTCCTTGAAGCAACCCCAGGGAGTTCCTGAGGTCTCCGCCGCAACTCGAGAAACACCCCAAAATTATCCCCTCCATGCGAGATGAGGAAATTTTGCGATGAAGCATCTCAAGAGAAATACCACATTCCCTCTTGAAAGGCAAAAAGGTACTTGACACCCTTTATTCGACATAGAAAGTTCCCTCACACAGCGGTCCCCTTTGGAGAGGAGAACACACTTTACAGACTCAATTCGAGGGGAGACCCTGTGCAGATTGAAGGGCTCGAGAGGAAACCGGAAGTTCCCCTTCCAACACCAAAGGGGACCTGACTGCCCTGAAGCAACCCCAGCGAGTTCCTGAGGTCCCCGTCGCAATCGAGAAGCACCCCCAACTTCCCGCCGCAACTCGAGAAGCACCCCCAGTTTCCCACCGCAACTCGAGAAACACCCCAAAATTTTCCCCTCCATGCGAGATGAGGAAATTTTGCGATGCACCATCTCAAGAGAAATACCAGATTCCCTCTGGAAAGGCAAAAAGGTACTTGACACACTTTATTCGATCAGAAAGTTCCCTCACACAGCCGTCCCCTTTGGAGAGGAGAACACACTTTACGGACTCAATTCCAGAGGAGCCCCTGTGCAGATTGAAGGGCTTGAGAGGAAATCGGAAGTTCCCCTTCCAACACCAAAGGGGACCTGACTTCCCTGAAGCAACCCCAGCGAGTTCCTGAGGTCCCCGTCGCAACTCGAGAAGCACCCCCAGCTTCCTGCCGCAACTCGAGAAACACCCCAAAATTATCCCCTCCATGCGAGATGAGGAAATTTGGCGATGCAGCATCTCACGAGAAATACCACATTCCCTCTGGAAAGGCAAAAAGGTACTTGACACCCTTTATTCGACTCAGAAAGTTCCCTCACACAGCCGTCCCCTTTGGAGAGGAGAACACACTTTACGGACTCAATTCGAGAGGAGCCCCTGTGCACATTGAAGGGCTCGAGAGAAAACCAGAAGTTCCCCTTCCAACACCAAAGGGGACCTGACTTCCCTGAAGCAACCGCAGCGAGTTCCTGAGGTCCCCGTGGCACACGGGAAGCACCACCAGCTTCCCGCCGCAACTCGAGAAACACCCCAGAATTATCCCTCCATGCGAGATGAGGAATTTTTGCGATGCAGCATCTCAAGAGAAATACCTCATTCCCTCTGTAAAGGCAAAAAGGTACTTGACACCCTTTATTCGACTCAGAAAGTTCCCTCACACATCCGTCCCCTTTGGAGAGGAGAACACACTTTACAGACTCATTTCGAGAAGAGGCCCTGTGCACATTGAAGGGCTCGAGAGGAAACCGGAAGGTCCCTTTCCAGCAACAAAGGGGACCTGACTTCCCTGAAGCAACCCCAGCGAGTTCCTGTGGTACCCGTCACAACTCGAGACGCACCCCCACCTTCCGCCGCAACTCGAGAAACACCCCAAAATTATCCCCTCCATGCGAGATGAGGAAATTTTGCGATGCAGCATCTCAAGAGAAATACCACATTCCCTCTGGAAAGGCAAAAAGGTACTTGACACCCTTTATTCGACTCATAAAGTTCCCACAAACAGCCGTCCCCTCTGGAGAGGAGAACACACTTGATGGACACAATTCGAGAGGAGCCCTGTGCACATTGAAGGGCTCGAGAGGAACCCGGAAGTTCCCCTTCCAACACCAAAGGGGACCTGACTTCCCTGAAGCAACCCCAGCGAGTTCCTGTGGTACCCGTCACAACTCGAGACGCACCCCCACCTTCCGCCGCAACTCGAGAAACAACCCAAATTATCCCCTCCATGCGAGATGAGGAAATTTGGCGATGCAGCATCTCAAGGGAAATACCACATTCCCTCTTGAAAGTCAGAAAGGTACTTGACACCCTTTATTTGACTCAGAAAGTTCCCTCACACATCCGTCGCCTTTGGAGAGGAGATCACACTTTATGGACTCCATTCGAGATGAGACCTTGTTCATATGTGAGGGCTCTTGTGTAAACCGGAAGTTTCCCTTCCAACACCAAAGAGGACCTGACTTACCTGAAGCAAACCGGGCGATTTGCTGAAGTCCTCGTCTCAACTCGAGAAGCACACCCAGTTTCCCGCCGCAAGTGGAGAAACCACAAAATTATCCCCTAAATGCGAGATGAGGAAAACTTGCGATGCAGAATCTCAAGAGAAATACACATTCCCTCTTGAAAGGCAAAAAGGTACTTGACACCCTTTATTCGACTCAGAAAGTTCCCTCACACAGCCGTCCCCTTTGGAGAGGAGAACACACTTTATGGATTCTATTCGAGAAGAGGCCCTATTCCCATTAAAGGGTTCGAGAGTAATACGGAAGTTCCCCTTCCAGCACAAAATGTGACCAGACTTCCCTGAAGTAACTCGAGTGTGGTCCAGAGGTACTCGTCGGAACTGCAGAAGTACCCACAGCTTCCCAACCCAATTTGTGAAACACCAAAAAATTATCCCTTCCATGCGAGATGAGGAAATTTTGCGCTGCAGAATCTCAAGAGAAATCCAACATTCCCGCTTGAAAGGCAACAGTGTACTTGACTCCCTTTTGGCGACTCAGAATGTTCCCTAACATCAGTCCTCAGTGCAGAGGAGAACACATTCTCTGGACTCAAATCGAGAAGAGGCAGTGTTCCCATTTAACGGCTCGAGAGTAATCTGGAAGTTCCCCTTCCAACACAAAAGGGGACTTGACTTCGCTGAAGCAACCCCAGCGAGTTCCTCAGGCCCCCATTGCAAGTCGAGAAGTATCCCCTGCTTCCCTCTGCCACTCGAGAAATACCAAAAAATTATCCCCTCAATGCGAGATGAGGTAATTTTACGCTGCAGAATCTCAAGAGATATCCCACATTCCCGCTTGAAAGGCAAAAGGGTACTTGACACACTTTATGCCACTAAGAAAGTTCCCTAACATCCGTCCCCATTGGAGAGGTGAACACAATTTATGGACTCAAATCGAGAGGAGGCCCTATTCCCATTAAAGGGCTCGAGAACAATCCGGAAGTTCCCCTTCCAGCACAAAAGGGGACCTGACTTCCCTGAAGTAATCCGAGTGTGTTGCACAGGTCCTCGTAGCAACTGGAGAATCACCCCCAGCTTCCCAGACCAATTCGTGTAACAGCACATAATTATCCCCTCCATGCGAGATGAGGAAATTTTGCACTGCAGAATCTCAAGAGAAATCCCACATTCCCGCTTGAAAGGCAAAAGGGTACTTGACTCCCTTTAGGCGAATCAGAATGGTCCCTAACATCCGTCCTCAGTGGAGAGGAGAACACACTTTACGGACTCAAATCGAGAAGAGGCAATATTCCCATTTAACGGCTCGAGAGTAATCCGGAAGTTCCCCTTCCAGCACAATCGGGGACCTGACTTCCCTGAAGTAACTCGAGTGAGTTCCTGAGGTCCCCTTCGCACCTCGAGGAATACCCCCAGCTTCCCGCCGCAATTCGAGAAACACCACAAAATTATCCCCTCAATGCGAGATAAAGAAATTTTGCGCTGCAGAATTTCAAGAGAAATCCCATATTCCCGCCTGAAAGGGAAAAGGGTATTTGACACACTTTATTCAGTTCAGTTCAGTTCAGTCGCTCAGTCGTGTCTGACTCTCTGCGACTCCATGAATCACTGTACGCTAGGCCTCCCTGTCCTACACCAACTCCCGGAGTTCACTCAAACTCATGGCCACAGAGCCGGTGATGCTATCCAGCCATCTCATTCTCTGTCGTCCCCTTCTCCTCCAGCCCCCAACCTCTCCTAGCATCAGAATCATTTCCAGTGAGTCAACTCATCGCATGAGGTGGCTGAAGTATTGCAATTTCAGCTTTAGCATCAGTCCTTCCAATGAACACCGACGATTGATCTCCCTTAGAATGGACTGGTTGGATCTTCTTGCAGTCCAAGGGACTCTCAAGAGTCTTCTCCAATACCACAGTTCGAAAGCATCAGTTCTTCGGCGATCAGCTTTCTTCACAGTCCAACTCTCACATCCATACATGACCACGGGAAAAACCATAGCTTTGACTAGATGGAGCTTTTTTGGCAAAGTGATGTCTCTGCTTTTTAATATACTATCAAGTTTGATCATAACTTTCCTTCCAAGGAGTAAGCGCCTTTTAATTTCATGGCTTCAATCAGCATCTGCAGTGATTTTGGAGCCCCCCAAAATAAAGTGTGACACTGTTTCCACTGTTTTTCCATCTATTTCCCGTCAAGTGTTGGGACCAGATCCCATCACCTTGGTTTTCTGAATGTTGAGCTTCAAGCCAACCTTTTCACTCTCCTCTTTCACTTTCATCAAGAGGCTTTTGAGTTCCTCCTCACTTTCTGCCCTAAAGCTGGTGTCATCTGCATATCTGAGGTTATTGATATTTCTCCCAGCAATCTTGATTCCAGTTGTTCTTCTTCCAGCCCAGCATTTCTCATGATGCACTCTGCATATAAGTTAAATAAGCAAGATTACAATATACAGCCTTGACGTACTCCTTTTCCTATTTGGAACCAGTCTGTTGTTCCATGTACAGTTCTGACAGTTGCTTCCTGACCTGCATACAGGTTTCTCAAGAGGCAGGTCAGGTGGTCTCGTATTCCCATCTCTTTCAGAATCTTCCACAGTTTATTGTGATCCACACAGTCAAAGGCTTTGGCATAGTCAATGAAGCAGAAATAGATGTTTTTCTGGAACTCTCTCGCTTTCTCCATGATCCAGCGGATGTTGGCAATTTGATCTCTGGTGCCTCTGCCTTTTCTAAAACCTGCTTGAACATCTGGGAGTTCACGGATCACATATTGCTGAAGCCTGGCTTGGAGAATTTTGAGCATGACTCTACTAGCGTGTGAGATGAGTGCAATTGTGAGGTAGCTAGAGCATTCTTTGGCATTGCCTTTCTTTGGGATTAGAATGAAGACTGACCTTTTCCAGTCCTGTGGCCACTGCTGAGTTTTCCAAATTTGTTGGCATATTGAGTGCAGCACTTTCACAGCATCATCTTTCAAGATTTGAAATAGCTCAACTGGAATTCCATCACTTCCACTAGCTTTGTTCGTAGTGTTGCTTTCTAAGGCACACTTGAATTCACATTCCATGATATCTGGCTCTAGGCCAGTGATCACATTTTCGTGACTGTCCTGGTCGTGAGGATCTTTTTTGTACAGTTCTTCTGTGTATTCTTGCCACCTCTTCTTAATATCTTCTGCTTCCGTTAGGTCCATACCATTTCTGTCCTTTATCGAGCCCATCTTTGCATGAAATGTTACCTTGGAATCTCTAATATTCTTGAAGAGATCTCTTGTTTTTCCTATTCTGTCGTTTTCCTCTATTTCTTTGCATTGATCACTGAGGAAGGCTTTCTTATCTCTCCTTGGTATTCTTTGGAACTCTGCATTCTAATGCTTATGTCTTTCCCTTTCTCCTTTGCTTTTCGCTTCTCTTCTTTTCACAGCTATTAGTAAGGCCACCTCAGACAGCCATTTTGCTTTTTTTTGCATTTCTTTTCCATGGGGATGCTCTTGGTCCCTGTCTCCTGTACAATGTCACGAACCTCCATCCAGAGTTCATCAGGTACTCTATCTATCAGATCTAGTGCTTTAAATCTATTTCTCACTTCCACTGTATAATCATAAGGGATTTGATTGAGGTCATATCTGAATGGTCTAGGGGTTTTCCCTACTTTCTTCAACTTAAGTCTGAATTTGGCAATAAGGAGTTCATGATTTGAGCCACAGTCAGCTCCTGGTCTTGTTTTTGCTAACTGTATACAGCTTGTCCATCTTTGGCTGCAAAGAATATAATCAATCTGATTTCGGTGTTGACCATCTGGTGATGTCCACGTGTAGAGTCTTCTCTTGTGTTGTTGGAAGAGGGAGTTTGCTATGACCAGTGCGTTCTCTTGACAAAACTCTATTAGACTTGGCCCTGCTTCATTCCGTGCTCCAAGATCAAATTTGCCTGTTACTCCAGGTGTTTCATGACTTCCTCCTTTTGCATTCCAGTCCGCTATAATGAAAAGGACATCTTTTTGGGTGTTAGTTCTAAAAGGTCTTGTAGGTCTTCATAGAACCGTTCAACTTCGGCTTCTTCAGCGTTAGTGGTTGGGGCATAGGCCTGGATTACTATAATGTTGAATGGTTTGCCTTGGAAACAAACAGAAATCATTCTGTCGTTTTTAAGATTGCACCCAAGTACTGCATTTCGGAGTCTCTTGTTGACCATGATGGCTACTCCATTTCTTCTAAGGGATTTCTGCCCACAGTAGTATATATATAATGGTCATCTGAGTTAAATTCACACATTCCAGTCCATTTTAATTCACTGATTCCTAGAATGTCTATGTTCACTCTTGCCATCTCCTGTTTGACCACTTCCAATGTGCCTTGATTCCAGGACCTTACATTCCAGGTTCCTATGCAATATTGCTCTTTACAGCACCAGACCTTGCTTCTATCACCGGTCACATCCACAACTGGGTACTGGTTTTGCTTTTGCTCCATCCCTTCATTCCTTCTAGAGTTATTTCTCCACTGATCTCCAGTAGCATACTGGGCACCTACAGACCTGGGGAATTCCTCATTCAGTATCCTGTCATTTTGCCCTTTGATACCGTTCATGGGGTTCTCAATGCAAATATACTGAAGTGGTTTGCCATTCCCTTCTCCAGTGGACCACATTCGGCTGTGATCCATGTGATCAGATCGAGTAGATTCCTGTGATGATGATTTCAGTGTGTCTGCCCTCTGAAGCCCCCTCGCAATACCTACCATCTGATTTGAATTTCTCTTACCTTGGGTGTGGGATATCTCTTCACAGCTGTTCCAAGAAAGCACAGCTGCTGCACCTTACCTTGGATGAGGGGTATGTCCTCAAGGCCACCCCTCCTGACCTTGAACGTGAGTACCTCCTCTCGGCCCTCCCCCGCACAGCCACCGCCTATTGGAGGTGGGGTACCTCCTCTCGGCCACCTGCCCTGGCCTCAGGCATGGGGTAGCTCCTCACCGCTGTGCATCTCTGCATGGTCTGTTGTGCCAGGGCCGGCTTCTCTAGAGTCTGCGCGGGCGGGGCCTGCGTATCCCGCGTCTGGTGGGCGGGGCCGGGGTCTCTCCCATCTGGGCGGGCGGGGCCAGGGTCTCTGGAGTCTGCACGGGCGGGGCAAGGTTCTCTCACATCTGCGCAGGCGGGGTCGGCTTCTCTTGCGTCTGCATGGGCGGCGCCAGCAACAATAGCGTCTGAGGGGACTGGGCGGAGGTCTCTCGCCTCTGAGCGGGCGGGGCCGGGGTCTCTCGAGTCTGCGCGGGCAGGGCCGGGTTCTCTCCAGTCTGCGCGGGTGGGGAAGGCCTCTCTCGCATCTGCGCCGGCAAAGCCCATGTCTCTGGCGTCTCAGCCGCCTGGCCCGGCATCTCTCGTGTCTGCGCGGGTGGGGCTGGTATTTCACCCGTTTGCACAGCCGGGTGAGACTCAAAAAATTCCCTCAAACAGTCGTCCCCATTGGAGAGGAGAACACACTTTAGGGACTTAACTCGAGAAGAGGCCCTATTCTCATTTAAAGGCTCAACAGTAATCCCGAAATTCCCCTTCCAACACAAAAGGGTTCCTGACTTCCCTGAAGCAGCCAGAGAGAATTCTTGAGGTCTTGTTCGCTACCTGAGAAGTTCAACCAGGTTCCCGCTGCAACTCTAGAAACACCACAAAATTATCCCCTCAATGCGAGATCAGGAAAATATTCCGCTGCACAATTCAAGAGAAATCCCAGGTTCCGCTGGAAAGGCAAAACTGTATTTGACAACCTTTATGCGACTCAGAAAATTCCCTCACACAGCCATCCCCATTGGAGAGGAGAACACAATTTATGGACTCAACTTGGGAAGAGGCCCTATTCCCATTTAACGGCTCGAGAGTAATCCTGAAATTCCCGTTCCAGTAGAAAAGGGTGACTAACTTCCCTGAAGCAACCCCAGCGAGTTTCTGAGGTCCCCGTTGCAACTCGAGAAGTACCCCCAGCTTCCCGCCTCAAAAGGGGAAACACCAAAAAATTATCCGCTCAATGTGAGAGGAGGAAATTTTGCACTGCACAATTAAATAGAAATCCCACATTCCCGCTTCAAAGGCAAAAGGGCACTTGACACACTTTATGCGATTCAGATAGTTTCCTAACACCCGTACTTATCGGAGCGGAGAACACACTTCATGGACACAAATGTAAAGAGGACCTCTTCCCATTTAAGGGCTCGAGTGTAATCCGGAATTTCCACTTCCAAAAAAAGGGGACCTGACTTCCCTGAAGCAACACGAACGAGTTCCTGAGGTCCACACTGCAACTCGAGAAGTACCCCCAGATCCAAGCCGAAACTCGAGACACAACAAAATTATCCCCACAATGCGAGATGAGTAAATTTTGCACTCCGAAATCTCAAGAGAATTCCCACATACCCGCTTGAAAGGCAAAAGGTCACTTGACACACTTTATGTGACCCAGAAAGTTCGCTCACAGAGCCGTACCCATTGGAGAGGAAAAAACATCTTTTGGACTCAACTCCAGATGAATCCCTATTCCCAATGAACGGCTCGAAAGTAAACCGGAAGTTCCCGTTCCAACACAAAAGGGGACCTGACTTCCCTGAAGCAACCCGAGCCACTTCCTGAGGTCCCCGTTGCAACTCGAGAAGCACTCCCAGCATCCCGCCGCAACTCGACAAACACCACAGAATTATCCCCTCAATGCGAGATGAGGAAATTGTGCGCTGCAGAATCTCAAGAGAAATACCACATTCCCGCTTGAAAGACAAAAGGTACTTGACATCCTTTATGCGACTCAGAAAGTACCCTCACACAGCCGTCCCCATTGGAGAGGAGAACACACTTTATGGACTCAATTCGAGATGAAGCCCTATTCCCATTTAATGACTGGAGAGTAAACAGGAAGTGCCCTTTCCAACACAAAAGGGGACCTGCCTTACCTGAAGAAACCCAAGCAAGTTCTTGAGGTCCACATGGCAACTCGAGAAGTACCCCAAGCTTCCTGCCGCAACTAGAGAAACACCACAAAATTATCCCCTCAATGCGAGAAGAGGAAATTTTGGGCTGCAGAATATCAAGAGAAATACCACTATTCCCTCTTGAAAGGCAAAAAGAACTTGATACCGTTTATGCGACTCAGAAATTTCACTAATATCATTCCCCATAGGAGAGGAGAACACACTTTATGGACTCAATTCGAGATGAGGCCCTATTCCCATTTAACGGCTCCAGACTAAACCGGAAGTTCCCCTTCCAACACAAAAGGGGACCTGACTTTCCAGAAGCAACTCGAGCAAATTCCTGAGGTCCCCGTCGCAACACGAGAAGTAATCCAAAATTCCCGCCACAACTTGACATACACCACAAAATTATCTCCTCAATGCGAGATGAGGATATTTTGCGCTGCAGAATCTCAAGAGAAATACCACATTCCCTCTTGAAATGCAAAAGGGTACTTGACATCCTTTATGCGACTCAGAAATTTCACTAACATCAGTCCCCATTGGAGAGGTGAACGAACTTTATGTACTCAATTCAAAATGAGGCACTATTGCCAATTAACTGCTCGAGAGTAAATCGGAAGTTCCCCTTCCAACAAAAAGGGGACCTGCCTTACCTGAAGAAACCCGAGTGAGTTCCTGAGGTACGAATAGCAACTTGAGAAGTACCCCCAGCTTCCCGCCGCAACTCGAGAAACACCACAAAATATCCCCTCAATGCAAGAATAGGAAATTTTGCGTTACAGAGTCACAAGAGAAATACCACATTCCCTCTTGAAAGGCAAAACGGTTCTTGAAACCCTTTATGCGACTCAGAAAGTTCCCTCACACAGCCGTCCTCATTGGACAGGAGAACACACTTTACGGACTCAAATCAAGATGAGGCCCTATTCCCAATAAACGGCTGGAGAGTAAACCGGAAGTTCCCCTTTCAACACCAAAGGGGACCTGACTTCCCTGAAGCAACCCAAGCGAGTTCCTGAGGTCCCCGTCGCAACTCGAGAAATACCCTAGCGTCCAGCCGCAACTCGAGAAACACCACAAAATTATCCCCTCAGTGCGAGATGAGGAAATTTTGCGATGCAGAATCTGAAGAGAAATCCCACATTCCCAATTGAAAGGCAAAAGCTTACTTGACTCCCTTTATGTCACTCAGAAAGTTCCCTAACATCCTTCCCCATTGGAGAGGAGAACACACTTTGTGGACTCAACTCCAGAAGAGGCCCTATTCCATTTAAAGAGCTTCAGAGTAATCCGTAATCTCCCCTTCAAGAACAAAAGGGGTCCTGACTTCCCTGAACTAACTGGAGTGAGTTCCTGAGGTCCCCGTCGCAAATCCAGAAGTACCCCCATCTTCCCGCCTCAATTCGAGAAACACCACAAAATTATCCCCTCAATGCGAGATGAGGAAAATTTGCGCTGCAGAATCTCAAGAGAAATCCCACATTCCCGCTTGAAAGGCAAAAGGGTACTTGACTCCCTTTATGCGATTCAGAATATTCCCTAACATCCATCCTCAGTGGAGAGGAGAACATATTTTATGGACTCAAATGGAGAAGAGGCAATATTCCCTTTTAATGGCTCGAGAGTATTCCGGAAGTTCCCCTTCCGACACAAAAGTGGACTTGACTTCCTTGAAGCAACCCGAGCGAGTTCCTGAGGTCCCCGCCGCAACTCGAGAAGTACCCCCAGCTTCCCGCCGCAATTCGAGAAACACCACAAAATTATCCCCTCAATGAGAGATGAGGTTTTTTGCGCTGCAGAATTTCAAGAGAAATCCCACATTCCCGCTTGAAAGGCAAAAGCGTACTTGACACACTTTATGCCACTCAGAAAGTTCCAAAATATCCGTCCCATTGGAGAAGATAACACACTTTAGGGACTCAACTGGAGAAGAGACCCTATTCCCATTAAGGGGCTCAAAAGTATTCCGGAAGTTCCCCTTCCAGCACAAATGGTACCTGATTCCCTGAAGTAACTCGAGTAAGTTTCTGAGGTCTCCATAGCAACTGGAGAAACACCACAAAATTTTCCCCACAATGTGAGATGAGGAAAATTTGCGCTGCAGAATCTCAAGTGAAATCCCAGATATCCGCTTGAAAGGCAAAAGGGTACTTGACTCCCTTTAGCCGACTCAGAATGGTCCCTAACATTCGTCCTCAGTGGAGAGGATAACACACTTTATGGACTTAACTCCAGAAGAGGCCCTATTCCCATTAAAGGGGTCAAGAGTAATCCGGAAGTTCTCCTTCCAGGAAAAAAAGGGCCTGATTCCCTGAAGTAACTCGAGAAAGTTCCTGAGGTCCCCTTCACAACTCGAGAAGCACAACAAAATTATCCCCTCAATGAGGAAATTTTGCGCTGCAGAGTCTCAAGTGATATCCCACATTCCCGCTTGAAAGGCATAATGGTACCTGACTCCCTTTAGGCGACTCAGAATGTTCCCTAACATCCATCCTCAGTGGAGAGGAAAACAAACTTCATGGACTCAAATCGAAAAGAGGCTATATTCCCATTTAAAGGCTCGAGAGTAATCAAGAAGTTCCGCTTCAAACACAAAAAAGTACTTGACTTCCCTGAAGCAACCTGAGCGAGTTCCTGAGGGTCCCGTCTCAACTCCAGAAGTACCCCCTGCTTCCCGCCCCAACTCGAGAAACGACACAAGTGCGAGATGAGGTAATTTTCTGCTGCAGAATCTCAAGAGAAATCCCGCCTTCCCGCTTGAAAGCAAAAGGGAACTTGACACACTTTATGCCACTCAGAATGTTCCCTAACATCCGTCCCCATTGGAGAGGTATACACACTTTATGGACTCAACTCCAGAAGAGGCCTTATTCCCAATAAAGTGCTCGAGACTAATCCGGAAGTTCCCCTTCCAGCACAAAAGGGGACCTGACTTCCCTGAAGAAACTCGAGTGAGTTCCTGAGGTCGCCATCTAAACTCAAGAAGTACCCCAAGCGTCCCGCCGCAATTCGAGAAACACCACAAAATATTCCCCACAATGAGAGATGAGGTTTTTTCCGCTGCAGAATCTCAAGAGAAATCCTACATTCCGGCTTGAAAGGCAAAAGAGTACTGACTCCGTTTATGCGACTCAGAATGTTCCCTAACATCCTTCCTCAGTCGAGAGGAGAACACACTTTATGGACTCAAATCGAGAAGAGGCATTTTTCCCATTTAACAGCTCGAGAGTAATCCGGAAGTTCCCCTTCCAACACAAAAAAGAACTTGACTTCCTTGAACCAACCCAAGCGAGTTCCTGAGGTCCCCGACGCACCTCGAGAAGTACCCCCAGCTTCTCTCTGCAACTCGCGAAACACCACAAAATTATCCCCTCAATGGGAGATGAGGAAATTTTGCGCTGCAGAATCTCAAGAGAAATCCCACATTCCCGCTTGAAATTCAAAAGAGTACTTGACTCCCTTTAGGCGACTCAGAATGTTCCCTAACATCCATCCTCAGTGGAGAGGAGAACACATTTTATGGACTCAAATGGAGAGGAGGCAATATTCTCTTTTAACATCTTGACAGTAATCCGGAAGTTCCCCTTCCAAAACAAAAGGCGACTTGACTTCCCTTAGCCAACCCGAGCGAGTTCCTGAGGTCCCCGCCATAGCTAGAGAAGTGCCCCCTGCTTCCCACCACAACTGGAGAAACACCACAAAATTATCCCCTCAATGTGAGATGAGGTTATTTTGCGCTGCGGAATCTCAAGAGATATCCCACATTCCCGCTTGAAAGGCAAAAGAGTACTTGACACACTTTATGCCACTCAGAAATTTCAAAAATATCCGTCCCCATTGGAGAGAAAAACACACTTTATGGACTAAACTACAAAAGAGGCCCTATTCCCATTAAAGGGCTCGAGAGTAATCCGGAAGTTCCCCTTTCAGCACAAATGGGACCCGGTTCCCTGAAGTAACTAGAGTAAGTTTCTGAGGTCCCCATCGCAACTCGAGAAACACCACATAATTATCCCCACAATGTGAGATGAGGAAATTTTGCGCTGCAGAATCTCAAGAGAAATCCCACAATCCCACTTGAAAGGTAAAAGGGTATTTGACACAGTTTAGGCGACTCAGAATGGTCCCTAATATCCGTCCTCAGTGGAGAGCAGAACACACTTTATGGACTGAAATCGAGAAGAGCTAATATTCCCATTTAATGGCTCGAGAGTAATCCGGAAGTTCCCCTTCCAAAACCAAAGGGGACTTGACATCACTGAAGCAAGTGAGTGAGTTCCTGAGGTCTCCGTCGCAACTCGAGAAGTAATCACTGCTTCGGCCGGCAACATGACCAACACCATAAAATTATCTCCTCAATGCGAGATGAGGAAATTTTGCTATGCAGAATCTCAAGAGAAACCCCACATTCCCTCTTGAAAGGTAAAAATGTACTTGACACCTTTTATTCGACTGAGAATGTTCACTCACACAGCCGTGCCCTTTGGAGAGGAGACCACACTTTATGGACTCAATTCTAGATGAGACCCTGTGCACATTTAAGGGCTCGAGAGGGAACTGGAATTTCCCCTTCCAACACCAAAGGGGACCTGAATTACCTGAAGCAACACCAGCGAGTTCCTGAGGTCCCCGTCGCAACTCGAGAAGCACCCCCAGCTTCCCGCCGCAACTCTAGAAACACACCAAAATTATCCCCTCAATGCGAGATGAGGAAATTTTGCGATGCAGCATTTCAAGAGAAACAGCACTTTCCCTCTTGAAAGGCAAAAAGATACTTGACACTCTTTATTCTCCTCAAAAAGTTCAAACAAACAGCCGTCCGTATTGGAGAGGAGAACACACTTTAAGGACTCAATTCCATATGAGCCCCTGTTCACAATTATGGGCTCAAGAGGTAGAAGCAAAACGAGCGAGTTCCTGAGGTCCATGTCACAACTCGAGAAGCACCCCTGTTTCCCGCCGCAACTCGCGAAAAACTTCAAAATTATCCCCTCAATGCGAGAGGACGAAATTTTCCGATGCAGAAAACCAAGAAAAATTCCACATTCCCTCTTGAAAGGCAAAAAGGTACTTCACACCCTTTATTCGACTCAGAAAGATTCCTCACACAGCCGTCCCCTTTGGAGAGGAAAACACACTTTATGGACTCAATTCGAGATGAGCCCCTGTGCACATTTAAGGGCTCGAGAGGAACCCGGAATTTCCCCTTCCAACACCAAAGGGGACCTGAATTCCCTGAAGCAACCACAGCGAGTTCTTGAGGTCTCCTTCGCAACTCGAGAAGCACACCCATCTTCCGCCGCAACTCGAGAAACAGCCCAAAATTATCCCCTCAATGCGAGTTGGGGAAATTTTGCGATGCAGCATCTCAAGAGAAATACCACATTCCCTCTTGAAAGGCAAAAAGGTACTTGACACCCTTTATTCGACTCAGAAAGTTCCCTCAAACAGCCGTCCCCTTTGGAGAGAACACACTTTATTTACTCAATTCGAGATGAGCCCCTGTGCACATTTAAGGGCTCGAGAGCAACCCGGAAGTTCCCCTTCCAACAGCAAAGGGGACCTGACTTCCCTGAAGCAACACCAGCGAGTTCCTGAGGTCCCCGTCGCAACTCAAGAAGCACCCCCAGCTTCCCGCCGCAACTCGAGAAACACACCAAAATTTTCCCCTCAATGCGAGATGACAATCCTTTGCGATGCAGTTTCTCAAGAGAAATACCACATTCCCTCTTGAAAGGCAAAAGGGTACTTGACAGTCTTTATTCGACTCAGAAAGTTTCCTCACACGGTAGTCCCCTTGGAGAGAACACACTTTATGGACTCAATTCGAGATGAGCCCCTGTGCATATTTAATGGCTCGAGAGGAATCCGGAGTTCCCCTTCCAACACCAAAGGGGACCTGACTTCCCTGAAGCAAACCCAGCAAGTTTCTGAGGTCCCTGTCGAAACTCAAGAAGCACCCCCAGCTTCCCACCGCAACTCGAGAAACACCCAAAAATTATCCCCTCAATGGGAGATGAGGAAATTTTGCGATGCAGCATCTCAAGAGAAACACCACATTCCCTCTTGAAAGGCAAAAAGTTACTTGACACCCTTTATTCGACTCAGAAAGTTTCCTCACACAGCCGTCCCATTTGGAGAGAACACACTTTATGGACTCAATTCGAGATGAGCCCCTGTGCACATTTAAGGGCTCGAGAGGAACCCGGAAGTTCCCCTTCCAACAGCAAAGGGCACCTGACTTCCCTGAAGCAACCCCAGTGAGTTCCTGAGGTCCCTGTCGCAACTCGAGACGCACCCCAAGCTTCCCGCCGCAACTCGAGAAACACCCCAAAATTATCCCCTCCATTCGAGATGAGGAAATTTTGTGATGCATCATCTCAAGGGAAATACCACATTCCCTCTTGAAAGGCAAAAAGGTACTTGACACCCTTTATTCGACTCAGAAAGTTCCCTCACACAGCCGTCCCCTTTTAGAGGAGAACACACTTTATGGACTCAATTCGAGATGAGCCCCTGTGTATATTTAAGGGCTCGAGAGGAACACGGAAGTTCCCCTTCCAACAAAAAGGGGACCTGACTGCCCTGAATTAAACCGAGAGAGTTCCTGATGTCCCCGACAAACTTCGAGAAGTACCATCAGCTTCTCCCCGAAACTAGAAACACCACAATATTATAGACTCAATGCGAGATGAGCAAATTTTGCGCTGCAGAATCACAAGTGAAATACCACATTCCATGTTGAAAGGCAATGGGTACTTGACACCCTTTATTCGACTCAGAAATTTCACTAACATCAGTCCCCATTGGAGAGGAGAACACACTTTATGGACTCAATTTGAGATGAGCCCCTATTCCCATTAACGGCTCCAGAGTAAACCGGAGATTCTCCTTCCAACAAAAAAGGGGTCCTGACTTCCGTGAAGCAACCCGAGCGAGTTCCTGAGGTCTCCGTCGCAACCTGAGAAGCACCCCCAGCTTCCCGCCGCAACTCGAGAAACACCCCAAAATTATCCCCTCAATGCGAGATGAGGAAATTTTGCGATGCAGAATCTCAAGAGAAATACCACATTCCCTCTTGAAAGGCAAAAAGGTACTTGACACCCTTTATTCGACTCAGAAAGTTCCCTCACACAGCCGTCCCCTTTGGAGAGAACACACTTTATTTACTCAATTCGAGATGAGCCCCTGTGCACATTTAAGGGCTCGAGAGCAACCCGGAAGTTCCCCTTCCAACAGCAAAGGGGACCTGACTTCCCTGAAGCAACACCAGCGAGTTCCTGAGGTCCCCGTCGCAACTCAAGAAGCACCCCCAGCTTCCCGCCGCAACTCGAGAAACACACCAAAATTTTCCCCTCAATGCGAGATGACAATCCTTTGCGATGCAGTTTCTCAAGAGAAATACCACATTCCCTCTTGAAAGGCAAAAGGGTACTTGACAGTCTTTATTCGACTCAGAAAGTTTCCTCACACGGTAGTCCCCTTGGAGAGAACACACTTTATGGACTCAATTCGAGATGAGCCCCTGTGCATATTTAATGGCTCGAGAGGAATCCGGAGTTCCCCTTCCAACACCAAAGGGGACCTGACTTCCCTGAAGCAAACCCAGCAAGTTTCTGAGGTCCCTGTCGAAACTCAAGAAGCACCCCCAGCTTCCCACCGCAACTCGAGAAACACCCAAAAATTATCCCCTCAATGGGAGATGAGGAAATTTTGCGATGCAGCATCTCAAGAGAAACACCACATTCCCTCTTGAAAGGCAAAAAGTTACTTGACACTCTTTATTCGACTCAGAAAGTTTCCTCACACAGCCGTCCCATTTGGAGAGAACACACTTTATGGACTCAATTCGAGATGAGCCCCTGTGCACATTTAAGGGCTCGAGAGGAACCCGGAAGTTCCCCTTCCAACAGCAAAGGGCACCTGACTTCCCTGAAGCAACCCCAGTGAGATCCTGAGGTCCCTGTCGCAACTCGAGACGCACCCCAAGCTTCCCGCCGCAACTCGAGAAACACCCCAAAATTATCCCCTCCATTCGAGATGAGGAAATTTTGTGATGCATCATCTCAAGGGAAATACCACATTCCCTCTTGAAAGGCAAAAAGGTACTTGACACCCTTTATTCGACTCAGAAAGTTCCCTCACACAGCCGTCCCCTTTTAGAGGAGAACACACTTTATGGACTCAATTCGAGATGAGCCCCTGTGTATATTTAAGGGCTCGAGAGGAACACGGAAGTTCCCCTTCCAACAAAAAGGGGACCTGACTGCCCTGAATTAAACCGAGAGAGTTCCTGATGTCCCCGACAAACTTCGAGAAGTACCATCAGCTTCTCCCCGAAACTAGAAACACCACAATATTATAGACTCAATGCGAGATGAGCAAATTTTGCGCTGCAGAATCACAAGTGAAATACCACATTCCATGTTGAAAGGCAATGGGTACTTGACACCCTTTATTTGACTCAGAAATTTCACTAACATCAGTCCCCATTGGAGAGGAGAACACACTTTATGGACTCAATTTGAGATGAGCCCCTATTCCCATTAACGGCTCCAGAGTAAACCGGAGATTCTCCTTCCAACAAAAAAGGGGTCCTGACTTCCGTGAAGCAACCCGAGCGAGTTCCTGAGGTCTCCGTCGCAACCTGAGAAGCACCCCCAGCTTCCCGCCGCAACTCGAGAAACACCCCAAAATTATCCCCTCAATGCGAGATGAGGAAATTTTGCGATGCAGAATCTCAAGAGAAATACCACATTCCCTCTTGAAAGGCAAAAAGGTACTTGACACCCTTTATTCGACTCAGAAAGTTCCCTCACACAGCCGTCCCCTTTGGAGAGAACACACTTTATTTACTCAATTCGAGATGAGCCCCTGTGCACATTTAAGGGCTCGAGAGCAACCCGGAAGTTCCCCTTCCAACAGCAAAGGGGACCTGACTTCCCTGAAGCAACACCAGCGAGTTCCTGAGGTCCCCGTCGCAACTCGAAAAGCACCCCCAGCTTCCCGCCGCAACTCGAGAAACACACCAAAATTTTCCCCTCAATGCGAGATGACGAAACTTTGCGATTCAGTTCTCAAGAGAAATACCACATTCCCTCTTGAAAGGCAAAAGTGTACTTGACAGTCTTTATTCGACTCAGAAAGTTTCCTCACATGGTAGTCCCCTTTGGAGAGAACACACTTTATGGACTCAATTCGAGAGGAGCCCCTGTGCATATTTAATGGCTCGAGAGGAATCCGGAGTTCCCCTTCCAACACCAAAGGGGACCTGACTTCCCTGAAGCAAACCCAGCAAGTTTCTGAGGTCCCTGTCGAAACTCAAGAAGCACTCCCAGCTTCCCACCGCAACTCGAGAAACACCCAAAAATTATCCCCTCAATGGGAGATGAGGAAATTTTGCGATGCAGAATCTCAAGAGAAATACCACATTCCCTCTTTAAAGGCAAAAGTGCACTTGACACCGTTTTTGTGACTCAGAAATTTCACTTACATCAATCCTGTTGGAGAGGAGAACACACTTTATGGACTCAATTCGAGATGAGCCCATATTCCCTAGTAACAGCTCGAGAGTAAACCGAAATTTTTCCCTTCCAACAAAATAGGGGACCTGACTTCTATGAAGCAACCCGAGCGAGTTCCTGAGGTCCCCGTCGGAAATTGAGAAGTACGCCCAGCTGCCCGCCACACCTCTAGAAACAACACAAAATTATCCCCTCAATGGGAGATGAGGTAATTTTGCGATGCAGAATCTCAAGAGAAATACCACATTCCCTCTTGAAAGGCAAAAAGGTCCTTGACACCCTTTATTCGAATCAGAAAGTTCCCTCACACAGCCATCCCGTTTGGAGAGAACACACTTTATGGACTCAATTCGAAATGAGCCCCTGTGCACATTTAAGGGCTCGAGTGGAACCCGGAAGTTCCCCTTCCAACAGCAAAGGGGACCTGACTCCCCTGAAGCAACCCCAGAGAGTTCCTGAGGTCCCCGTGGCAACTCGAGAAGCACCCCCAGCTTCCCGCCGAAACTCGAAAAACACTCCAAATTATCCCCTCAATGCGAGATGAGGTAATTTTGCGCTACAGAATCTCAAGAGAAATACCACATTCTCTCTTGAAAGGCAAAAAGGTACTTGACACCTTTCATTCGACCCAGAAAGTTCCCTCACAGAACCGTACCCTATGGAGAGGAGAACACACTTTATGGACTCAATTCGAGATGAGACTCTGTTCACATTTAAGGGCTCGAGAGGAAACCGAAGGTGACATTTCCAACAACTTAGGGAAACTGAATTCCCTGAAGCAACTCAAGCGAGTTCCTGAGGTCCCCGTGGCAACTCGAGAAGCACCAACAGCTTCCGGCCGCAACGCGAGAAACACCCAAAATTATCCCCTAAATGCTAGGGGAGGAAATTTTGTGATGCAGCATCTCAAGAGAAATACCACTTTCCCTCTTGAAAGGCAAAAAGATACTTGACACTCTTTATTCTACTCAGAAAGTTCACACACACAGCCGTCCGTATTGGAGAGGAGAACACACTTTAAGGACTCAATTCCATATGAGCCCCTGTTCACAATTATCAACTCAAGAGGAAGATACAAAACGAGCGAGTTCCTGAGGTCCCCGTCACAACTCGGGAAGCACCCCCAGTTTCCCGCCGCAACTCGAGAAACACCCCAAAATTATCCCCTCAATGAGATGTGAGGAAATTTTGCGATGAAGGATCTCAAGAGAAATACCACATTCACTATTGAAAGGCAAAAAGGTACTTGACACCCTTTATTCGACTCAGAAAGTTCCCTCACACAGCCGTACACTTTGGAGATTAGAACACACTTTATGGACTCAATTCGAGATGAGCCCCTGTTCACATTTAAGCGCTAGAAAGGAAACCAGAATTTCCCCTTCAAACACCAAATGGGAACCGAGTTCGCTGAAGCAACCCCAGTGAGTTCCTTAGGTCCCTGTCGCAACTCGAGAAGCACCCCCAGCTTCCGGCCACAACTCGAGAAACACTCCAAAATTATCCCCTCAAAGCGAGATGAGGAAATTTTGCAATGTAGAATCTCAGGAGAAATACCACATTTCCTCTTGAAAGGCAAAAAGTTTCTTGACACCCTTTATTCGACTCAGAAATTTCCCTCACACAGCCGTCCCCTTTGGAGAGGAGAACACACTTTATGGACTCAATTCCAGATAAGCCCCTGTTCACATTTAAGGTCTCGAGAGGAACCGGATGTTCCCCTTCCAACACCAAAGGGAACCTGACTTCACTGAACCAACCCCAGCGAGTTCCTGAGGTCCCCGTTGCAACTAGAGTAGCACCCCAAACTTCCGGCCTCAACTCGTGTAACACCACAAAATTATCCCCTCAATGCGAGATGAGGAAATTTTTCGATGCTGAATCTGAAGAGAAATACCACATTCCCTCTTGAAAGGCAAAAAGGTACTTGGCACCGTTTTTTCGACTCAGAAAGTTCCCTCACACAGCCGTCCTCTTTGGAGAGGAGAACACACTTTATGAACTCAATTCGAGATGAGACCCTGTGCACATTTAAGGGTTCGAGTGGAAACCGGAAGTTCCCCATCCAACACAAAAGGGGACCTGACTTCCGTGAAGCAACCCCAGCGAGTTTCTGAGGTCGCCGTCGCAACTCGAGAAGCACCCCCAGCTTCCCGCGGCAACTCGAGAAACACACCAAAATTATCCCCTCAATGCGAGATGAGGAAATATTGCGATTCAGCATCTCAAGAGAAATACCACGTTCCCTCTTTAAAGGCAAAAAGGTACTTGACACCCTTTATTCGACTCAGAAAGTTACCTCACACAGCCGTCCCCTTTGGAGAGGACACACTTTATGGACTCAATTCGAGATGAGCCCCTGTGCACATTTAAGGGCTTGAGAGAAACACGGAAGTTCCCCTTCCAACAGCACAGGGGACCTGACTTCCCTGAATCAACCCGAGCGAGTTCCTGAGGTCCCCGACGCACTTCGAGAAGTACCCCAAGCTTCTCCCCGCAACTATAGAAACACCACAATATTATAGACTCAATGCGAGATGAGCAAATTTTGCGCTGCAGAATCACAAGTGAAATACCACATTCCCTGTTGAAAGGCAATGGGTACTTGACACCCTTTATTCGACTCAGAAATTTCACTAACATCAGTCCCCATTGGAGAGGAGAACACACTTTATGGACTCAATTTGAGATGAGCCCCTATTCCCATTAACGGCTCGAGAGTAAACCGGAGGTTCTCCTTCCAACAAAAAAGGGGTCCTGACTTCCGTGAAGCAACCCGAGCGAGTTCCTGAGGTCTCCGTCGCAACCTGAGAAGCACCCCCAGCTTCCCGCCGCAACTCGAGAAACACCCCAAAATTATCCCCTCAATGCGAGATGAGGAAATTTTGCGATGCAGAATCTCAAGAGAAATACCACATTCCCTCTTTAAAGGCAAAAGTGCACTTGACACCGTTTTTGTGACTCAGAAATTTCACTTACATCAATCCTGTTGGAGAGGAGAACACACTTTATGGACTCAATTCGAGATGAGCCCATATTCCCTAGTAACAGCTCGAGAGTAAACCGAAATTTTTCCCTTCCAAAACAATAGGGGACCTGACTTCTATGAAGCAACCCAGCGAGTTCCTGAGGTCCCCGTCGAAAATCGAGAAGTACGCCCAGCTGCCCGCCGCACCTCGAGAAACAACAGAAAATTATGCCCTCAATGCCAGATGAGGTAATTTTGCGCTACAGAATCTCAAGAGAAATACCACATTCCCTCTTGAAAGGCAAAAAGGTACTTGACACCCTTTATTCGACCCAGAAAGTTCCCTCGCACAGCCGTACCCTTTGGAGATTAGAACACACTTTATGGACTCAATTCGAGATGAGCCCCTGTTCACATTTAAGGGCTCGAAAGGAAACCGGAAGTTCCCCTTCAAACACCAAATGGGAACTGAGTTCCCTGAAGCAACCCCAGCGAGTTCCTTAGGTCTCTGTCACAACTCGAGAAGCACCCCCAGCTTCCCGCTGCAACTCGAGTAACAGCCCAAAATTCTCCCCTCCATGCGAGATGAGGAAATTTGGCAATGCAGCCTCTCACGAGAAATACCACATTCCCTGTGGAAAGGCAAAAAGGTACTTGACACCCTTTATTCGACTCAGAAAGTTCCCTCACACAGCCGTCCCCTTTGGAGAGGAGAACACACTTTACGGACTCAATTCGAGAGGAGCCCCTGTGCACATTGAAGGGCTCGAGAGGAAACCGGAAGTTCCCCTTCCAACAGCAAAGGGGACCTGACTTCCCTGAAGCAACCCCAGCGAGTTCCTGAGGTCCCCGTCGCAACTCGAGAAGCACCCCCAGCTTCCCGCCGCAACTCGAGAAACAGCCCAAAATTCTCCCCTCCATGCGAGATGAGGAAATTTGGCGATGCAGCATCTCAAGAGAAATACCACATTCCCTCTGGAAAGGCAAAAAGGTACTTGACACCCTTTATTCGACTCAGAAAGTTCCCTCACACAGCCGTCCCCTTTGGAGAGGAGAACACACTTTACGGATTCAATTCGAAAGGAGCCCCTGTGCACATTGAAGGGCTCGAGAGGAAACCGGAAGTTCCCCTTCCAACACCAAAGGGGACCTGACTTCCCTGAAGCAACCCCAGCGAGTTCCTGACGTCCCCGTCGCAACTCGAGAAGCACCCCCAGCTTCCCGCCGCAACTCGAGAAACACCCCAAAATTCTCCCCTCCATGCGAGATGAGGAAATTTGGCGATGCAGCATCTCACGAGAAATACCACATTCCCTCTGGAAAGGCAAAAAGGTACTTGACACGCTTTATTCGACTCATATCGGGGTCCAGCCCCGATATGACCCAGGGTATCCTCGGGATGAACGGCGTCGGCGTCAGAGAGAGAGAGAGAAAGAGAGAGAGAGAGAGACAGGGGCTGATGATTCCTTGGTTTACGCTGGAAACCAATAAAACCCCAGCACGGGGCTTGCTCTGTTTACGTAGGCCGCAGGCGCCCTCTCGAATCACTTGAGGCACCCCACCAGGGCACCCCCTCGAGTGAGTCTTAGAAGCCCAGGCAGATAAGTAAACTCAGAGGGCCCAGCGCTCCAAGGATCTCAACCAGAAAAAGGAGAATAGAGAAAAGGACGGAAAAAGAGAAAGAACGACACGGGGAGACCAAGCTTCAGTGAGCAAGGCCCAAAACTTTATTTTCCAGTGCTGCTTTTATACCCTAAGTTGTGCACATAAAAAACAGAGAAAGAGAGGTATAGAGTCACGCCAAAATCACGCGGGGTCAGCAGTCTTGACCCTTATCAGGATCAGGGCTCATTTTTGTATGTCTCGTGATATACAAAAGTTTTGGGTGGTTTACATCATCTTCTGGCCAGGTGGCCTGCTAACAGTTTATGGCCTTCTCTCCTAACAAAGGTTAGCTAGCTAGAAAAAGGCTTATATTCTTTTAAGTTGATTTTCCTAAAGTCAGGTGCTATACACATGACAAGGTTACATTCCTATAAGGTACAGGTGTAGTGAGCTACAAGAAAGGAATTTATTAACTTAAGATCTGATGTGGTTAAATCAAAGGCTACTACTTATATTCTCTATATGTGATTAATATATTTCCAAGGATACAATAGAGGAAACTGCAGCAAGCATTGATTCAACAATGAAATCTTTTCTAGTACTATTCTAATGATTTTAAATTCTTCAACAGATTCCTGTATTTTAGAATATTAGGCTTTCTGTCCTTGCATGGCTGGGAGGCTATAAACAGTCACACTCATAGTTGTAAGAGCCCGGACAAACTTGTCTGTGCAAGTTAGAAAGCTATCAGAGGGGCTTGGATTGGAACACTCCTATTAAGCCGAGGAGAACTTTTAAACTACAGCTCTGAATTAATGTTTTCAGAGAAAGGTGGTTGGGGGAAGCCCCTGTAAGTATTAGAGGACTTGGTAAGAGGCGTAAGATAGTAAAGCAGTCAGATTCCAGTTTTCTTTGGGGTAGATGCTCAGGTAAGTCCAGCGGGCTCCTCGAGTCCTGATTAGCCTTTGCCCGTCAGGCCTCTTCCCCAGTTGACCTTTGCCACGGGTAGGATTTCCCTTGCTGGCTCCCGGCAGACTCAGAAAGTTCCCTCACACAGCCGTCCCCTTTGGAGAGGAGAACACACTTTACGGACTCAATTCGAGAGGAGCCCCTGTGCACATTGAAGGGCTCGAGAGGAAACCGGAAGTTCAACTTCCAACACCAAAGGGGACCTGACTTCCCTGAAGCAACCCCAGCGAGTTCCTGAGGTCCCCGTCGCAACTCGAGAAGCACCCCCAGCTTCCCGCCGCAACTCGAGAAACAGCACAAAATTCTCCCCTCCATGCGAGATGAGGAAATTTGGCGATGCAGCATCTCACGAGAAATACCACATTCCCTCTGGAAAGGCAAAAAGGTACTTGACACCCTTTATTCGACTCAGAAAGTTCCCTCACACTGCCGTCCCCTTTGGAGAGGAGAACACACTTACGGACTCAATTCGAGAGGAGCCCCTGTGCACATTGAAGGGCTCGAGAGGAAACCGGAAGTTCCCCTTCCAACACCAAAGGGGACCTGACTTCCGTGAAGCAACCCCAGCGAGTTCCTGAGGTCGCCGTCGCAACTCGAGAAACACCCCCAGCTTCCCGCCGCAACTCGAGAAACACCCCAAAATTCTCCACTCCATGCGAGATGAGGAAATTTGGCGATGCAGCCTCTCACGAGAAATACCACCTTCCCTCCGGAAGGCAAAAAGGTACTTGACACCCTTTATTCGACTCAGAAAGTTCCCTCACACAGCCGTCCCCTTTGGAGAGGAGAACACTCTTTACGGACTCAAATCGAGAGGAGCCCCTGTGCACAATGAAGGGCTCGAGAGGAACCCGGAAGTTCCCCTTCCAACACCAAAGAGGACCTGATTTCCTAGAAGCAACCCCAGCGGGTTCCTGAGATCTCCGTTGCAACTCGAGAAGCACCCCCAGCTTCCCGCCGCAACTCGAGAAACACCCCAAAATTTCCCTCCATGCGAGATGAGGAAATTTGGCGATGCAGCATCTCACGAGAAATACCACATTCCCTCTGGAAAGGCAAAAAGGTACTTGACACCCTTTATTCGACTCAGAAAGTTCCCTCACACAGCCGTCCCCTTTGGAGAGGAGAACACACTTTACGGACTCAATTCGAGAGGAGCCCCTGTGCAAATTGAAGGGCTCGAGAGGAAACCGGAAGTTCCCCTTCCAACACCAAAGGGGAGCTGACTTCCCTGAAGCAACCCCAGCGAGTTCCTGAGGTCCCCGTCGCAACTCGAGAAGCACCCCCAGCTTCCCGCCACAACTCGAGAAACACCCGAAAATTATCCCCTCAATGCAAGATGAGGAAATTTTATGATGCAGCATCTCAAGAGAAATACCACATTCCCGCCTGAAAGGGAAAAGGTTATTTGACACACTTTATTCAGTTCAATTCAGTTCAGTCACTCTGTCGTGTCCAACTCTCCTCGACCCCTTGAATCACTGTAAGCTAGGCCTCCCTGTCCTACACCAACTCTCGGAGTTCACTCAGACTCATGGCCACAGAGTCGGTGATGCTATCCAGCCATCTCATTCTCTGTCTTCCCTTCTCCTCCAGCCCCCAACCTCTCCTAGCATCAGAATCTTTTCCAGTGAGTCAACTCATCTCATGAGGTGGCCGAAGTATTGCAGTTTCAGCTTTAGCATCAGTCCTTCCAATGAACACCGATGATTGATCTCCCTTAGAAAGGACTGCTTGAATCTTCTTGCAGTCCAAGGGACTCTCAAGAGTCTTCTCCAATACCACAGTTCGAAAGCATCAGTTCTTCGGCGATCAGCTTTCTTCACAGTCCAACTCTCACATCCATACATGACCACGGGAAAAACCATAGCTTTGACTAGATGGAGCTTTTTTGGCAAAGTGATGTCTCTGCTTTTTAATATACTATCAAGGTTGATCATAACTTTCCTTCCAAGGAGTAAGCGCCTTTTAATTTCATGGCTGCAATCAGCATCTGCAGTGATTTTGGAGCCCCCAAAAATAAAGTGTGACACTGTTTCCACTGTTTTTCCATCTATTTCCCGTTAAGTGTTGGGACCAGATTCCATCACCTTTGTTTTCTGAATGTTGAGCTTCAAGCCAACCTTTTCACTCTCCTCTTTCACTTTCATCAAGAGGCTTTTGAGTTTCTCCTCACTTTCTTCCCTAAAGGTGGTGTCATCTGCATATCTGAGGTTATTGATATTTATCCTAGCAATCTTGATTCCAGTTGTTTTTCTTCCAGCCCAGCATTTCTCATGATGCACTCTGCATATAAGTTAAATAAGCAAGATTACAATATACAGCCTTGACGTACTCCTTTTCCTATTTGGAACCAGTCTGTTGTTCCATGCACAGTTCTGACTGTTGCTTCCTGACCTGCATACAGGTTTCTAAAGAGGCAGGTCAGGTTGTCTGGGATTCCCATCTCTTTCAGAATCTTCCACAGTTTATTGAGATCCACACAGTCAAAGGCTTTGGCATAGTCAATGAAGCAGAAATAGATGTTTTTCTGGAACTCTCTCGCTTTCTCCATGATCCAGCGGATGTTGGCAATTTGATCTCTGGTGCCTCTGCCTTTTCTAAAACCTGCTTGAACATCTGGGAGTTCACGGATCACATATTGCTGAAGCCTGGCTTGGAGAATTTTGAGCATGACTGTACTAGCGTGTGAGATGAGTGCAATTGTGCGGTAGCTTGAGCATTCTTTGGCATTGCCTTTCTTTGGGATTGGAATGAAGACTGACCTTTTCCAGTCCTGTGGCCACTGCTGAGTTTTCCAAATTTGTTGGCATATTGAGTGCAGCACTTTCCCAGCATCATCTTTCAAGATTTGAAATAGCTCAACTGGAATTCCATCACTTCCACTAGCTTTGTTCGTAGTGTTGCTTTCTAAGGCACACTTGAATTCACATTCCAAGATGTCTGGCTCTAGGCCAGTGATCACATTTTCGTGACTATCCTGGTCGTGAAGATCTTTTTTGTACAGTTCTTCTGTGTATTCTTGCCACCTCTTCTTAATATCTTCTGCTTCTGTTAGGTCCATGCCATTTCTGTCCTTTATCGAGCCCATCTTTGCATGAAATGTTCCCTTGGAATATCTATGTTCTTGAAGAGATCTCTTGTTTTTCCTATTCTGTTGTTTTCCTCTATTTCTTTGCATTGATCACTGAGGAAGGCTTTCTTATCTCTCCTTGCTATTCTTTGGAACTCTGCAATCTAATGCTTATATCTTTCCCTTTCTCCTTTGCCTTTCGCTTCTCTTCTTTTCACAGCTATTTGTAAGGCCTCCTCAGACAGCCATTTTGCTTTTTTGGCATTTCTTTTCCATGGGGATGCTCTTGGTCCCTGTCTCCTGTACAATGTCACGAACCTCCATCCAGAGTTCATCAGGCACTCTATCTATCAGATCTAGTGCCTTAAATCTATTTCTCACTTCCACTGTATAATCCTAAGGGATTTGATTGAGGTCATATCTGAATGGTCTAGGGGTTTTCCAGTCTTTCTTCAATTTAAGTCTGAATTTGGCAATAAGGAGTCCATGATCTGAGCCACAGTCAGCTCCTGGTCTTGTTTTTGCTAACTGTATACAGCTTCTCCATCTTTGGCTGCAGAGAATATAATCAATCTGATTTCGGTGTTGACCATCTGGTGATGTCCACGTGTAGAGTCTTCTCTTGTGTTGTTGGAAGAGGGAGTTTGCTATGACCAGTGCGTTCTCTTGACAAAACCCTATTAAGCTTGGCCCTGCTTCATTCCGTGCTCCAAGGCCAAATTTGCCTGTTACTCCAGGTGTTTCTTGACTTCCTACTTTTGCATTCCAGTCCCCTAGAATGAAAAGGACATCTTTTTTGGGTGTTAGTTCTAAAAGGTCTTGTAGGTCTTCATAGAGCCGTTCAACTTCGGCTTCTTCAGCGTTAGTGGTTGGGGCATAGGCCTGGATTACTGTAATGTTGAATGGTTTGCCTTGGAAACGAACAGAAATCATTCTGTCGTTTTTAAGATTGCATCCAAGTACTGCATTTCGGAGTCTCTTGTTGACCATGATGGTTACTCCATTTCTTCTAAGGGATTTCTGCCCACAGTAGTATATATATAATGGTCATCTGAGTTAAATTCTCACATTCCAGTCCATTTTAATTCACTGACTCCTAGAATGTCTATGTTCACTCTTGCCATCTCCTGTTTGACCACTTCCAATTTGCCTTGATTCCTGGACCTTACATTCCAGGTTCCTATGCAATATTGCTCTTTACAGCACCAGACCTTGCTTCTATCACCGGTCACATCCACAACTGGGTACTGGTTTTGCTTTTGCTCCATCCCTTCATTCCTTCTAGAGTTATTTCTCCACTGATCTCCAGTAGCATACTGGGCCCCTACCGACCTGGGGAATTCCTCATTCAGTATCCTATCATTTTGCCCTTTGATACTGTTCATGGGGTTCTCAATGCAAATATACTGAAGTGGTTTCCCATTCCCTTCTCCAGTGGACCACATTCGGCTGTGGTCCATGTGATCAGATGGAGTAGATTCCTGTGATTATGATTTCAGTGTGTCTGCCATCTGAAGCCCCCTCGCAATACCTACCATCTGATTTGAGTTTCTCTTACCTTGGGTGTGGGATATCTCTTCACAGCTGCTCCAAGAAAGCACAGCTGCTGCACCTTACCTTGGATGAGGGGTATGTCCTCAAAGCCGGCCCTCCTGACCTTGAATGTGAGTACCTCCTCTCGGCCCTCCCCCGCACAGCCACCGCCTATTGGAGGTGGGGTACCTCCTCTAGGCCGCCTGCCCTGGCCTCAGGCATGGGGTAGCTCCTCACCGCTGCACATCTCTGCATGGTCTGTTGCACCAGGGCCTGCTTCTCTCGAGTCTGCGCGGGCGGGGCCTGCGTATCCCGCGTCTGGTGGGCGGGGCGGGGGTCTCTCCCATCTGGGCGGGCGGGACGGGGTCTCTTGCGTCTGCGCGGGCGGGGCCGGGTTCTCTCCCGTCTGCGCGGGTGGGGAAGGCCTCTCTTGCTTCTGCGCCTGCAAGGCCCCTTTCTCTGGCATCTCAGCCGCCTGGGCCGGCATCTCTCGTGTCTGCACGGGTGGGGCTGGTATTTCTCCCGTTTGCACAGCCGGGTGAGACTCAAAAAATTCCCTCAAACAGTCGTCCCCATTGGAGAGGAGAACACACTTTACAGACTTAGCTCGAGAAGAGGCCCTATTCCCATTTAAAGGCTCAACAGTAATCCCGAAATTCCCCTTCCAACACAAAAGGGTTCCTGACTTCCCTGAAGCAGCCAGAGAGAATTCTGAGGTCCTCTTCGCTACCTGAGAAGTTCAACCAGGTTCCCGCCGCAACTCTAGAAACACCACAAAATTATCCCCTCAGTGCGAGATCAGGAAAATATTCCGCTGCACAATTCAAGAGAAATCCCACGTTCCGCTGGAAAGGCAAAACTGTATTTGACACCCTTTATGCGACTCAGAAAATTCCCTCACACAGCCATCCATTGGAGAGGAGAACACAATTTATGGACTCAACTTGGGAAGAGGCCCTATTCCCAGTTAACGGCTCGAGTGTAATCCCGAAATTCCCGTTCCAGTAGAAAAGGGTGACTAACTTACCTGAAGCAACACAAGCAAGTTCCTGAGGTCCCCGTCGCAACTCGAGAAGTACCCCCAGCTTCCCGCCTCAAAAGGGGAAATACCAAAAAATTATCCGCTCAATGTGAGATGAGGAAATTTTGCACTGCACAATTAAATAGAAATCCCACATTCCCGCTTGAAAGGCAAAAGGGCACTTGACACACTTTATGCGATTCAGATAGTTTTCTAACACCCATACTTATTGGAGCGGAGAACACACTTCATGGACTCAAATCTAGAAGAGGACCTCTTCCCATTTAAGGGCTCGAGAGTAATCCGGAAGTTCCACTTCCAAAAAAAGGGGACCTGACTTCCCTGAAGCAACACGAACGAGTTCCTGAGGTCCACGCTGCAACTCGAGAAGTACCCCCAGATCCAAGCCGAAACTCGAGACACAACAAAATTATCCCCACAATGCGAGATGAGGAAATTTTGCGCTCCGAAATCTCAAGGGAAGTCCCACATACCCGCTTGAAAGGCAAAAGGTCACTTGACACACTTTATGTGACCCAGGAAGTTCGCTCACAGAGCCGTACCCATTGGAGAGGAAAAAACACCTTTTGGACTCAACTCCAGATGAATCCCTATTCCCAATTAACGGCTCGAAAGTAAACCGGAAGTTCCCGTTCCAACACAAAAGGGGACCTGCCTTACCTGAAGCAACCCAAGCAAGTTCTTGAGGTCCACATGGCAACTCGAGAAGTACCCCAAGCTTCCTGCCGCAACTAGAGAAACACCACAAAATTATCCCATCAATGCGAGAAGAGGAAATTTTGTGCTGCAGAATCTCAAGAGAAATACCACTATTCCCTCTTGAAAGGCAAAAAGGACTTGATACCCTTTATGCGACTCAGAAATTTCACTAATATCATTCCCCATAGGAGAGGAGAACACACTTTATGGACTCAATTCGAGATGAGGCCCTATTCACATTTAACGGCTCCAGACTAAACCGGAAGTTCCCCTTCCAACACAAAAGGGGACCTGACTTTCCAGAAGCAACTCGAGCAAATTCCTGAGGTCCCCGTCGCAACACGAGAAGTAATCCAAAATTCCCACCACAACTTGACATACACCACAAAATTATCTCCTCAATGCGAGATGAGGAAACTTTGTGCTGCAGAATCTGAAGAGAAATCCCACATTAACGCTTGAAAGGCAAAAGGGAACTTGGCATACTTTATGCTCCTCAGAAAGTTCCCTAAAATTCATCCCCATTGCAGAGGCATACACAATTTATGGACTCAACTCCAGAAGAGCCCCTATTCCCTTAAAGGCCTCGAGAGTAATCCGGAAGTTCTCCGTCCAGCACTAAAGGGGACCTGACTTCCCTAAAGTAACTCCAGTGAGTTCCTGAGGTCCCCGTTGAATCTCGAGAAGTACCCCCTGCTTCTCGCCGAAATTCGGGAAACACCACAAAATTATCCCCTCAATGCGAGATGAGGAAACTTTGCGCTGCAGAATCTGAAGAGAAATCCCACATTGCCAATTGAAAGGCAAAAGCCTACTTGACTCCCTTTATGTCACTCAGAAAGTTCCCTAACATCCTTCCCCATTGGAGAGGAGAACACACTTTATGGACTCAACTCAAGAAGAGGCC
Organism: Moschus berezovskii; assembly: GCF_049115385.1. Taxonomy (NCBI): domain Eukaryota; kingdom Metazoa; phylum Chordata; class Mammalia; order Artiodactyla; family Moschidae; genus Moschus; species Moschus berezovskii. The sequence continues at coordinate 1,745,974 of NC_142462.1, forward strand.
CTATTCCCATTAAAGGGCTCAAAAGTCATCCGGAAGTTCCCCTTCCAACACAAAAAAGGACTTGACTTCCCTGAAGCAACCCTAGCGAGTTCCTGAGGTCCCCGCTGCAACTCGAGAAGTACCCCCAGTTTCTTGCCGCAACTCGAGAAACACCACAAAATTATCCCCTCAATGGGAGATGAGGAAATTTTGCGCTGCAGAATCTCAAGAGAAATCCCACATTCCCGCTTGAAAGTCAAAAGGGTACTTGACTCCCTTTAGGCGACTCAGAATGTTCCCTAACATCCATCCTCAGTGGAGAGGAGAACATAAGTTATGGACTTAAATGGAGAGGAGGCAATATTCCCTTTTAACGTCTGGACAGTAATCCGGAAGTTCCCCTTCCAACACAAAAGGCGACTTGACTTCCCTGAAGCAACCCGAGCGAGTTCCTGAGGTGCCCGCCATAGCTAGAGAAGTGCCCCCTGCTTCCCACCACAACTGGAGAAACACCACAAAATTATCACCTCAATGCGAGATGAGGAAATTTTGCGCTGCAGAATCTCAAAAGAAAATCCACATTACCATTGAAAGGCAAAAGCTTTCTTGACACACTTTATGCCACTCAGAATGTTCCCTAAGCTCCGTCTCCACTGGAGAGGAAATCACACTTTAGGGACTCAACTGGAGAAGAGGCCCTATTCCCATTACAGGGCTCAAAAGTATTCCGGAAGTTCCCCTTCCAGCACAAATGGCATCTGATTCCCTGAAGTAACTCGGGTAAGTTTCTGAGGTATTCACAACTCGAGAAACACCACAAAATTATCCCCACAATGTGAGATGAGGAAATTTTGCGCTGCAGAATCTCAAGTGAAATCCCACATTTCCGCTTGAAAGGCAAAAGGTTACTTGACTCCCTTTAGGCGACTCAGAATGGTCCCTAACATTTGTCCTCAGTGGAGAGGAAAACACACTTTATGGACTCAACTCCAGAAGAGGCCATATTCCCATTAAAGGGCTCAAGAGTAGTCCGGAAGTTCTCCTTCCAGGAAAAAAGGGGCCTGATTCCCTGAAGTAACTCGAGAAAGTTCCTGAGGTCCCCATCGCAACTCGAGAAACACAACAAAATTATCCCCTCAATGTGAGATGAGGAAATTTTGTGCTGCAGAATCTCAAGAGAAATCCCACATTCCCGCTTGAAGGGCAAAATGGTACTTGACTCCCTTTAGGCGACTCAGAATGTTCCCTAACATCCTTCCTCAGTGGAGAGGAAAACACACTTTATGGACTCAAAACGAGAAGAGGCATTATTCACATTTAACAGCTCGAGAGTCATCCGGAAGTTCCCCTTCCAACACAAAAGGGGACTTGACTTCCCTGAAGCAACCCGAGCGAGTTCCTGAGGTCCCCGCCGCAACTAGAGAAATACTCCTTGCTTCCTGCCACAACTCGAGAAACACCACAAAATTATCCCCTCAATGTGAGATGAGCAAATTTCGCGCTGCAGAATGTCAGGATAAATCCCACATTCCCGATTGAAAGGCAAAAGCGTACTTGACACACTATATGCCACTCAGAAAGTTCCCTAACATCCGTCAACATTGGATAGGAGAACACACTTTATGGACTCAGTTCGAGATGAGCCCCTATTCCCATTTAACTGCTCAGAGTAAACCGGAATTTCCCTTCCAATAAAAAAGGGGACCTGACTTCCCTGAAGCAAGCCGAGCGAGTTCCTGAGGTCCCGATCGCAACTCATGTAGTATCCACAGTTTCCCGCTGCAACTCGAGAAACAACACAAAATAATCCCCTCAATGTGAGATGAGGAAATTTTGTGCTGCAGAATCTCAAGAGAAATCCCACATTCCTGCTTGAAAGGCAAAAGGGTACTTGACTACCTTTATGTGATTCAGAATATTCCCAAACATCCATCCTCAGTGGAGAGGAGAACATATTTTATGGACTCAAATGGAGAAGAGGCAATATTCCCTTTTAATGGCTCGAGTGTATTCCGGCAGTTCCCCTTCCAACACAAAAGTGGACTTGACTTCCCTGAAGCAACCCGAGCGAGTTCCTGAGGTCCCTGCTGCAACTCGAGAAGTACTCCCAGTTTCCCGCCGCAATTCGAGAAACACCACAAAATTATCCCCTCAATGCGAGATGAGGTTACTTTGCGTTGCAGAATCTCAAGAGAAATCCCACATTCCCACTTGAAAGGGAAAAGCGTACTTCACACACTTTATGCCACTAAGAAAGTTCAATAATATCCGTCCCCATTGGAAGAGATAACACACTTTATGGACTCTTCTACAGAAGAAGCCCTATTAACATTAAAGGGCTCAAGAGTATTCCGGAAGTTCCCCTTCCAGCACAAATGGGACCTGATTCCCTGAAGTAACTCAAGTAAATTTCTGAGGTCCCCATCGCAACTCGAGAAACACCACAAAATTATCCCCACAATGTGAGAGGAGGAAATTTTGCTGTGCAGAATCTCAAGTGAAATCCCACATTTCCGCTTGAAAGGCAAAAGGGTACTTGACTCCCTTTATGCGACTCAGAATGTTCCCTAACATCCTTCCTCAGTGGACAGGAAAACACACTTTATGGACTCAAATCGAAAAGAGGCAATATTCCCATTTAGAGGCTAGAGAGTAATCAAGAAATTCCCCTTCCAACACAAAAAGGACTTGACTTCCCTGAAGCAACCCAAGCAAGTTTCTGAGGTTCCCGGCTCAACTCGAGAAGTACCCCATGCTTCCAGCCACAACTCCAGAAGCAACACCATATTATCCCCTCAATGCGAGATGAGGAAATTTTACACTGCAGAATCTCAAGAGAAATCCCACATTCCCGCTTGAAAGGCACAAGGGTACTTGACTCCCTTTAGGCGACTCAGAAGGTTCCCTAACATCCTTCCTCAGTGGAGAGGAAAACACACTTTATGTACTCAAATCAAGAAGAGGCATTATTCACATTTAACAGCTCGAGAGCCATCCGGAAGTTCCCCTTCCAACACAAAAGGGGACTTGACTTCCCTGAAGCAACACGAGCAGGTTCTTAAGTCCCCGCTGGAACTAGAGAAGTACTCCCAGCTTCCTGCCACAACTCGAGAAACACCACCAAATTATCCCCTCAATGTGAGATGAGGAAATTTTCCACTGCAGAATCTCAAGAGAAAACCCACACTCCCGATTGAAAGGCAAAAGCGTACTTGACACCCTTTATGACACTCAGAAAGTTCTTTAACATCTGTCCCAATTGGATAAGGGAACACACTTTATGGACTCAATTCGAGATGAGCCCCTATTCCTGTTTAAAGGCTCCAGAGTAAACCGGAAGTTTCCCTTCCAACACAAAAGGGGAACTAACTTTCCAGTAGCAAGCCAAGCTAGTTGCTGAGGTCCCCGTCGCAACTCGAGTAGTACCCCCAGCTTCCCGCTGCAACTCGAGAAACACCACAAAATAATCCCCTCAAGGCGAGATGAGGAAATTTTGCGCTGCAGAATCTCAAGAGAAATACCACATTCCCTCTTGAAAGGCAAAAAGGTACTTGACATCCTTTATTCGACTCAGAAAGTCTCCTCACACAGCCGTGCCAATTGGAGAGGAGGACACACTTTATGGACTCAATTCGAGATGAGCCCCTGTTCTCATTTAAGGGCTGGAGAGCAAACCGGAAGTTCCCCTTCCAACACCAAAGGGGACCTGACTTCCCTCAAGCAACCCAAGCGAGTTCCTGAGGTACCCGTCGCAACTCGAGAAGCACCCACAGCTTCCCGCCGCAACTCGAGAAACACCACAAAATTATCCCCTCAATGCGAGATGAGGAAATATTGTGATGGAGAATCTCAAGAGAAATACCACATTCCCTTCTGAAAGGCAAAAAGGTACTTGACACCCTTTATTCGACTCAGAAAGTTCCCTCACGTAGCCATCCCTTTTGGAGAGGAGAACACATTTTATGGACTCATTTGGAGATGAACCCCTGTTGACATTTAAGGGCTCGAGAGGAAACCGGAAGTTCCCCTTCTAACACCAAAGGGGATCTGACTTCCCTGAAGCAACCCCAGAGAGTTCCTGAGGTCCCCATCGCAACTCGAGAAGCACCCCCAGCTTCCCGCTGCAACTCGAGAAACAACCCAAAATTATCCCTCAATGCGAGATGAGGAAATTTTGCGAGGCAGAATCTCAAGAGAAATCCCACATTCCCTCTTGAAAGGCAAAAAGGTACTTGACACCCTTTATTCGACTCAGAAGGTTCTCTCACACAGCCTTCCCCTTTGAGAGGAGAACACACTTTATGGACTCAATTCGAGATGAGCTCCGGTTCACATTTACGGGCTCCAGAGGAAACCGGAAGTTCCCCTTCCAACACCAAAGGGGATCTGACTTCCCTGAAGCAACCCCAGCGAGTTCCTGAGGTCCCCGTCGCAACTCGAGAAGCACGCCCAGCTTCCTGCCGCAACTCGAGAAACACCCCAAAATTATCCCCTCAATGCGAGATGAGGAAATTTTGAGATGCAGAATCTCAAGAGAAATACCACATTCCCTCTGGAAAGGCAAAAAGGTACTTGACACCCTTTATTCTATTCAGAAAGTTCCCTCACACAGCCGTCCCTTTGGAGAGGAGAACACACTTTATGGACTCAATTCGAGATGAGCCCATGTTCACATTTAGGGCCTCGAGAGGAAACCGGAAGTACCCCTTCCAACACCAAAGGGGACCTGACTTCCCTGAAGCAACCCCAGCGAGTTCTTGAGGTCCCCGCCGAAACTCGAGAAATACCACAAAATTAACCCCTAAATGCGAGATGAGGAAATTTTGCGAGGCAGAATCTCAAGAGAAATACCACATTCCCTCTTGAAAGGCAAAAAGGTACTTGACACCCTTTATTCGACTCAGGAAGTTCCCTCACGTAGCCGACCCTTTTGGAGAGGAGAACACACTTTATGGACTCAGTTGGAGATGAGCCCCTCTTAACATCTAAGGGCTCGAGAGGAAACCGGAAGTTCCCCTTCCAACACCAAAAGGGACCTGACTTCCCTGAAGCAACCCCAGGGAGTTCCTGAGGTCCCCGTCGCAACTAGAGAAGCACCCCCATCTTCCCGCCGCAACTCGAGAAACACCCCAAAATTATCCCCTCAATGCGAGATGAGGAAATTCTGCGATGCAGCATCTCAAGAGAAATACCACATTCCCTCTGGAAAGGCAAAAAGGTACTTGACACCCTTTATTCGACTCAGAAAGTTCCCTCACACATCCTTCCCCTTTGAGAGGAGAACACACTTTATGGACTCAATTCGAGATGAGCTCCGGTTCACATTTACGGGCTCGAGAGGAAACCAGATGTTCCCCTTCCAACACCAAAGGGGACCTGACTTCCCTGAAGCAACCCCAGCGAGTTCCTGAGATCCCCGTCGCAACTGGAGAAGCACCCCCAGCTTCCCGCCGCAACTCGAGAAACACCCCAAAATTATCCCCTCAATGCGATTTGAGGAAATTTTGCGATGCAGAATCTCAAGAGAAATACCACATTTCCTCATAAAAGGCAAAAGGGTACTAAACACCCTTTATGCAACTCAGAAAGTTCCCTCACACAGCCGTCCCCATTGGGAGGAGAAAACACTCTTTGGACTTTATTCGAGAAGAGGCCCTATTCACATTAAAGGGTTCGAGAGTAATACGGAAGTTCCGCTTCCAGCACAAAATGTGACCAAACTTCCCTGAAGTAACTCGAGTGTGTTCCAGACGTACTCGTCGGAACTGCAGAAGTACCCGCAGCTTCCCGACCCAATTCGTGAAACACCAAAAAATTATCCCCTCCATACGAGATGAGGAAATTTTGCGCTGCAGAATCTCAAGAGAAATCCCACATTCCTGCTTGAAAGGCAACAGTGTACTTGACTCCATTTAGGCGATTCAGAATGGTCCCTAACATCCTTCCTCAGTGGAGAGGAAAACACACTTTATGTACTCAAATCAAGAAGAGGCATTATTCACATTTAACAGCTCGAGAGCCATCCGGAAGTTCCCCTTCCAACACAAAAGGGTACTTGACTTCCCTGAAGCAACACGAGCAGGTTCTTAGGTCCCCGCTGGAACTAGAGAAGTACTCCCAGCTTCCTGCCACAACTCGAGAAACACCACCAAATTATCCCCTCAATGTGAGATGAGGAAATTTTCCACTGCAGAATCTCAAGAGAAAACCCACACTCCCGATTGAAAGGCAAAAGCGTACTTGACACCCTTTATGACACTCAGAAAGTTCTTTAACATCTGTCCCAATTGGATAAGGGAACACACTTTATGGACTCAATTCGAGATGAGCCCCTATTCCTGTTTAAAGGCTCCAGAGTAAACCGGAAGTTTCCCTTCCAACACAAAAGGGGAACTAACTTTCCAGTAGCAAGCCAAGCTAGTTGCTGAGGTCCCCGTCGCAACTCGAGTAGTACCCCCAGCTTCCCGCTGCAACTCGAGAAACACCACAAAATAATCCCCTCAAGGCGAGATGAGGAAATTTTGCGCTGCAGAATCTCAAGAGAAATACCACATTCCCTCTTGAAAGGCAAAAAGGTACTTGACATCCTTTATTCGACTCAGAAAGTCTCCTCACACAGCCGTGCCAATTGGAGAGGAGGACACACTTTATGGACTCAATTCGAGATGAGCCCCTGTTCTCATTTAAGGGCTGGAGAGCAAACCGGAAGTTCCCCTTCCAACACCAAAGGGGACCTGACTTCCCTCAAGCAACCCAAGCGAGTTCCTGAGGTACCCGTCGCAACTCGAGAAGCACCCACAGCTTCCCGCCGCAACTCGAGAAACACCACAAAATTATCCCCTCAATGCGAGATGAGGAAATATTGTGATGGAGAATCTCAAGAGAAATACCACATTCCCTTCTGAAAGGCAAAAAGGTACTTGACACCCTTTATTCGACTCAGAAAGTTCCCTCACGTAGCCATCCCTTTTGGAGAGGAGAACACATTTTATGGACTCATTTGGAGATGAGCCCCTGTTGACATTTAAGGGCTCGAGAGGAAACCGGAAGTTCCCCTTCTAACACCAAAGGGGATCTGACTTCCCTGAAGCAACCCCAGAGAGTTCCTGAGGTCCCCATCACAACTCGAGAAGCACCCCCAGCTTCCCGCTGCAACTCGAGAAACAACCCAAAATTATCCCTCAATGCGAGATGAGGAAATTTTGCGAGGCAGAATCTCAAGAGAAATCCCACATTCCCTCTTGAAAGGCAAAAAGGTACTTGACACCCTTTATTCGACTCAGAAGGTTCTCTCACACAGCCTTCCCCTTTGAGAGGAGAACACACTTTATGGACTCAATTCGAGATGAGCTCCGGTTCACATTTACGGGCTCCAGAGGAAACCGGAAGTTCCCCTTCCAACACCAAAGGGGATCTGACTTCCCTGAAGCAACCCCAGCGAGTTCCTGAGGTCCCCGTCGCAACTCGAGAAGCACGCCCAGCTTCCTGCCGCAACTCGAGAAACACCACAAAATTATCCCCTCAATGCGAGATGAGGAAATTTTGAGATGCAGAATCTCAAGAGAAATACCACATTCCCTCTGGAAAGGCAAAAAGGTACTTGACACCCTTTATTCGATTCAGAAAGTTCCCTCACACAGCCGTCCTTTGGAGAGGAGAACACACTTTATGGACTCAATTCGAGATGAGCCCATGTTCACATTTAGGGCCTCGAGAGGAAACCGGAAGTACCCCTTCCAACACCAAAGGGGACCTGACTTCCCTGAAGCAACACCAGCGAGTTCTTGAGGTCCCCGCCGAAACTCGAGAAATACCACAAAATTAACCCCTAAATGCGAGATGAGGAAATTTTGCGAGGCAGAATCTCAAGAGAAATACCACATTCCCTCTTGAAAGGCAAAAAGGTACTTGACACCCTTTATTCGACTCAGGAAGTTCCCTCACGTAGCCGACCCTTTTGGAGAGGAGAACACACTTTATGGACTCAGTTGGAGATGAGCCCCTCTTAACATCTAAGGGCTCGAGAGGAAACCGGAAGTTCCCCTTCCAACACCAAAAGGGACCTGACTTCCCTGAAGCAACCCCAGGGAGTTCCTGAGGTCCCCGTCGCAACTAGAAAAGCACCCCCATCTTCCCGCCGCAACTCGAGAAACACCCCAAAATTATCCCCTCAATGCGAGATGAGGAAATTCTGCGATGCAGCATCTCAAGAGAAATACTACATTCCCTTCTGAAAGGCAAAAAGGTACTTGACACCCTTTATTCGACTCAGAAAGTTCCCTCACACATCCTTCCCCTTTGAGAGGAGAACACACTTTATGGACTCAATTCGAGATGAGCTCCGGTTCACATTTACGGGCTCGAGAGGAAACCAGATGTTCCCCTTCCAACACCAAAGGGGACCTGACTTCCCTGAAGCAACCCCAGCGAGTTCCTGAGATCCCCGTCGCAACTGGAGAAGCACCCCCAGCTTCCCGCCGCAACTCGAGAAACACCCCAAAATTATCCCCTCAATGCGATTTGAGGAAATTTTGCGATGCAGAATCTCAAGAGAAATACCACATTTCCTCATAAAAGGCAAAAGGGTACTAAACACCCTTTATGCAACTCAGAAAGTTCCCTCACACAGCCGTCCCCATTGGGAGGAGAAAACACTCTTTGGACTTTATTCGAGAAGAGGCCCTATTCACATTAAAGGGTTCGAGAGTAATACGGAAGTTCCGCTTCCAGCACAAAATGTGACCAAACTTCCCTGAAGTAACTCGAGTGTGTTCCAGACGTACTCGTCGGAACTGCAGAAGTACCCGCAGCTTCCCGACCCAATTCGTGAAACACCAAAAAATTATCCCCTCCATACGAGATGAGGAAATTTTGCGCTGCAGAATCTCAAGAGAATCCCACATTCCTGCTTGAAAGGCAACAGTGTACTTGACTCCATTTAGGCGATTCAGAATGGTCCCTAACATCCGTCCTCAGTGCAGAGGAGAACACACTCTCCGGACCCAAATCGAGAAGAAACAATGTTCCCATTTAAGGGCTCGAGAGTAATCTGGAAGTTCCCCTTCCAACACAAAAGGGGACTTGACTTCGCTGAAGCAACCCTAGCGAGTTCCTGAGGTCCCCGTTGCAACTGGAGAAGTACCCCCTGCTTCCCTCTGCAACTCGAGAAATACCACAAAATTATCCCCTCAATGCGAGATGAGGTAATTTTGCGCTGCAGAATCTCAAGAGAAATCCCACATTCCCGCTTGAAAGGAAAAGGGTACTTGACACACTTTATGCCACTCAGAAAGTTCCCTAACATCCGTCCCCATTGGAGAGGAGAACACAATTTATGGACTCAAATCAAGAGGAGGCCCTATTCCCATTAAAGGGCTCGAGAACAATCCGGAAGTTCCCCTTCCAGCACAAAAGGGGACCTGACTTCCCTGAAGTAATCCGAGTGTGTTCCAGAGGTCCTCGTCGCAACTGGAGAATCACCCCCAGCTTCCCAACCCAATTCGTGTAACAGCACATAATTATCCCCTCCATGCGAGATGAGGAAATTTTGCCCTGCAGAATCTCAAGAGAAATCCCACATTCCCACTTGAAAGGCAAAAGGGTACTTGACTCCCTTTAAGCGAATCAGAATGGTCCCTAACATCCGTCCTCAGTGGAGAGGAGAACACACTTTACGGACTCAAATCGAGAAGAGGCAATATTCCCATTTAACTGCTCGAGAGTAATCCGGAAGTTCCCCTTCCAGCACAATCGGGGACCTGACTTCCCTGAAGTAACTCGAGTGAGTTCCTGAGGTCCCCTTCGCACCTGGAGGAATACCCCCAGCTTCCCGCCGCAATTCGAGAAACACCACAAAATTATCCCCTCAATGCGAGATGAAGAAATTTTGCGCTGCAGAATTTCAAGAGAAATCCCACATTCCCGCCTGAAAGGGAAAAGGGTATTTGACACACTTTATTCAGTTCAGTTCAGTACAGTCGCTCAGGCATATCCGACTCTCCGCGATCCCATGAATCACTGTACGCTAGGCCTCCCTGTCCTACACCAACTCCCGGAGTTCACTCAAACTCATGGCCACAGAGTCGGTGATGCTATCCAGCCATCTCATTCTCTGTTGTCCCCTTCTCCTCCAGCCCCCAACCTCTCCTAGCATCAGAATCTTTTCCAGTGAGTCAATTCATTGCATGAGGTGGCCAAAGTATTGCAATTTCAGCTTTACCATCAGTCCTTCCAATGAACACCGACGATTGATCTCCCTTGGAATGGACTGGTTGGATCTTTTTGCAGTCCAAGGGACTCTCAAGAGTCTTCTCCAATACCACAGTTCAAAAGCATCAGTTCTTCGGCGATCGGCTTTCTTCACAGTCCAACTCTCACATCCATACATGACCACGGGAAAAACCATAGCCTTGACTAGATGGAGCTTTTTTGGCAAAGTGATGTCTCTGCTTTTTAATATACTATCAAGGTTGATCACAACTTTCCTTCCAAGGAGTAAGCGCCTTTTAATTTCATGGCTGCAATCAGCATCTGCAGTGATTTTGGAGCCCCCAAAAATAAAGTGTGACACTGTTTCCACTGTTTTTCCATCTATTTCCCGTGAAGTGTTGGGACCAGATTCCATCACCTTTGTTTTCTGAATGTTGAGCTTCAAGCCAACCTTTTCACTCTCCTCTTTCACTTTCTTCAAGAGGCTTTTGAGTTCCTCCTCACGTTCTGCCCTAAAGGTGGTGTCATCTGCATATCTGAGGTTATTGATATTTCTCCCAGCAATCTTGATTCCAGTTGTTCTTCTTCCAGCCCAGCATTTCTCATGATGCACTCTGCATATAAGTTAAATAAGCAAGAATACAATATACAGCCTTGACGTACTCCTTTTCCTATTTGGAACCAGTCTGTTGTTCCATGCACAGTTCTGACTGTTGCTTCCTGACCTGCATACAGGTTTCTCAAGAGGCAGGTCAGGTGGTATGGTATTCCCATCTCTTTCAGAATCTTCCACAGTTTATTGTGATCCACACAGTGGAAGGCTTTGGCATAGTCAATGAAGCAGAAATAGATGTTTTTCTGGAACTCTCTCGCTTTCTCCATGATCCAGCGGATGTTGGCAATTTGATCTCTGGTGCCTCTGCCTTTTCTAAAACCTGCTTGAACATCTGGGAGTTCACGGATCACATATTGTTGAAGCCTGGCTTGGAGAATTTTGAGCATGACTGTACTAGCATGTGAGATGAGTGCAATTGTGCGGTAGCTTGCGCATTCTTTGGCATTGCCTTTCTTTGGGATTAGAATGAAAACTGGCCTTTTCCAGTCCTGTGGCCACTGCTGAGTTTTCCAAATTTGTTGGCATACTGAGTGCAGCACTTTCACAGCATCATCTTTCAAGATTTGAAATAGCTCAACTGGAATTCCATCACTTCCACTAGCTTTGTTCGTAGTGTTGCTTTCCAAGGCACACTTGAATTCACATTCCAAGATGTCTGGCTCTAGGCCAGTGATCACATTTTCGTGACTATCCTGGTCGTGAAGATCTTTTTTGTTCAGTTCTTCTGTGTATTCTTGCCACCTCTTCTTAATATCTTCTGCTTAATATCGAGCCCATCTTTGCATGAAATGTTCCCTTGGAATCTCTAATGTTCTTGAAGACATCTCTTGTTTTTCCTATTCTGTTGTTTTCCTCTGTTTCTTTGCATTGATCACTAAGGAAGGCTTTCTTATCTCTCCTTGCTATTCTTTGGAACTCTGCATTCTAATGCTTATATCTTTCCCTTTCTCCTTTGCTTTTCGCTTCTCTTTTTTTCACAGCTATTTGTAAGGCCACCTCAGACAGCCATTTTGCTTTTTTTTTGCATTTCTTTTCCATGGGGATACTCTTGGTCCCTGTCTCCTGTACAATGTCACGAACCTCCATCCAGAGTTCATCAGGCACTCTATCTATCAGATCTAGTGCCTTAAATCTATTTCTCACTTCCACTGTATAATCCTAAGGGATTTGATTGAGGTCATATCTGAATGGTCTAGGGGTTTTCCAGTCTTTCTTCAATTTAAGTCTGAATTTGGCAATAAGGAGTTCATGATCTGAGCCACAGTCAGCTCCTGGTCTTGTTTTTGCTAACTGTATAGAGCTTCTCCATCTTTGGCTGCAAAGAATATAATCAATCTGATTTCGGTGTTGACCATCTGGTGATGTCCACGTGTAGAGTCTTCTCTTGTGTTGTTGGAAGAGGGAGTTTGCTATGACCAGTGCGTTCTCTTGACAAAACTCTATTAGACTTGGCCCTGCTTCATTCCGTGCTCCAAGGCCAAATTTGCCTGTTACTCCAGGTGTTTCTTGACTTCCTACTTTTGCATTCCAGTCCCCTAGAATGAAAAGGATATCTTTTTGGGTGTTAGTCTTGTAGGTCTTCATAGAACCGTTCAACTTCGGCTTCTTCAGCGTTAGTGGTTGGGGCATTGGCCTGGATTACTCTAATGTTAAATGGTTTGCCTTGGAAACGAACAGAAATCATTCTGTCATTTTTAAGATTGCATCCAAGTACTGCATTTCGGAGTCTCTTGTTGACCATGATGGCTACTCCATTTCTTCTAAGGGATTTCTGCCCACAGTAGTATATATATAATGGTCATCTGAGTTAAATTCACACATTCCCGTCCATTTTAATTCACTGACTCCTAGAATGTCTATGTTCACTCTTGCCATCTCCTGTTTGACCACTTCCAATTTGCCTTGATTCATGGACATAACATTCCAGGTTCCTATACAATATTGCTCTTTACAGCACCAGACCTTGCTTCTATCACCGGTCACATCCACAACTGGGTACTGGTTTTGCTTTTGCTCCATCCCTTCATTCCTTCTAGAGTTATTTCTCCACTGATCTCCAGTAGCATACTGGGCACCTACCGACCTGGGGAATTCCTCATTCAGTATCCTGTCATTTTGCCCTTTGATACTGTTCATGGGGTTCTCAATGCAAATATACTGAAGTGGTTTGCCATTCCCTTCTCCAGTAGACCATATTCTGCTGTGGTCCTTGTGATCAGATGGAGTAGATTCCTGTGATTATGTTTTCAGTGTGCCTGCCATCTGAAGCCCCCTCGCAATACCTACCATCTGATTTGAGTTTCTCTTACCTTGGGTGTGGGATATCTCTTCACAGCTGCTCCAAGAAAGCACAGCTGCTGCACCTTACCTTGGATGAGGGGTATGTCCTCAAGGCTGCCCCTCCTGACTTTGAACGTGAGTAGATCCTCTCTGCCCTCCCCCGCACAGCCACCTCCTATTGGAGGTGGGGTATCTCCTCTTGGCCGCCTGCCCTGGCCTCAGGCGTGGGGTAACTCCTCATGGCCGGGCATTTTGCATGGTAGGTTGCACCAGGGCATGCATCTCTAGTGTCTGCCTGGGCGGGGCCAATGTCTGTTGTGTCTGAGCTGGTGGGGCCGGCGTCTTTCGCGACTGCGCGGGCGGGGAAGGCATCTCTCCCATCTGCTCGGGCGAGGCCGGGGGTACTCTCACGTCTGAGCGGGAGGGGCAGGCGATTCTCCCCTCTGCGCGTGCGGGGGCCTGGTACTCTTGCGTCTGCGCGGGTGAGGCCGGATTCTCTCGCGACTGCGCGGGCGGGGCCTGGGTCTCTCACCTCTGCGCGGGAGGGATCAGGGACTCTAGGGTCTGAGCGGGCGGGGAAGGCGACTCTTGCGTCTGCGCGGGCGGGGGCAGTGTCACTCGCATCTGTGCGGAAGGGGCCTGGGTCTTGCGGGTCTCCGCGGGCGGGGCCTGTGTCTCTGGCCTCTGTGAACGCGGGGCCGGCGACTCTGGCGTCTGTGCGGGTGGAGGCGGTGTCTCTCGCGTCTGTGTGGGAGGGGCCGGGGTCTCTGGCATCTGGGCAGGCAGGGAAGGCTTCTCTTGCGTCTGCTCCGGAGGGGACAGCATCTCTCGCATATGCACCTCCGGGTGAGACTGAGAAAATTCCCTCACACAGTCGTCCCAATTGGAGAGGAGAACACACTTTTTGGACTCAATTCCAGATGAGCCCCTATTCCCATTTAAAGGCTACAGATTAAACCGGATATTCCCATTCCAACAACAAAGGGGACCTGACTTCCCTGAAGCAACCAGAGAGAGTTCCTGAGGTCCCCATCGCCACTCGAGAAGTATCCCCAATTTCCATCCGCAACTCGAGAAATACCACAAAATTATCCTCTCAATGCGAGATGTGGAAATTTTGAGCTTCTGAATATCAGGAGAAAAACCATATTCCCTCTTGAAAGGCAAAAGAGTACTTGACACACTTTATGCGACTGAGAAATTTCACTAACATCATTCCAATTGGAGTGGAGAACACACTTTATGGACTCAATTCCAGATGAGCCCCTATTCCCATTTAACGGCTTGAGAGTAAACAGGAAATACCCTTCCAACAAAAAAGGGGACCTGACTTCCCTGAAGTAACCCGAGAGAGTTCCTGAGGTCAGCATCGCAACTCGAGAAATACCCCCTGCTTCTCGCCTCAATTCGAGAAAAACCACAAAATTATCCCCTCAAAGCGAAATGAGGAAATTTTGTGCTGTAGAATCTCAATAGAAATCCCACAATCACGCTTGAAAGGCAAAAGGGTACTTGACTCCCTTTATGCGACTCAGAATGTTCCCTAACATCCGTCCTCAGTGGAGAGGAGAACACAATTTATGTACTGAAATTGAGAAGAGGCCATATTCCCATTGAACAGCTCAAGACTAACCAGGAAGTTCCCCTTCCAACACAAAAGGGGACTTGACTTCCCTGAAGCAACCCTAGCGAGTTCCTGACATTCCCTTTGCAAATCCAGAAGTACCCCCGGCTTCCCGTCACAACTAAGGAAACATGACAAAACTATCCCCTCAAGGCGAGATTAGGTAATTTTGCGCTGCAGAATCTCAAGAGAAATCCCACATTCCCGCTTGAAAGGCAAAAGGGTACTTGACACACTTTATGCCACTCAGAAATTTTCCTAACATCCGTCCCCATTGGAATGGAGAACACATATTATGGATTCAACACGGGAAGACACCCTATTCAAATTAAAGGGCTAGAGAGTAATCCGGAAGTTCCACTTTCAGCACAAAAGGGGACCTGATTTCCCTGAAGCAACACAAGTGAATTCCTGAGGTCCCCCTCACAACTGCAGTAGTACCCCCAGCTTCCCGCCGCAATTCGAGAAATATCACAAAATTATCCCCTCAATGCGAGATGAGGAAATTTTGAGCTGCAGAATCTCAAGAGAAATCCCACATTCACGCTTGAAAGGGAATAGGGTACTTGACTCCCTTAATGAGACTCAGAATGTGCCCTAACATCCGTCCTCAGTGGAGAGGGGAACACAATTTATGGCCTCAAATCCAGAAGTGGCAATATTCCCATTTAACGGCTCGAGAGTAACCCGCAAGTTCCCCTTCCAACACAAAATTGAACTTGACCTCCCTGAAGCAACCCTAGCGAGTTCCTGACGTTCCCTTCGGAAATCCAGAAGTACCCCCGGTTTCCTGCAGCAGAAAAGAAACACCACAATATTATCCACTCAATGCAAGATGAGGAAATTTTCCGCTGCAGAATCTCAAGAGAAATCCCACATTCCCGCTTGAAAGGTAAAAGGGTACTTGATACCCTTTATGAGACTCTGAATGTTCACTAACTTCCGTCCTCAGTGGAGAGGAGAACACACTTTATGGACTCAAATTGCAAAGAGGGAATATTCCCATTTAACGGCTCCAGAGTAACCCGGAAGTTCCCCTTCCAACAAAAAAGGGAACTTGACTTCCCTGAAGCAACCCTAGCGAGTTCCTGACGTTCCCTTTCCATATCCAGAAGTACCCACTGTTTCCCGTCGCAACTAAAGAAACACAACAAAATTATCCCCTCAATGCGAGATGAGGTAATTTTGCCAAACAGAATCTCAAGAGAAATCCCACGTTCACGCTTGAAAGGCAAAAGAGTACTTGAAACAATTTATGCCACTCAGAAAGTTCCCTAACTTCTGTCCCCATTGGAGAGGAGAACACACTTTATGGATTCAAGACTAGAAGAAGCCCTATTCGAATTAAAGGGCTAGAGAGTCATCTAGAAGTTCCCCTTCCAGCACAAAAGGCGACCAGATTTCTCCAAAATAACTCAAGTGATTTCCTGAGGTCCCCGTCGCACCTCCAGTACTACGCCCAGCTTCCCACCACTATTAGAGAAATACCAAAAAATTATGCCCTCAATACGAGATGAGGAAATTTTGCGCTGCAGGATCTCAAGAGAAATCCCACATTCCTGCTTGAAAGGCAAAAGGGTACTTGACTCCCTTTATGAGATTCAGAATGTTCCCTAACATCCGACCTCAGTGGAGAGGAGAACACACTTTATGGACTCAAATCGTGAAGAGACAATATTTCCATTTAACTGCTCCAGAGTAACCCGGAAGTTCCCCTTCCAACACAAAAGGGGACTTGACTTCCCTGAAGCAATCCTAGCGACTTCCTGACGTTCCCTTCACAAATCCAGAAGTACCCCTGGCTTCCTGTCGCAACTAAAGAAACACGACAAAATTATCCCCTCAAGGCGAGATTAGGTAATTTTGCGCTGCAGAATCTCAAGAGAAATCCCACATTCCCACTTGAAAGGCAAAAGGGTACTTGACACACTTTATGCCACTCAGAAATTTCCCTAACATCCGTCCCCATTGGAGAGGAGAACACACTCTATGGATTAAACACGTGATGAAGCCCTATTTCAATAAAGGGCTAGAGAGTAATCCGGAAGTACCCTTCCAGCACAAAAGGGTACCTGATTTCCTTGAAGCAACACTAGTGAATTCCTGAGGTCCCCCTCGAAACTCCTGTCGTACCCCCAGCTTCCCGCCGGAATTCAAGAAATACCACAAAATTATCCCCTCAATGCGAGATGAGGAAATTTTGAGCTGCAGAATCTCAAGAGAAATCCCACATTCTCGCTTGAAAGGCAAAAGGGTACTTGACTCCCTTAATGCGACTCAGAATGTTCCCTAACATCCGTCCTCAGTGGAGAGGGGAACACAATTTATGGCCTCAAATCCAGAAGTGGCAATATTCCCATTTAACGGCTCGAGAGTAACCCGGAAGTTCCCCTTCCAACACAAAAGCAGACTTGACTTTCCTGAAGCAACCCTAGCGAGTTCCTGACGTTCCCTTCGCAAATCCAGAAGTATCCCCGGCTTCCTGCAGCAAAAAAGAAACACCACAATATTATCCCCTCAATGCGAGATGAGGAAATTTTCCACTGCAGTATCTCAAGAGAAATCCCACATTTCCGCTTCAAAGGTAAAAGGGTACTTGAAACACTTTATTTCACTAAGAAAGTTCCCTAACATCCGTCCCCATTAGAGAGGAGAACACACTTTATGGATTCAACACGTGAAGACGCCCTATTCCAACGAAATGGCTAGAGAGTAATCCGGAAGTTCCCCTTCCAGCAAAAAAGAGGACCTGACTTCCCTGAAGTAACTCGAGTGAGTTTTAGAGGTCCACGTCGCAACTCGAGAAGTACCCCCAGCTTCCCGCCGCAGTTCGAGAAACACCACAAAATTATCCAATCAAAGCAAGATGAGGAAATTTTGTGCTGCCGAATCTCAAGAGAAATCCCACATTCCCACTTGAAAAGTAAAAGGGTACTTGACTTCCTTTTGGAGACACAGAATGTTTCATAACATCCGTCCTCTAGGAGAGGAGAACACCATTTATGCACTGAAATCGAGAGGAGGCAATATTCCCTATTAAGGGTTTGAGAGTAATCCAGAAGTTCCCCTTCTAGCACAAAAGGGGACCTGCCTTCCCTGAAGTAACTTGAGTGAGTTGCTGAGGTCCGCGTCACAACTCGAGAAGTGCGCCCAGCTTCCCGCCGCAATTTGAGAAACACCACAAAATTATCCCCTCAAAGCGAGATGAGGAAATTTTGTGCTGTAGAATCTCAAGAGAAATCCCACATTCACGCTTGAAAGGAAAAAGTGTACTTGACTCCCTTCATGCAACTAAGAATGTTCCCGAACATCCGTCCTCAGTGGAGTGTAGAACACACTTTAGGGACTCAAATTGAGAAGAGGCAATATTCCCATTTAACGGCTCGAGAGTAACCCAGAAGTTCCCCTTCCAACACAAAAGGGAACTTGACTTCCCTGAAGCAACCCTAGCGAGTTCCTGAAGTTCCCTTCCCATATCCAGAAGTACCCCCGGCTTCCCGCTGCAACTAAAGAAACACAACAAAATTACCCTCTCAATTCAAGATAAGGTAATTTTGCGAAGCAGAATTTCAAGAGAAATCCCACATTCCCGCTTGAAAAGCAAAAGGGTACTTGACACACTTTATGCCACTCAGAAAGTTCCCTAACATCGGTCCCCATCAGAGAAGAACACACTTTATGGATTCAACACGAGAAGAGGCCCTATTCCAATTAAAGGGCTAGAGAGTAATCTAGAATTTCCCCCTCCAGCACAAAAGGCGACCAGACTTCTCTGAAATAACTCAAGTGATTTCCTGAAGTCCCCTTCGCAACTTCAGTAGTACCCCCAGCTTCCCACCACTATTAGAGAAATACTACAAAATTATGCCCTAAATTCGAGATGAGGAAATTTTGCGCTTCATGATCTCAAGAGAAATCCCACATTCCCACTTGAAAGGCAAAAGGGTACTTGATACCCTTTAGGCGACTCTGAATGTTCCCTAACATCCGTCCACAGTGGAGTGGAGAACACACTTTATGGACTCAAATCGAGAAGAGGCAATATTCCTATTGAACGGCTTGAGAGTAACCTGGAAGTTCCCCTTCCAACACAAAAGGGGACTTGACTTCACTGAAGCAATTGGAGCGAGTTCCTGATGTTCCCGTCTCAAATCTAATAGTATCCGCTGCTTCCCGCCGCAACACGAGAAACACCACAAAATTATCCCCTCTATGCCAAATGAGGTAATTTTGCGCTGCACAGTCACAAGAGAAATCCCACATTCCCGCTTGAAAGGCAAAAGGGTACTTGACACACTTTATGCCACTCACAAAGTTCCATAACATCCTTCCCCATTGGAGAGGAGAACACACTTTATGGATTCAACACGTGAAGACGCCCTATTCCAATTAAAGGGCTAGAGAGTAACGTGGAAGTTCCCCTTCCAGCACAAAAGGGGAAGTGACTTCCCTGAAATAACTCCAGTGAGTTACTGAGGTCCGCGTCGCAACTCGAGAATTATCCCCAGCTTTCCGCCGCAATTCGAGAAACACCACAAATTTATCCCCTCAATGCGAGATGAGGAAATTTTGTGCTGCAGAATCCCAAGAGAAATCCCACATTCCCGCTTGAAAAGTAATAGGGTACTTGACTCCATTTAGGCAACTCAGAATGTTCCCTAACATCCGTCCTCAAGGAGAGGAGAACACACTTTATGCACTGAAATTGAGAAGAGGAAATATTCTCATTTAAGGGCTCGAGAGTAATCCAGATGTTCCACTTCCAACACAAAAGGGGACTTGACTTCCCTGAAACAACCCGAGCGATTTCCTGAGGTCCCCGTTGCAACTCAAGAAGTAGCCCCTGCTTCCAGCTGAAACTTGAGAAACACCACAAAATTATCCCCTCAATGCGAGATGAGGTAATTTTGCACTGCAGAATCTCAAGAGAAATCCCACATTCCCGCTTGAAAGGCAAAAGGGTACTTGCCACACTTTAAGCCACTCACAAAGTTCCCTAACATCCGTCCCCATTGGAGAAGAGAACACACTTTATGGATTCAACACGTGAAGACGCCCTATTTCAATTAAAGGGCAAGACAGTAATCCGGAAGTTCCCCTTTCAGCACAAAATGGGACCTGACTTCCCTGAAGTAACTCGAGTGAGTCGCTGAGGTCAGCGTCACAACTCGAGAAGTACCCCCAGCTTTCCGCCGCAATTCGAGAAACACCACAAAATTATCCCCTCAAAGCGAGATGCGGAAATTTTGTGCTGTAGAATCTCAAGAGAAATCCCACATTCACGCTTGAAAGGAAAAAGGGTACTTTACTCCCTTTATACGACTCAGAATGTTCCCTAACATCCGTCCTCAGTTGAGAGGAGAACACACTTTATGGACTCAGATTGAAAAGAGGCAATATACCCATTCAATGGCTCGAGAGTAACCCGGAAGTTCCCCTTCCAACACAAAAGGGAACTTGACTTCCCTGAAGCAACCCTAGCGAGTTCCTGAAGTTCCCTTCCCAATCCAGAAGTACCCCCGGTTTCCCGCCGCAACTAAAGAAACACAACAAAATTACCCCCTCAATGCAAAATAAGGTAAATTTGCGAAGCAGAATCTCAAGAGAAATCCCACATTCACGCTTGAAAGTTAAAATGGTACTTGACTCAATTTATGCGACTCAGAATGTTCCTTAACATCCGTCCTCAGTGGAGGGAGGAACACAATTTATGGCTTCAAATCCAGAAGAGGCAATATTCCCATTTAACGGCTCGAGAGTAACCCGGAAGTTCCCCTTCCAACACAAAAGGGGACTTGACTTCCCTGGAGCAACCCTAGCGAGTTCCTGACGTTCCCTTCTCAAATCCAGAAGTACCCCAGGCTTCCCGCAGCAAAAAAGAAACACCACATTATTAACCCCTCAATGAGAGATGAGGAAATTTTCCGCTGCAGAATCTCAGGAGAAATCCCACATTCCCGCTTGAAAGGCAAAAGGGTACTTGATACCCTTTATGCGACTCTGAATGTTCACTAACATCAGTCCTCCGTGGAGTGGAGAACACACTTTATGGACTCAAATCGAGAAGAGGCAATATTCCCTTTTAACGGCTCGAGAGTAACCAGTAAGTTCCCCTTCTAACCCAAAAGGGGACTTGACTTCCCTGAAGCAATTGGAACGAGTTCCTGACGTTCCCCTCGCAAATCGAAAAGTACCCGCTGCTTCCTGCCGCAACAGTAGAAACACCACAAAATTATCCCCTCTATACAGTGGAAGTGAGAAATAGATTTAAGGGACTAGATCTGATACATAGAGTGCCTGATGAACTCTGGATGGAGGTTCATGACATTGTACAGGAGACAGGGACCAAGACCATCCACATGGAAAAGAAATGAAAAGAGCGAAATGGCTGTCTGAGGAGGCCTTACAAATAGCTGTGAAAAGAAGAGAAGCGAAAAGCAAAGGAGAAAAGGAAAGATATAAGCATCTGAATGCAGAGTTCCAAAGAATAGCAAGGAGAGATAAGAAAGCCTTCCTCAGTGATCAATGCAAAGAAATAGAGGAAAACAACAGAATAGGAAAAACAAGAGACCTCTTCAAGAAAATTAGAGATTCCAAGGGAACATTTCATGCAAAGATGGGCTCGATAAAGGACAGAAATGGTATGGACCTAACAGAAGCAGATGATATTAAGAAGAGGTGGCAAGAATACACAGAAGAACTGTACAAAAAAGATCTTCCCGACCAAGATAGTCACGATAACGTGATCACTGACCTAGAGCCAGACATCTTGGAATGTGAAGTCAGGTGGGCCTTAGAAAGCATCACTACTAACAAAGCTAGTGGAGGTGATGGAATTCCAGTTGAGCTATTACAAGACTTGAAAGATGATGCTATGAAATTGCTGCACTCAATATGCCAGCAGATTTGGAAAACTCAGCAGTGGCCACAGGACTGGAAGAGGTCAGTCTTCATTCCAATCCCAAAGAAAGGCAATGCCAAAGAATGCTCAAACTACCGGACAATTGCCCTCATCTCACACGCTAGCAAAGTCATGCTCAAAATTCTCCAAGCCAGGCTTCAGCAATATGTAAACCGTGAACTCCCAGATGTTCAAGCAGGTTTTAGAAAAGGCAGAGGCACCAGAGATCAAATTGCCAACATCCGCTGGATCATGGAGAAAGCAAGAGAGTTTCAGAAAAACATCTATTTCTGCTTCATTGACTATGCCAAAGCCTTTGACTGTGTGGATCACAATAAACTGTGGAAGATTCTGAAAGAGATGGGAATCCCAGACCACCTGACCTGCCTCTTGAGAAACCTGTATGCAGGTCAGGAAGCAACAGTTAGAACTGGACATGGAACAACAGACTGGTTCCAAATAGGAAAAGGATTACGTCAAGGTTGTATATTGGCACCTTGCTTATTTAACTTCTATGCAGAGTACATCATGAGGAACGCTGGGCTGGAAGAAGCACAAGCTGGAATCAAGATTGCTGGGAGAAATATCAATAACCTCAGATATGCAGATGACACTACCCTTATGGCAGAAAGTGAAGAGGAACTCAAAAGCCTCTTGATGAAAGTGAAAGAGGAGAGTGAAAAGGTTGGTTTGAAGCTCAACATTCAGAAAACGAAGATCATGGCATCTGGTCCCATCACTTCATGGGAAATAGATGGAAAAACAGTGGAAACAGTGTCAGACTTTGTTTTTTTGGGCTCCAAAATTACTGCAGATGCTGATTGCAGCCAGGAAATTAAAAGACGCTTGCTCCTTGGAAGGAAAGTTATGACCAACCTTGATAGTATATTAAAAAGCAGAGACATTACTTTGCCAACCAAGGTCCGTCTAGTCAAGGCAATGGTTTTTCCCGTGGTCATGTATGGATGTGAGAGTTGGACTGTGAAGAAGGCTGATCGCCGAAGAATCGATGCTTTTGAACTGTGGTGTTGGAGAAGACTCTTGAGAGTCCCTTATACTGAAAGGAGATCCAACCAGTCCATTCTAAAGGAGATCAATCCTGGATGTTCATTGGAGGGACTGATGCTAAAGCTGAAACTCCAATACTTTGGCCACCTCATGCGACGAGTTGACTCACTGGAAAAGACTCTGATGCTGGGAAAGGTTGGGGGCGGGAGGAGAAGGGAACGACGGAGAATGAGATGGCTGGATGGCATCACCGACTCTGTGGACATGAGTTTGAGTGTACTCCGGGAGTTGGTGATGGACAGGGAGGCCTGGCGTGCTGTGATTCATGGGGTCGCGGAGAGTCGGACACGACTGAGCGACTGAACTGAACTGATGCGAGATGAGGTAATTTTGCTTTGCAGGATCTCAAGAGAAATCCCATAATTCCCGCTTGAAAGGCAAAAGGGTACTTGACACACTTTATGCCACTCACAAAGTTCCCTAATATCCGTCCTCAGTGGAGAGGAGAACACATTTTATGGATTCAACATGAAAAGAGGTCCTATTTCAATTAAAGGGCAAGACAGTAATCCGGAAGTTCCCCTTCAAGCACAAAACGGGACCTGACTTCCCTGAGGTTACTCGAGTGAGTTCCTGAGGTCCCCGTCTCACCTCGATAAGTACCCAAGCTTCTCGTCACAATTCAAGAAGTACCACAAAATTATCCCCTCAGTGCGAGATGAGGAAATTTTCCAATGCAGAATCTCTAGAGAAATCCCACATTCACGCTTGAAAGGCAAAAGGGTACTTAACTCCCTTTATGGGACTCAAAATGTTCCCTAACATCCGTCCTCAGTGGAGAGGGAAACACACTTTATGGACTCAAATCAAGAGAGGCAATACTTCCATTTAACGGCTCGAGAGTAACCTGGAAGTTCCCCTTCCAGCACAAAAGGCGACCAGACTTCCCGGAAACAACTCAAGTGAGTTCATGAGGTCCCCGTCGCAACTCCAGTAGTAAGCCCAGCTTCCCACTACTATTAGAGAAATACCACAAAATTATGCCCTCAATTCGAGATGCGGAAATTTTGCGCTGCAGGATCTCAAGAGAAACGCCACATTCCCGCTTGAAAGGCAAAAGGGTACTTGACTTTCTTTATGCGACTCAGAATGTTCAATAACATCCGACTTCTGTGGAGACGGGAACACACTATATTGATTCAAATCGAGAAGAGGCAATATTCCCATTTAACGGGTCGAGTGTAACCCGGAAGTTCCCCTTCCAAATCCAAAGGGGACTTGACTTCCCTGAAGCAACCCGAGCGACTTTCTGAGGTTCCTTTCGCAAATCCAGAAGTACCCCAGGCTTCCCGCAGCAAAAAAAAAAAAAAACACCACAAAATTATCCCCTCAATGCGAGATGAGGAAATTTTGCGATGCAGAATCTCAAGAGAAATACCACATTCCCTCTTGAAAGGCAAAAAGGTACTTGACACCCTTTGTTCAACTCAGAAAGTTCCCTCACACAGCTGTCCCCATTGGAAAGGAGAACACATTTTATGGACTCAATTCGAGATGAGCCACTGTTCATATTTCAGGGCTCCAGAGGAAACCGGAAGTTCCCCTTCCAACACAAAAGGGGACCTGACTTCCCTGAAGCAACCCCAGCGAGTTCCTGAGGTCCCCGTTGCAACTCGAGAAGTACCTCCAGGTTCCCGCCTCAACTTGTGAAACACCACAAAATAATCCGCTCAATGCGAGATGAGGAAATTTTGCGCTGCAGAATCTCAAGAGAAATACCACAGTCCCTCTTGAAAGGCAAAAGGGTACTTGACACCCTTTATGCGACTCAGAAATTTCACTAATATTTGTCCACATTGGAGAGGAGAACACACTTTATGGACTCAATTCGAGATGAGTTCCTATTCCCATTTAAGGGCTCGAGAGTAAACCGGTACTATCCCTTCCAACACCAAACGGGACCTGAATTCCCTGAAGCAACCCGAGCGAGTTCCTGAGGTGCCTGTCCAACTCGAGAAGTACCTCCAGCTTCCCGTCGCAACTTGAGAAACACCACAAATTTATCCGCTCAATGCGAGATGAGGAAATTTTGCGCTGCAGAATCTCAAGAGAAATCCCACATTCCCTCTTGGAAGGCAATAGGGTCCTTGACACCCTTTATGCGACTCAGAAAGTTCACTCACACAGCCGTCCCCATTGGATAGGAGAACACACTTTATGCACTCAATTCGAGATGAGCCCCTATACCCATTTAACGGCTCGAGAGTAAACCGGAAGTTCCCTTTCCAACACAAAAGGGGACCTGACTTCCCTGAAGCAACCTGAGCGAGTTCCTGAGGTTCCCATCGTAACTCGAGTAGGACCCCCAGCTTCCCGCCTCAACTGGAGAAACACCACAAAATTATACCCTCAATGCGAGAAGAGGAAATTTTTCGCTGCAGAATCTCAAGAGAAATACCACATTCCATCTTGAAATGGAAAAGTGTACTTGACACCATTTATGCGATTCAGAAATTTCACTAACATTTGTCCCCATTGGAGAGGAGAACACACTTTATGGACTCAAACCGAGATGAGTTCCTATTCACATTTAACGGCTCGAGAGTAAACAGGAAGTTCCCCTTCCAACACAAAATGGGACCTGACTTCCCTGACGCAACGAGAGCAAGTTCCTGAGGTCCACGTTGCAACTCGAGAAGAACCCCCAGCTTCCCATCCCAACTCGAGAAACACCACAAAATTATCCCCTCAATGCGAGATGAGGAAATTTTCGCTGCAGAATCTCAAGAGAAATACCACATTCACCCTTGAAAGGCAAAAGGGTACTTGACAACATTTATGCGACTCAGAAATTTCCCTCACACAGCCGT
The DNA here is from genome assembly GCF_049115385.1 of Moschus berezovskii. Taxonomy (NCBI): domain Eukaryota; kingdom Metazoa; phylum Chordata; class Mammalia; order Artiodactyla; family Moschidae; genus Moschus; species Moschus berezovskii. The sequence continues at coordinate 1,771,461 of NC_142462.1, forward strand.
CCCCATTGGAGAGGACAGCACACTTTATGGACTCAATTCGAGCTGAGCCCATATTCCCATTTAACGGCTCGAGAGTAAACCGGAAGTTCCCCTTCCAACACAAAAGGGAACCTGACTTCCCTGAAGCAAACCGAGTGAATTTTTGAGGTCCACTTCGCAACTCGTGAAGAACCCCCAGCTTCCTGTCGCAACTCGAAAAACACCACAAAATTATCCCCTCAATGCGAGATGAGAAAATTTTGCGATGCAGAATCTCAAGAAAAATACAACATTCCCTCTTGAAAGGCAAAAAGATATTTGACACCCTTGATGCGATTCAGAAATTTCACTAACATCAGTCCGCATTGGAGAGGAGAGCACACTTTATGGACTCAATTCAAGATGAGCCCCTATTTCCATTTAACGGCTCGAGAGTAAACCGAAATTTCCCTTTCCAACACAAAAGGGCACCTGACTTCCCTGAAGCAACCCGAGTGATTTCCTGAGGTTCCCGTCGCAACTCGAGAAGGACCCCCAGCTTCCCGCCGCAACTGGCGAAACACCACAAAATTTTCCCCTCAATGCGAGATGAGGAAATTTTTCTCTGCAGAATCTCAAGAGAAATCCCACATTCGCGCTTGAAAGGCAAAGTGGTCCTTGACTCCCTATATGCGACTCACAATGTTCCCTAACATCCGTCCTCATTGGAGAGGAGAACACACTTTAATGACTCAAATCGAGAAGAGGCAATATTCCCATTTAACGGCTGGAGAGTAATCCGGAAGTTCCCCTTCCAACACAAAAGGGGACTTAACTTCCCTGAAGAAACCCCAGCGAGTTCCTGAGGTTCTCGTCTCAACTCAAGAAATACCCCCTGCTTACCGCCAAAACTCTAGAAACTCCACAAAATTATCCCCTCAATGCGAGATGAGGTAATTTTGCGTTGCAGAATCTCAAGAGATATCCCACATTCCCGCTTGAAAGGCAAAAGGGTACTTGACACAATTTATGCCACTCAGAAAGTTCCCTAACATCTGTCCCCATTGAAGAGGATTACACACTTTATGGACTCAACTCGAGAAGAGGCCCTATTCCCTTTAGAGGGCTCAAGAGTAATCCGGAAGTTCCCCTTCCAGCACAAATGGGGACCTGACTTCCCTGACGTAACTCGAGATAGTTCCTGGGGTCCCCGTCCCAACTCGACACGTACCCACAGCTTCCCGCCGCAATTTGAGAAACAGCACAAAATTTTCCCCTTCATGCGAGAGGAGGAAATTTTGCGCTGCAGAATCTCCAGAGAAGTCCCACATTCCAGCTTGAAAGGCAAAAGGGTACTTGACTCCCTTTTTGCGACTCATAATGTTCCCTAACATCCGTCCTCTTTAGAGAGGAGAACAACTTATGGACTCAAATTGAGAAGAGGCATTATTCCCATTTAAAGGCTCAAGAGCAATCCAGAAGTTCCCCTTCCAACACAAAAGGGGACTTGACTTCCCTGAAGTAACCTGAGAGAGTTCCTGATGTCCCCATTGCAACTCGAGAAGTACCCCCAGCTTTTGGCCGCAACTCGAGAAACACCACAAAGTTATTCCCTGAATGCGAGATGATGAAATTTGGTAGTGCAGATTCTGAAGGGAAAATCCACATTCCCACTTGAAAGGCAAAAGGGTACTTGACTCCCTTTATGTGATTCAGAAACTTCCCTCAAAGAGACGTCCCCATTGCAGAGGAGAACACATTTATGGGCTCAACTCGAGAAGCGGCCCTATTCCCTTTTAACGGCTCGAGAATAATCCAGAATATCCCCTTCCAACAAAAAGAGGGACCTGACTTCCCTGAAGCGACCCGAGCAAGTACCTGAGGTCTCCGTCGCAACTAGAGTAGTACCCCCAACTTCCCGCCGCAACTCAAGAAATACCACAAAATTATCCCCTCAATGCGAGATGAGGAAATTTTGCGATGCAGAATCTCAAGAGAAAACCCACATTCCCGCTTTAAAGGCAAAAGGGTACTTGACACCCTTTATGCGACTCAGAATGTTCCCTCACAAAGCCGTTCCCATTGGAGAGGAGAACAGACTTTATGGACTCAATTCAAGATGAGCCCCTGTGCACATTTAAGGGCTCGAGAGTAAACCGGAAGTTCCCAATCCAACACAAAAGGGGACCTGACTTCCCTGAAGCAACCTGAGCGAGATCCTGAAGTCCACGTCGCAACTCGAGAAGTACCCCCATCTTCCCACGACAACTCCAGAAACACCAAAAAATTATCCCCTCAAGGCGAGATGAGGAAATTTTGCGCTGCACAATCAAGAGTAATTCCACATTTCCGCCTGAAAGGCAAAAGGATACTTGACACACTTTATTCAGTTCAGTTCAGTTCAGTCGCTCACTCAAGTCCGACTCTCGCGTCCCCATGAATCACTGTTCGTCAAGCCTCCCTGTCCATCACCAACTCCCAGAGTTCACTCAAACTCATGTCCACAGAGTCGGTGATTTTATCCAGCCATCTCATTCTCTGTTGTCCCCTTCTCCTCTCGCCCCCAATCTTTCCTAGCATCAGAATCTTTTCCAGTGAGTCAACTCGTCGCCTGAGATGGCCAAAGTATTGCAATTTCAGCTTTAGCATCAGTCCTTCCAATGAACACCCAGGATTGATCTCCCTTAGAATGGACTTGTTGGATCTTCTTGCAGTACAAGGGACTCTCAAGAGTCTTCGCCAACACCACAGTTCAAAAGCATCAATTCTTGGGCGATCAGCTTTCTTCACAGTCCAACTTTCACATCCATACATGACCACGGGAAAAACCATAGCCTTGACTAGACGGACCTTGGTTGGCAAAGTAATGTCTCTCCTTTTTAATATACCATCAAGGTTGGTCATAACTTTCCTTCCTAGGAGTAAGCGCCTTTTAATTTCATGGCTGCAATCAGCATCTGCAGTGATTTTGGAGCCCAAAAATTAAAGTCTGACACTGTTTCCACTGTTTTTCCATCTATTTCCAGTGAAGTGATGGGACCAGATTCCATGACCTTTGTTTTCTGAATGCTGAACTTCAAGTCAACCTTTTCACTCTCCTCTTTCACTTTCATCAAGAGACTTTTGAGTTCCTCTTCACTTTCTGCCCTAAGGGTGGTGTCATCTGCATATGTAAGGTTATTGATATTTCTCCCAGCAATCTTGATTCCAGCTTGTTCTTCTTCCAGCCCAGCATTTCTCATGATGTACTCTGCATATAAGTTAAATAAGCAAGGTGACAATATACAGCCTTGACGTAATCCTTTTCCTATTTGGAACCAGTCTGTTGTTCCATGTACAATTCTGAGTGTTGCTTCCTGACCTGCATACAGGTTTCTCAAAGGCAGCTCAGGTGGTCTGGGATTCCCATCTTTTTCAGAACCTTCCACAGTTTATTGTGATCCACACAGTCAAAGGCTTTGGCATAGTCAATGAAGCAGAAATAGATGGTTTTCCGGAACTCTCTTGCTTTCTCCATGATCCAGCGGATGTTGGCAATTTGATCTCTGGTGCCTCTGCCTTTTCTAAAACCTGCTTGAACATCTGGGAGTTCACGGATCACATATTACTGAGGCATGGCTTGGAGAATTTTGAGCATGACTTTATTAGTGTGTGAGTTGAGTGCAATTGTGCGGTAGTTTGAGCATATTTGGCATTGCCTTTCTTTAGGATTGGAATGAAAACTGAGCTTTTCCAGTCCTGTGGCCACTGCTGAGTTTTCCAAGTTTGTTGGCATATTGAGTGCAGCACTTTCACAGCATCATCTTTCCAGATTTGAAAGAGCTCAACTGGAAATCCATCACTTCCACTAGCTTTGTTCGTAGTGATGCTTTCTAAGGCCCACTTGACTTCACATTCCAAGATGTCTGACTCTAGGTCAGTGATCACATTTTCGTGAATATCCTGGTCGTGAAGATCTTTTTTGTACATTTCTTCTGTGTATTCTTGCCACCTCTTCTTAATATCATCTGCTTCTCTTAGGTCCATACCATTTCTGTCCTTTATCGAGCCCATCTTTGCATGAAATGTTCCCTTGGAATCTCTCATGTTCTTGAAGAGATCTCTTGTTTTTCCTATTCTGTTGTTTTCCTCTATTTCTTTGCAAAGATCAGTGAACAAGGCTTTCTTATCTCTCCTTGCTATTCTTTGGAACTCTGCATTCTAATGCTTATATCTTTCCCTTTCTCCTTTGCTTTTCGCTTCTCTTCTTTTCACAGCAATTTGAAAGGCCACCTCAGACTTCCATTTTGCTTTTTTTGCATTTCTTTTCCATGGGGATGGTCTTGGTCCCTGTCTCCTGTACAATGTCACGAACCTCCATCCAGAGTTCATCAGGCACTCTATCTATCAGATCTAGTCCCTTAAATCTATTTCTCACTTCCACTGTATAATCATAAGGGATTTGATTTAGGTCATATCTGAATGCTCTAGGGGTTTTCCCTACTTTCTTCAATTTAAGTCTGAATTTGGCAATAAGGAGTTCATGATCTGAGCCACAGTCAGCTCCTGGTCTTGTTTTTGCTAACTGTATACAGCTTCTCCATCTTTGGCTGCAGAGAATATAATCAATCTGATTTCGGTGTTGACCATCTGGTGATGTCCACGTGTAGAGTCTTCTCTTGTGTTGTTGGAAGAGGGAGTTTGCTATGACCAGTGCGTTCTCTTGACAAAACCCTATTAAACTTGGCCCTGCTTCATTCCGTGCTCCAAGGCCAAATTTGCCTGTTACTCCAGGTGTTTCTTGACTTCCTACTTTTGCATTCCAGTCCCCTAGAATGAAAAGGACATCTTTTTTGGGTGTTAGTTCTAAAAGGTCTTTTAGGTCTTCATAGAACCGTTCAACTTCGGCTTCTTCAGCGTTAGTGGTTGGGGCATAGGCCTGGATTACTGTAATGTTGAATGGTTTGCCTTGGAAACGAACAGAAATCATTCTGTCGTTTTTAAGATTGCATCCAAGTACTGCATTTCGGACTCTTTTGTTGACCATGATGGCTACTCCATTTCTTCTAAGGGATTCCTGCCCACAGTAGTAGATATAATGGCCATCTGAATTAAATTCACACATTCCCGTCCATTTTAATTCACTGATTCCTAGAATGTCTATGTTCACTCTTGCCATCTCCTGTTTGACCACTTCCAATTTGCCTTGATTCATGGACATAACATTCCAGGTTCCTATACAATATTGCTCTTTACAGCACCAGACCTTGCTTCTATCACCGGTCACATCCACAACTGGGTACTGGTTTTGCTTTTGCTCCATCCCTTCATTCCTTCTAGAGTTATTTCTCCACTGATCTCCAGTAGCATACTGGGCCCCTACCGACCTGGGGAATTCCTCATTCAGTATCCTGTCATTTTGCGCTTTGATAGTGTTCATGGGGTTCTCAAGGCAAGTATACTGAAGTGGTTTGCCATTCCCTTCTCCAGTGGACCACATTCGGCTGTGGTCCATGTGATCAGATGGAGTAGATTCCTGTGATTATGATTTCAGTGTGTCTGCCATCTGAAGCCCCCTCGCAATACCTACCATCTGATTTGAGTTTCTCTTACCTTGGGTGTTGGATATCTCTTCACAGCTGCTCCAAGAAAGCGCAGCTGCTGCACCTTACCTTGGATGAGGGGTATGTCCTCAAGGCTGCCCCTCCTGACTTTGAATGTGAGTAGCTCTTCTCGGCCCTCCCCCGCACAGCCAACGCCTATTGAACGTGGGGTTCCTCCTCTTGGCCGCCTGCCCTGGCCTCAGGCGTGGGGTAAATCCTCACGGCCGCGCATTTTGCATGGTCAGTTGCACCAGGGCCTGCGTCTCTAGTGTCTGCGTGGGCGGGGCCAGTGTGTATTGCTTCTGAGCGGGCGGGGCCGGCGTCTCTGCAACTGTGCGGGCGGGGAAGGCATCTCTCCCATCTGCTGGGGCGGGGCCAGTTACTCTCTAGTCTGAGTGGGAGGGGCCGGCGATTATCGTGTCTGCGCGGGCGGGGCCTGGTACCCTTGCAACTGCATGGTTGAGGCCAGATTCTATCGCGACTGCGCGGGAGGGGCCTGGACTCTCACCTCTGCGCCGGAGGGATCAGGGACTTTAGGGTCCGAGCGGGCGGGGAAGGCGAATCTCGCGTCTGCGCGGGTGGGGGTGGTGTCTCTCGCGTCTGCCTGGGGGGGGGCCGGGGTCTCTGGCATCTGGGTAGGCAGGGAAGGCTTCTCGTGCGTCTGTTCCGGAGGGGACGGCATCTCTCGCATCTGGGCCTCCGGGTGAGACTCAGAAAATTCCCTCACACAGTTGTCCCCATTGGAGAGAACACACTTTATAGTCTCAACTGGAGATGAGTTCCGATTCCCATTTAACGTCTCGAAAGTAATCCGGAAGTTCCCCTTCCAACACCAAAGGGGAACTGACTTCCCTGAAGCAACCCGAGAGAGTTCCTGAGGTCTCCATCGCAACTCAAGGAGCACAGCCGGTTTCCCGCCACAACTCGAGAAACACCCCAAAATGATCCCCTCAATGAGAGAGGAGGAAATTTTGCGATGCAGAATCTCAAGAGAAATACCACATTCCCTCTTGAAAGGCAAAAAGGTACTTGACACAATTTATTCGACTCAGAAAGCTCCCTCACACGGAAGTCCCCTTCGGAGAGGAGAACACACTTTATGGACTCAATTCGAGATGAGTCCCTTTGCACACTGAAGAGCTCGAGAGGAAAACGGAAGTTCCCCTTTCAACAGCAAACGGGAACTGACTTCCCTGAAGCAACCACAGCGAGTTCCTGAGGTCCCCGTCGCAACTCGATAAGCACCCCGAGCTTGCCGCCGCAACTCGAGAAGCACCCCAAAATTATCCCCTCCATGCGAGATGAGGAAATTATGCGATGAAGGATCTCAAGAGAAATACCACATTCCCTCTGGAAAGGCAAAAAGGTACTTGACACCCTTTATTCGACTCGGAAAGTTCACTCACACAGCCGTCCCCTTTGGAGAGGAGAACACACTTTACGGACTCAATTTTAGAGGAGCCCCTGTGCACATTGAAGGGCTCGAGAGGAACCCGGAAGTTCCCCTTCCAACACCAAAGGGGACCTGACTTCGCTGAACCAACCCCTGCGAGTTCCTGAGGTCCCCGTCGCAACACGAGAACCACCGCCAGCTTCCCGTCGCAACTCGAGAAACACCCCCAAATTATCCCCTCCATGCGAGATGAGGAAATTTGGCGATGCAGCATCTGAAGAGAAATGCCACATTCCCTCTGGAAAGACAAAAAGGTACTTGACACCCTTTATTCGTCTCAGAAAGTTCCCTCACACAGCCATCCCCTTTGGAGAGGAGAACACACTTTACGAACTCAATTCGAGAGAAGCACCTGTGCACATTGAAGGGCTCGAGAGGAAACCGGAAGTTCCCCTTCCAACACCAAAGGGGACCTGATTTCCCTGAAGCAACCCCAGCGAGTTCCTGAGGTCCCCGTCGCAACTCGAGAAGCACCGCTAGCTTCCCGTCGCAATTCGAGAAACACCCCAAAATTATCCCCTCCATGCGAGATGAGGAAATTTGGCGATTCAGCATCTCAAGAGAAATACCATATTCCTTCTGGAAAGGCAAAAATTTACTTGTCACCCTTTATTCGACTCAGAAAGTTCCCTCACACAGCCGTCCCCTTTGGAGAGAACACACTTTACGGACTAAATTCGAGAGGAGCCCCTGTGAACATTGAAGGGCTCCAGAGGAAACCGGAAGTTCCCCTTCCAACACCAAAGGGGACCTGACTACCTGAAGCAACCCCAGCGAGTTCCTGAGGTACCCGTCGCAACTCGAGAAAAACCCCCAGCTTCCCGCCGCAACTCGAGAAACACCCCAAAATTATCCCCTCCATGCGAGATGAGAAAATTTGGCGATGCAGCAGCTCACGAGAAATACCACGTTCCCTCTGGAAAGGCAAAAAGGGACTTGACAGCCTTTATTCGACTCAGAAAGTTCCCTCACGCAGCCGTCCCCTTTGGAGAGGAGAACACACTTTACAGACTCAATTCGAGAGGAGCCTCTGTACACATTGAGGGCTCGAGAGGAAACCGGAAGTACCCTCCAACACCAAAGGGGAACTGACTTCCCTGAAGCAACGCCAGCGAGTTCCTGAGGTCCCTGTCGCAACTCGAGAAGCACACCCAGCTTCCCGCCGCATCTCGAGAAACACCCCAAAATTATCCCCTCCATGCGAGATGAGGAAATTTGGCGATGCAGTATCTCAAGAGAAATAGCACATTCCCTATGGAAAGGCAAAAGGGTACTTGAGACCCTGTATTCGACTCAGAAAGTTCCCTCACGCAGCCATCCACTTTGGAGAGGAGAGCACACTTTACGGACTCAACTCGAGAGGAGCTCCTGTGCACATTGAAGGGCTCGAGAGGAAACCGGAAGTTCCCCTTCCAACACCAAAGGGGACCTGACTTCCCTGAACCAACCCCTGCGAGTTCCTGCGGTCCCCGTCGCAACACGAGAAGCACCGTCAGCTTCCCGCCGCAACTCGAGAAACACCCCCAAATTATCCCCTCCATGCGAGATGAGGAAATTTGGCGATGCATCATCTAAAGAGAAATACCACATTCCATCTGGAAAGGCAAAAAGGTACTTGACACCCTTTATTCGACTCAGAAAGTTCCCTCACACAGCCGTCCCCTTTGGAGAGGAGAACACACTTTACGGACTCAATTCGAGAAGAGCCCCTGTGCACATTGAAGGGCTCGAGAGAAACCGGAAGTTTCCCTTCCAACACCAAAGGGCACCTGACTTCCCTGAAGCAACCCCAGCGAGTTCCTGAGGTCCCCGTCGCAACTCGAGAAGCACCCCTAGCTTTCCGCCACAACGCGAGAAACACCCCAAAATTATCCGCTACATGCGAGATTAGGAAATTTGGCGATGCAGCATCTCAAGAGAAATACCACATTCCCTCTGGAATGGCAAAAAGGTACTTGACACCCTTTATTCGACTCTGAAATTTCCCTCACACAGCCGTCCCATTTGGACAGGAGAACACACTTTACGGACTCAATTCCACAGGAGACCCGTTGCACATTGAAGGGCTCGAGAGGAAACCGGAAGTTCCCCTTTCAACAGCAAATGGGACCTGACTTCCCTGAAGCAACCCCAGCGAGGTCCTGAGGTCCCCGTCGCAACTCGATAAGCACACCGCGCTTCCCGCCGCAAATCGAGGAACACCCCAAAATTATCCCCTCCATGCGAGATGAGGAAATTTGGCGATGCAGCATCTCAAGAGAAATACCACATTAACTCTGGAAAGGCAAAAAGCTACTTGACACCTTTTATTCGACTCAGAAAGTTCCCTCACACAGCCGTCCCCTTTGGATTGGAGAACACACTTTATGGACTCAATTCGAGAGGAGCCCCTGTGCACATTGAAGGGCTCGAGAGGAAACCGGAAGTTCCCCTTCCAACACCAAAGGGGACCTGACTTCCCTGAAGCAACCCCAGCGAGTTCCGGATGTCCCCGTCGCAACTCGGAAAACACACACAACTTCCCGCCGCAACTCGAGAAACACTCCAAAATTATCCCCTCCATGCGAGATGAGGAAATTTGGCGATGCAGCATCTCAAGAGAAATGCCACATTCCCTCTGGAAAGGCAAAAAGGTACTTGACACCCTTTATTCGACGCAGAAAGTTCCCTCACACAGCAGTCCCCTTTGGAGAGGAGAACACACTTTACCGACTCAAATCCAGAGGAGCCCCTGTGCACATTGAAGGGCTCGAGGGGAAACCGGAAGTTCCCCTTCCAACACCAAATAGGACCTGACTTCCCAGAAGCAACACCAGCGAGTTCCTGAGGTCCCCGTCGCAACTCGAGAAGCATCCCCAGCTCCCGCCGCAACTCGAGAAACACCCCAAAATTATCCCCTCCATGCGAGATGAGGAAATTTGGCGATGCAGCTTCTCAAGAGAAATACAACATTCCCTCTGGAAAGGCAAAAAGGTACTTGACACCCTTTATTCGACTCAGAATGTTCCCTCACACAGCCGTCCCCTTTGGAGAGGAGAACACACTTTACGGACTCAATTCGAGAGGACCCCCTGTGCACCTTGAAGGGCTCGAGAGGAAACCGGAAGTTCCCCTTCCAACACCAAAGGGGACCTGACTTCCCTGAAGCAACCCCAGCGAGGTCCTGAGGTCCCCGTCGCAACTCGAGAAGCACACCCAGCTTCCCGCCGAACTCGAGAAACACAACAAAATTCTCCCCTCCATGCGAGATGAGGAAATTTGGCGAAGCAGCATCTCACGAGAAATACCACATTCCCTCTGGAAAGGCAAAAAGGTACTTGACACCCTTTATTCGACTCAGAAAGTTCCCTCGCACTGCCGTCCCCTTTGGAGAGGAGAACACACTTTACGGACTCAATTCGAGAGGAGCCCCTGTGCACATTGAAGGGCTCGAGAGGAAACCGGAAGTTCCCCTTCCAACACCAAAGGGGACCTGACTTCCCAGAAGCAACCCCAGCGAGTTCCTGAGGTCCCCGTCGCAACTCGAGAAGCACCCCCATCTTCCCGCCGCAATTCGAGAAACACCCCAAAATTCTCGCCTCCATGCGAGATGAGGAAATTTGGCGATGCAGCATCTCACGAGAAATACCACATTCCCTCTGGAAAGGCAAAAAGGTACTTGACACCCTTTATTCGACTCAGAAAGTTCCCTCACACAGCCGTACCCTTTGGAGAGGCGAACACACTTTACGGACTCAATTCGAGAGGAGCCCCTGTGCACATTGAAGGGCTCGAGAGGTAACCGGAAGTTCCCCTTCCAACACCAAAGGGGACGTGACTTCCCTGAAGCAACCCCAGGGAGTTCCTGAGGTCCCCGTCGATACTCGAGAAGCACCCCCAGCTTCCCGTTGTAACTCGAGAAACACCCCAAAATTCTCCCCTCCATGCGAGATGAGGAAATTTGGCGATGCCGTATCTCACGAGAAATACCACATTCCCTCTGGAAAGGCAAAAACGTACTTGACACCCTTTATTCGACTCAGAAAGTTCCCTCACACAGCCGTCCCCTTTGGAGAGGAGAACACACTTTACAGACTCAATTCGAGAGGACCCCCTGTGCACCTTGAAGGGCTCGAGAGGAAACCGGAAGTTCCCCTTCCAACACCAAAGGGGACCTGACTTCCCTGAAGCAACCCCAGCGAGTTCCTGAGGTCCCCGTCGCAACTTGAGAAGCACCTCCAGCTTCCCGCCACAACTCGAGAAACAGCCGAAAATTCTCCCCTCCATGCGAGTTGAGGAAATTTGGCGATGCCGCATCTAACGAGAAATACCACATTCCCTCTGGAAAGGCAAAAAGGTACTTGACACCCTTTATTCGACTCAGAAAGTTCCCTCACACAGCCGTCCCCTTTGAAGAGGAGAACACACTTTACGGACTCAATTCGAGAGCAGACCCTGTGCACATTGAAGGGCTCGAGAGGAAACCGGAAGTTGCCCTTCCAACACCAATGGGGACCTAACTTCCCTGAAGCAACCCCAGCGAGTTCCTGAGGTCCCCGTCGCAACTCGAGAAGCACCCACAGCTTCCCGCCGCAACTCGAGAAACACACCAAAATTCTCCCCTCCATGCGAGATGAGGAAATTTATCGATGCAGCATCTCACGAGAAATACCACATTCCCTCTGGAAAGGCAAAAAGGTACTTGACACCCTGTATTCGACTCAGAAAGTTCCCTCACACAGCCGTCCCCTTTGGAGAGGAGAACACAATTTACGGACTCATTCAAGAGGAGCCCCTGTGCACATTGAAGGGCTCGAGAGGAAACCGGAAGTTCCCCTTCCAACACCAAAGAGGACCTGACTTCCCTGAAGCAATCCCAGCGAGTTCCTGAGGTCCCCGTCGCAACTCGAGAAGCACCCCCAGTTTCCCGCCGCAACTCGAGAAACAGCCCAAAATATTCACCTCCATGCGAGATGAGGAAATTTGGCAATGCAGCCTCTCACGAGAAATACCACATTCACTCTGGAAAGGCAAATAGGTACTTGATACCCTTTTTTCGACTCATAAACTTTCCTCACACAGCCGTCCCCTTTGAAGAGGACAACCCACTTTACGGACTCAATGCGAGAGGAGCCCCTGTGCACATTGAAGGGCTCGAGAGGAAACAGGAAGTTCCCCTTCCAACACCAAAGGGGACCTGACTTCCCTGAAGCAACCCCAGCGAGTTCCTGAGGTCCCCGTCGCAACTCGAGAAGCACCCCAAGCTTCCCACCCCAACTCGTGAAACAGACCAAAATTCTCCCCTCCATGCGAGATGAGGAAATTTGGCGATGCAGCATCTCTCGAGAAATACCACATTCCCTCTGGAAAGACAAAAAGGTACTTGACACCCTTTATTCGACTCAGAAAGTTCCCTCACACAGCCGTCCCCTTTGGAGAGGAGAAAACACTTTACGGATTCAATTCGAGAGGAGCCCCTGTGCACATTGAAGGGCTCGAGAGGAAACCGGAAGTTCCCCTTCCAACACCAAAGGGGACCTGAATTCCCTGAAGCAACCCCAGCGAGTTCCTGAGGTCCCCGTCGGAACTCGAGAAGCACACCCAGCTTCCCGCCGAACTCGAGAAACACAACAAAATTCTCCCCTCCATGCGAGATGAGGAAATTTGGCGATGCAGCATCTCACGAGAAATACCACATTCCCTCTAGAAAGGCAAAAAGGTACTTGACACCCTTGATTCTACTCAGAAAGTTCCCTCGCACAGCCGTCTTCTTTTGAGAGGAGAACACACTTAACGGACTCAATTCGAGAGGAGCCCCTGTGCACAATGAAGGGCTCGAGAGGAAATCGGAAGTTCCCCTTCCAACAACAAAGGGGACCTGACTTCCCTGAAGCAAACCCAGCGAGTTCCTGAGGTCCCCGTCGCAACTCGAGAAGCACCCCCAGCTTCCAGCCGCAACTCGAGAAACACCCAAAAATTATCCCCTCTATGGGACATGAGGAAATTTGGCGATGCATCATCTCAAGAGAAATACCACATTCCCTCTGGAAAGGCAAAAAGGTACTTGAAACCCTTTATTCGACTCAGAAAGTTCCCTCACACAGCCGTCCCCTTTGGAGAGGAGAACACACTTTAGGGTCTCAATTCGAGAGGAGCCCCTGTGCACATTGAAGGGCTCGAGAGGAAACCGGAAGTTCCCTTTCCAACACCAAAGGGGACGTGACTTCCCTGAAGCAACCCCAGCGAGTTCCTGAGTTCCTCGTCGATACTCGAGAAGCACCCCCAGCTTCCCGTTGTAACTCGAGAAACACCCCAAAATTCTCCCCTCCATGCGAGATGAGGAAATTTGGCGATGCCACATCTCACGAGAAATGCCACATTCCTTCTGGAAAGGCAAAAACGTACTTGACACCCTTTATTCGACTCAGAAAGTTCCCTCACACAGCCGTCCCCTTTGGAGAGGAGAACACACTTTACAGACTCAATTCGAGAGGACCCCCTGTGCACCTTGAAGGGCTCGAGAGGAAACCGGAAGTTCCCCTTCCAACACCAAAGGGGACCTGACTTCACTGAAGCAACCCCAGCGAGTTCCTGAGGTCCCCGTCGCAACTTGAGAAGCACCTCCAGCTTCCCGCCGCAACTCGAGAAACAGCCGAAAATTCTCCCCTCCATGTGAGTTGAGGAAATTTGGCGATGCAGCATCTCAAGAGAAATACCACATTCCCTCTGGAAAGGCAAAAAGGTACTTGACACCCTTTATTCGACTCAGAAAGTTCCCTCACACAGCCGTCCCATTTTAGAGGAGAACACACTTTAGGGACTCAATTCGAGAGGAGCCCCTGTGCACATTGAAGGGCTCCAGAGGAAACAGGAAGTTCCCCTTCCAACACCAAAGGGGACCTGACTTCCCTGAAGCAACCCCAGCGAGTTCCTGAGGTCCCCGTCGCAACTCGAGGAGCACCCCCAGCTTCCCCCCCCCAACTCGAGAAACAGACCAAAATTCTCCCCTCCATGCGAGATGAGGAAATTTGGCGATGCAGCCTCTCACGAGAAATACCACATTCCCTTTGGAAAAGCAGAAAGGTACTTGACACCCTTTATTCGACTCAGAAAGTTCCCTCACACAGCCGTCCCCTTTGGAGAGGAGAACACACTTTACGGACTCAATTCGAGAGTACCGCCTGTGCACATAGAAGGGCTCGAGAGGAAACCGGAAGTTCCCCTTCCAACAACAAAGGGGACTTGACTTCCCTGAAGCAACCCCAGCGAGTTCCTGAGGTCCCCGTCGCAACTCGAGAAGCACCCCCAGCTTCCCGCCGCAACTCGAGAAACACCCCAAAATTATCCCCTCCATGCGAGATGAGGAAATTTGGCGATGCAGCATCTCACGAGAAATACCACATTCCCTCTGGAAAGGCAAAAAGGTACTTGACACCCTTTATTCGACTGAGAAAGTTCCCTCACACAGCCATCCCCTTTGGAGAGGAGAACACACTTTACAGACTCAATTCGAGAGGAGCCCCTGTGCACATTTAAGGGCTCGAGAGGAAACCGGAAGTTCCCCTTCCAACACCAAAGGGGACCTGACTTCCCTGAAGCAACCCCAGCGAGTTCCTGATGTCCCCGTAACAACTGGAGAAGCACCCGCAGCTTCCCGCCGCAACTCGTGAAACACCCAAATTTATCCCCTCCGTGCGAGATGAGGAAATTTGGCGATGCAGCATCTCAAGAGAAATACCACATTCCCTCTGGAAAGGCAAAAAGGTACTTGACACACTTTATTCGACTCAGAAAGTTCCCTCACACAGCCGTCCCGTTTGGAGAGGAGAAAACACTTTACGGACTCAATTCGAGAGGAGCCCCTGTGCACATTGAAGGGCTCGAGAGGAAACCGGAAGTTCCCCTTCCAACACCAAAGGGGACCTGACTTCCCTGAAGCAACCCCAGCGACTTCCTGAGGTCCCCGTCGCAACTCGAGAAGCACCCCCACCTTCCGCCCCAACTCGACAAACAGACCAAAATTCTCCCCTCCATGCGAGATGAGGAAATTTGGCGATGAAGCATCTCACGAGAAATACCACATTCCCTCTGGAAAGGCAAAAAGGTACTTGACACCCTTTATTCGACTCAGAAAGTTCCCTCACACAGCCGTCCCCTTTGGAGAGGAGAACACAGTTTACGGACTCAATTCGAGAGGAGTCCCTGTGCACATTGAAGCTCTCGAGAGGAAACAGGAAGTTCCCCTTCCAACACCAAAGGGGACCTGACTTCCCTGAAGCAACCCCAGCGACTTCCTGAGGTCCCCGTCGCAACTCGAGAAGCACCCCCAGCTTCCCGCCCCAACTCGAGAAACAGACCAAAATTCTCCCCTCCATGCGAGATGAGGAAATTTGGCGATGCAGCATCTCACGAGAAATACCACATTCCCTCTGGAAAGGCAAAAAGGTACTTGACACCCTTTATTCGACTCAGAAAGTTCCCCTTTGGAGAGGAGAACAAACTTTACGGACTCAATTCGAGAGGAGCCCCTGTGTACATTGAAAGGCTTGAGAGGAAACCGGAAGTAACCCTTCCAACACCAAAGGGGACCTGACTTCCCTGAAGCAACCCCAGCGAGTTCCTGAGGTCCCCGTCGCAACTCGAGAAGCACCCCCAGCTTCCCGCCTCAACTCGAGAAACACTCCAAAATTCTCCCCTCCATGCGAGATGAGGAAATTTGGCGATGCAACATCTCAATAGAAATACCACATTCCCTCTGGAAAGGCAAAAATGTACTTGACACCCTTTATTCGACTCAGAAAGTTCCCTCACACAGCCGTCCCCTTTGGAGAGGAGAACACACTTTACGGACTCAATTCGAGAGGAGCCCCTGTGCACATTGAAGGGCTCGAGAGGAAACCGGAAGTTCCCCTTCCAACACCAAAGGGGAACTGACTTCCCTGAAGCAACCCCAGCGAGTTCCTGAGGTCCCCGTCGCAACTCGAGAAGCACCCCCAGTTTCCCGCCGCAACTCGAGAAACACCCCAAAATTCTCCCCTCCATGCGAGATGAGGAAATTCGGCGATGCAGCCTCTCACGAGAATTACCAATTTCCCTCTGGAAAGGCAAAAAGGTACTTGACACCCTTTATTCGACTCAGAAATTTCCCTCACACAGCCCTTCCCTTTGGAGAGGAGAACACACTTTACGGACTCAATTCGAGAGGAGCCCCTGTGCACACTGATGGGCTCGAGAGGAAACCGGAAGTTCCCCTTCCAACACCAAAGGGGACCTGACTTCCCTGAAGCAACAACAGCGAGTTCCTGAGGTCCCCGTCGCAACTCGAGAAGCACCCCCAGTTTCCCGCCGCAACTCGAGAAACACCCCAAAATTATCCACTCCATGCGAGATGAGGAAATTTGGCGATGCAGCATCTCAAGAGAAATACCACATTCCCTCTGGAAAGGCAAAAAGGTACTTGACACCCACCCTTTATTCGACTCAGAAAGTTCCCTCACACAGCCGTCCCCTTTGGAGAGGAGAACACACTTTACGGACTCAATTCGAGAGGAGCCGCTGTGCACATTGAAGGGCTCGAGAGGAAACCGGAAGTTCCCCTTCCAACAACAAAGGGGACCTGACTTCCCTTAATCAACCCCAGCGAGTTCCTGAGGTCCCCGTCGCAACTCGAGAAGCACCCCCAGCTTCCCGCCGCAACACGAGAAACACCCCCAAATTATCCCCTACATGCGAGATGAGGAAATTGCGATGCAGCATCTCAAGAGAAATACCACATTTCCTCTGGAAAGGCAAAAAGTTACTTAACACCCTTTATTCGACTCAGAAAGTTCCCTCACACAGCCGTCCCCTTTGGAGTGGAGAACACACTTTACGGACTCAATTCGAGAGGAGCCTCTGTGCACATTGAAGTGCTCGAGAGGAAACCGGAAGTTCCCCTTCCAACACCAAAGGGGACCTGACTTCCCTGAAGCAACCCCAGCGAATTCCTGAGGTCCCCGTCGCAACTCGAGAAGCACCCCCAGCTTCCCGCCGCAAATCGAGAAACACCCCAAAATTATCCCCTCCATGTGAGATGAGGAAATTTTGCGATGCAGCACCTCAAGAGAAATACCACATTCCCTCTGGAAAGGCACAAAGGTACTTGAAACCCTTTATTCGACGCAGAAAGTTTCCTAACACAGCCGTCCCCTTTGGAGAGCAGAACACAGTTTACGGACTCAATTCGAGAGGAGCCCTTGTGAACATTGAGGGCCTCAAGAGGAAACCGGAAGTTCCCCTTCCAACACCAAAGGGGAACTGACTTCCCTGAAGAAACCCCAGCGAGTTCCTGAGGTCCCCGTCGCAACTCGAGAAGCACCCCCAGCTTCCCGCCGCAACTCCAGAAACACCCCAAAATTATCCCCTCCATGCGAGATGAGGAAATTTGGCGATGCAGCAACTCAAGAGAAATACCACATTCCCTCTGGAAACGCACAAATGTACTTGACACCCTTTATTCGACTCAGAAAGTTCCCTCACACAGCCGTCCCCTTTGGAGCGGAGAACACACTTTACGGACTCAATTCGATAGGAGCCCCTGTGCACACTGAAGGGCTCGAGAGGAAACCGGAAATTCCCCTTCCAACACCAAAGGGGACCTGACTTCCCTGAAGCAACCGTAGCGAGTTCCTGAGGTCCCCGTCGCAACTCGAGAAGCACCCCCAGCTTCCCGCGGCAACTCGAGAAACACACCAAAATTATCCTCTCTCATGCCAGATGAGGAAATTTGGCGATGCAGCATCTCAAGAGAAATACCACATTCCCTCTGGAATGGCAAAAAGGTACTTGACACTCTTTATTCGACTCAGAAAGTTCCCTCACACAACCGTCCCCTTTGGAGAGGAGAACACACTTTACGGACTCAATTCGAGAGGAGCCCCTGTGCACATTGAAGGGCTAGAGAGGAAACCGGAAGTTCCCCTTCCAACACCAAAGGGGACCTGACTTCCCTGAAGCAACAACAGCGAGTTCCTGAGGTCCCCGTTGCAACTCGAGAAGCACACCAGGCTTCCCGCCGCAACTCGAGAAACACCCCAAAATTATCCCCTCCGTGCGAGATGAGGAAATTTGGCGATGCAGCATCTCAAGAGAAATACCACATTCCCTCTGGAAAGGCACAAAGGTACTTGACACCCATTATTCGAGTCAGAAAGTTCCCTCACACAGCCGTCCCCTTTGGAGAGGAGAACACACTTTACGTTCTCAATTCGAGAGGAGCCCCTGTGCACATTGAAGGGCTCGAGAGGAAACCGGAAGTTCCACTTCCAACACCAAAGGGGACCTGACTTCCCTGAAGCAACCCAGCAAGTTCCTGAGGTCCCCGTCGCAACTCGAGAAGCACGCCCAGCTTCCCGCCGCAACTCGAGAAACACCCCCAAATTATCCCCTCCATGCGAGATGAGGAAATTTGGCGATGCATCATCTAAAGAGAAATACCACATTCCATCTGGAAAGGCAAAAAGGTACTTGACACCCTTTATTCGACTCAGAAAGTTCCCTCACACAGCCGTCCCCTTTGGAGAGGAGAACACACTTTACGGACTCAATTCGAGAAGAGCCCCTGTGCACATTGAAGGGCTCGAGAGAAACCGGAAGTTTCCCTTCCAACACCAAAGGGCACCTGACTTCCCTGAAGCAACCCCAGCGAGTTCCTGAGGTCCCCGTCGCAACTCGAGAAGCACCCCTAGCTTTCCGCCACAACGCGAGAAACACCCCAAAATTATCCGCTACATGCGAGATTAGGAAATTTGGCGATGCAGCATCTCAAGAGAAATACCACATTCCCTCTGGAATGGCAAAAAGGTACTTGACACCCTTTATTCGACTCTGAAATTTCCCTCACACAGCCGTCCCATTTGGACAGGAGAACACACTTTACGGACTCAATTCCACAGGAGACCCGTTGCACATTGAAGGGCTCGAGAGGAAACCGGAAGTTCCCCTTTCAACAGCAAATGGGACCTGACTTCCCTGAAGCAACCCCAGCGAGGTCCTGAGGTCCCCGTCGCAACTCGATAAGCACACCGCGCTTCCCGCCGCAAATCGAGGAACACCCCAAAATTATCCCCTCCATGCGAGATGAGGAAATTTGGCGATGCAGCATCTCAAGAGAAATACCACATTAACTCTGGAAAGGCAAAAAGCTACTTGACACCTTTTATTCGACTCAGAAAGTTCCCTCACACAGCCGTCCCCTTTGGATTGGAGAACACACTTTATGGACTCAATTCGAGAGGAGCCCCTGTGCACATTGAAGGGCTCGAGAGGAAACCGGAAGTTCCCCTTCCAACACCAAAGGGGACCTGACTTCCCTGAAGCAACCCCAGCGAGTTCCGGATGTCCCCGTCGCAACTCGGAAAACACACACAACTTCCCGCCGCAACTCGAGAAACACTCCAAAATTATCCCCTCCATGCGAGATGAGGAAATTTGGCGATGCAGCATCTCAAGAGAAATGCCACATTCCCTCTGGAAAGGCAAAAAGGTACTTGACACCCTTTATTCGACGCAGAAAGTTCCCTCACACAGCAGTCCCCTTTGGAGAGGAGAACACACTTTACCGACTCAAATCCAGAGGAGCCCCTGTGCACATTGAAGGGCTCGAGGGGAAACCGGAAGTTCCCCTTCCAACACCAAATAGGACCTGACTTCCCAGAAGCAACACCAGCGAGTTCCTGAGGTCCCCGTCGCAACTCGAGAAGCATCCCCAGCTCCCGCCGCAACTCGAGAAACACCCCAAAATTATCCCCTCCATGCGAGATGAGGAAATTTGGCGATGCAGCTTCTCAAGAGAAATACAACATTCCCTCTGGAAAGGCAAAAAGGTACTTGACACCCTTTATTCGACTCAGAATGTTCCCTCACACAGCCGTCCCCTTTGGAGAGGAGAACACACTTTACGGACTCAATTCGAGAGGACCCCCTGTGCACCTTGAAGGGCTCGAGAGGAAACCGGAAGTTCCCCTTCCAACACCAAAGGGGACCTGACTTCCCTGAAGCAACCCCAGCGAGGTCCTGAGGTCCCCGTCGCAACTCGAGAAGCACACCCAGCTTCCCGCCGAACTCGAGAAACACAACAAAATTCTCCCCTCCATGCGAGATGAGGAAATTTGGCGAAGCAGCATCTCACGAGAAATACCACATTCCCTCTGGAAAGGCAAAAAGGTACTTGACACCCTTTATTCGACTCAGAAAGTTCCCTCGCACTGCCGTCCCCTTTGGAGAGGAGAACACACTTTACGGACTCAATTCGAGAGGAGCCCCTGTGCACATTGAAGGGCTCGAGAGGAAACCGGAAGTTCCCCTTCCAACACCAAAGGGGACCTGACTTCCCAGAAGCAACCCCAGCGAGTTCCTGAGGTCCCCGTCGCAACTCGAGAAGCACCCCCATCTTCCCGCCGCAATTCGAGAAACACCCCAAAATTCTCGCCTCCATGCGAGATGAGGAAATTTGGCGATGCAGCATCTCACGAGAAATACCACATTCCCTCTGGAAAGGCAAAAAGGTACTTGACACCCTTTATTCGACTCAGAAAGTTCCCTCACACAGCCGTACCCTTTGGAGAGGCGAACACACTTTACGGACTCAATTCGAGAGGAGCCCCTGTGCACATTGAAGGGCTCGAGAGGTAACCGGAAGTTCCCCTTCCAACACCAAAGGGGACGTGACTTCCCTGAAGCAACCCCAGGGAGTTCCTGAGGTCCCCGTCGATACTCGAGAAGCACCCCCAGCTTCCCGTTGTAACTCGAGAAACACCCCAAAATTCTCCCCTCCATGCGAGATGAGGAAATTTGGCGATGCCGTATCTCACGAGAAATACCACATTCCCTCTGGAAAGGCAAAAACGTACTTGACACCCTTTATTCGACTCAGAAAGTTCCCTCACACAGCCGTCCCCTTTGGAGAGGAGAACACACTTTACAGACTCAATTCGAGAGGACCCCCTGTGCACCTTGAAGGGCTCGAGAGGAAACCGGAAGTTCCCCTTCCAACACCAAAGGGGACCTGACTTCCCTGAAGCAACCCCAGCGAGTTCCTGAGGTCCCCGTCGCAACTTGAGAAGCACCTCCAGCTTCCCGCCACAACTCGAGAAACAGCCGAAAATTCTCCCCTCCATGCGAGTTGAGGAAATTTGGCGATGCCGCATCTAACGAGAAATACCACATTCCCTCTGGAAAGGCAAAAAGGTACTTGACACCCTTTATTCGACTCAGAAAGTTCCCTCACACAGCCGTCCCCTTTGAAGAGGAGAACACACTTTACGGACTCAATTCGAGAGCAGACCCTGTGCACATTGAAGGGCTCGAGAGGAAACCGGAAGTTGCCCTTCCAACACCAATGGGGACCTAACTTCCCTGAAGCAACCCCAGCGAGTTCCTGAGGTCCCCGTCGCAACTCGAGAAGCACCCACAGCTTCCCGCCGCAACTCGAGAAACACACCAAAATTCTCCCCTCCATGCGAGATGAGGAAATTTATCGATGCAGCATCTCACGAGAAATACCACATTCCCTCTGGAAAGGCAAAAAGGTACTTGACACCCTGTATTCGACTCAGAAAGTTCCCTCACACAGCCGTCCCCTTTGGAGAGGAGAACACAATTTACGGACTCATTCAAGAGGAGCCCCTGTGCACATTGAAGGGCTCGAGAGGAAACCGGAAGTTCCCCTTCCAACACCAAAGAGGACCTGACTTCCCTGAAGCAATCCCAGCGAGTTCCTGAGGTCCCCGTCGCAACTCGAGAAGCACCCCCAGTTTCCCGCCGCAACTCGAGAAACAGCCCAAAATATTCACCTCCATGCGAGATGAGGAAATTTGGCAATGCAGCCTCTCACGAGAAATACCACATTCACTCTGGAAAGGCAAATAGGTACTTGATACCCTTTTTTCGACTCATAAACTTTCCTCACACAGCCGTCCCCTTTGAAGAGGACAACCCACTTTACGGACTCAATGCGAGAGGAGCCCCTGTGCACATTGAAGGGCTCGAGAGGAAACAGGAAGTTCCCCTTCCAACACCAAAGGGGACCTGACTTCCCTGAAGCAACCCCAGCGAGTTCCTGAGGTCCCCGTCGCAACTCGAGAAGCACCCCAAGCTTCCCACCCCAACTCGTGAAACAGACCAAAATTCTCCCCTCCATGCGAGATGAGGAAATTTGGCGATGCAGCATCTCTCGAGAAATACCACATTCCCTCTGGAAAGACAAAAAGGTACTTGACACCCTTTATTCGACTCAGAAAGTTCCCTCACACAGCCGTCCCCTTTGGAGAGGAGAAAACACTTTACGGATTCAATTCGAGAGGAGCCCCTGTGCACATTGAAGGGCTCGAGAGGAAACCGGAAGTTCCCCTTCCAACACCAAAGGGGACCTGAATTCCCTGAAGCAACCCCAGCGAGTTCCTGAGGTCCCCGTCGGAACTCGAGAAGCACACCCAGCTTCCCGCCGAACTCGAGAAACACAACAAAATTCTCCCCTCCATGCGAGATGAGGAAATTTGGCGATGCAGCATCTCACGAGAAATACCACATTCCCTCTAGAAAGGCAAAAAGGTACTTGACACCCTTGATTCTACTCAGAAAGTTCCCTCGCACAGCCGTCTTCTTTTGAGAGGAGAACACACTTAACGGACTCAATTCGAGAGGAGCCCCTGTGCACAATGAAGGGCTCGAGAGGAAATCGGAAGTTCCCCTTCCAACAACAAAGGGGACCTGACTTCCCTGAAGCAAACCCAGCGAGTTCCTGAGGTCCCCGTCGCAACTCGAGAAGCACCCCCAGCTTCCAGCCGCAACTCGAGAAACACCCAAAAATTATCCCCTCTATGGGACATGAGGAAATTTGGCGATGCATCATCTCAAGAGAAATACCACATTCCCTCTGGAAAGGCAAAAAGGTACTTGAAACCCTTTATTCGACTCAGAAAGTTCCCTCACACAGCCGTCCCCTTTGGAGAGGAGAACACACTTTAGGGTCTCAATTCGAGAGGAGCCCCTGTGCACATTGAAGGGCTCGAGAGGAAACCGGAAGTTCCCTTTCCAACACCAAAGGGGACGTGACTTCCCTGAAGCAACCCCAGCGAGTTCCTGAGTTCCTCGTCGATACTCGAGAAGCACCCCCAGCTTCCCGTTGTAACTCGAGAAACACCCCAAAATTCTCCCCTCCATGCGAGATGAGGAAATTTGGCGATGCCACATCTCACGAGAAATGCCACATTCCTTCTGGAAAGGCAAAAACGTACTTGACACCCTTTATTCGACTCAGAAAGTTCCCTCACACAGCCGTCCCCTTTGGAGAGGAGAACACACTTTACAGACTCAATTCGAGAGGACCCCCTGTGCACCTTGAAGGGCTCGAGAGGAAACCGGAAGTTCCCCTTCCAACACCAAAGGGGACCTGACTTCACTGAAGCAACCCCAGCGAGTTCCTGAGGTCCCCGTCGCAACTTGAGAAGCACCTCCAGCTTCCCGCCGCAACTCGAGAAACAGCCGAAAATTCTCCCCTCCATGTGAGTTGAGGAAATTTGGCGATGCAGCATCTCAAGAGAAATACCACATTCCCTCTGGAAAGGCAAAAAGGTACTTGACACCCTTTATTCGACTCAGAAAGTTCCCTCACACAGCCGTCCCATTTTAGAGGAGAACACACTTTAGGGACTCAATTCGAGAGGAGCCCCTGTGCACATTGAAGGGCTCCAGAGGAAACAGGAAGTTCCCCTTCCAACACCAAAGGGGACCTGACTTCCCTGAAGCAACCCCAGCGAGTTCCTGAGGTCCCCGTCGCAACTCGAGGAGCACCCCCAGCTTCCCCCCCCCAACTCGAGAAACAGACCAAAATTCTCCCCTCCATGCGAGATGAGGAAATTTGGCGATGCAGCCTCTCACGAGAAATACCACATTCCCTTTGGAAAAGCAGAAAGGTACTTGACACCCTTTATTCGACTCAGAAAGTTCCCTCACACAGCCGTCCCCTTTGGAGAGGAGAACACACTTTACGGACTCAATTCGAGAGTACCGCCTGTGCACATAGAAGGGCTCGAGAGGAAACCGGAAGTTCCCCTTCCAACAACAAAGGGGACTTGACTTCCCTGAAGCAACCCCAGCGAGTTCCTGAGGTCCCCGTCGCAACTCGAGAAGCACCCCCAGCTTCCCGCCGCAACTCGAGAAACACCCCAAAATTATCCCCTCCATGCGAGATGAGGAAATTTGGCGATGCAGCATCTCACGAGAAATACCACATTCCCTCTGGAAAGGCAAAAAGGTACTTGACACCCTTTATTCGACTGAGAAAGTTCCCTCACACAGCCATCCCCTTTGGAGAGGAGAACACACTTTACAGACTCAATTCGAGAGGAGCCCCTGTGCACATTTAAGGGCTCGAGAGGAAACCGGAAGTTCCCCTTCCAACACCAAAGGGGACCTGACTTCCCTGAAGCAACCCCAGCGAGTTCCTGATGTCCCCGTAACAACTGGAGAAGCACCCGCAGCTTCCCGCCGCAACTCGTGAAACACCCAAATTTATCCCCTCCGTGCGAGATGAGGAAATTTGGCGATGCAGCATCTCAAGAGAAATACCACATTCCCTCTGGAAAGGCAAAAAGGTACTTGACACACTTTATTCGACTCAGAAAGTTCCCTCACACAGCCGTCCCGTTTGGAGAGGAGAAAACACTTTACGGACTCAATTCGAGAGGAGCCCCTGTGCACATTGAAGGGCTCGAGAGGAAACCGGAAGTTCCCCTTCCAACACCAAAGGGGACCTGACTTCCCTGAAGCAACCCCAGCGACTTCCTGAGGTCCCCGTCGCAACTCGAGAAGCACCCCCAGCTTCCCGCCCCAACTCGAGAAACAGACCAAAATTCTCCCCTCCATGCGAGATGAGGAAATTTGGCGATGCAGCATCTCACGAGAAATACCACATTCCCTCTGGAAAGGCAAAAAGGTACTTGACACCCTTTATTCGACTCAGAAAGTTCCCCTTTGGAGAGGAGAACAAACTTTACGGACTCAATTCGAGAGGAGCCCCTGTGTACATTGAAAGGCTTGAGAGGAAACCGGAAGTAACCCTTCCAACACCAAAGGGGACCTGACTTCCCTGAAGCAACCCCAGCGAGTTCCTGAGGTCCCCGTCGCAACTCGAGAAGCACCCCCAGCTTCCCGCCTCAACTCGAGAAACACTCCAAAATTCTCCCCTCCATGCGAGATGAGGAAATTTGGCGATGCAACATCTCAATAGAAATACCACATTCCCTCTGGAAAGGCAAAAATGTACTTGACACCCTTTATTCGACTCAGAAAGTTCCCTCACACAGCCGTCCCCTTTGGAG
The DNA here is from genome assembly GCF_049115385.1 of Moschus berezovskii. Classification (NCBI taxonomy): domain Eukaryota; kingdom Metazoa; phylum Chordata; class Mammalia; order Artiodactyla; family Moschidae; genus Moschus; species Moschus berezovskii. Next base: position 1,796,792 of record NC_142462.1, read on the forward strand.
AGGAGAACACACTTTACGGACTCAATTCGAGAGGAGCCCCTGTGCACATTGAAGGGCTCGAGAGGAAACCGGAAGTTCCCCTTCCAACACCAAAGGGGAACTGACTTCCCTGAAGCAACCCCAGCGAGTTCCTGAGGTCCCCGTCGCAACTCGAGAAGCACCCCCAGTTTCCCGCCGCAACTCGAGAAACACCCCAAAATTCTCCCCTCCATGCGAGATGAGGAAATTCGGCGATGCAGCCTCTCACGAGAATTACCAATTTCCCTCTGGAAAGGCAAAAAGGTACTTGACACCCTTTATTCGACTCAGAAATTTCCCTCACACAGCCCTTCCCTTTGGAGAGGAGAACACACTTTACGGACTCAATTCGAGAGGAGCCCCTGTGCACACTGATGGGCTCGAGAGGAAACCGGAAGTTCCCCTTCCAACACCAAAGGGGACCTGACTTCCCTGAAGCAACAACAGCGAGTTCCTGAGGTCCCCGTCGCAACTCGAGAAGCACCCCCAGTTTCCCGCCGCAACTCGAGAAACACCCCAAAATTATCCACTCCATGCGAGATGAGGAAATTTGGCGATGCAGCATCTCAAGAGAAATACCACATTCCCTCTGGAAAGGCAAAAAGGTACTTGACACCCACCCTTTATTCGACTCAGAAAGTTCCCTCACACAGCCGTCCCCTTTGGAGAGGAGAACACACTTTACGGACTCAATTCGAGAGGAGCCGCTGTGCACATTGAAGGGCTCGAGAGGAAACCGGAAGTTCCCCTTCCAACAACAAAGGGGACCTGACTTCCCTTAATCAACCCCAGCGAGTTCCTGAGGTCCCCGTCGCAACTCGAGAAGCACCCCCAGCTTCCCGCCGCAACACGAGAAACACCCCCAAATTATCCCCTACATGCGAGATGAGGAAATTGCGATGCAGCATCTCAAGAGAAATACCACATTTCCTCTGGAAAGGCAAAAAGTTACTTAACACCCTTTATTCGACTCAGAAAGTTCCCTCACACAGCCGTCCCCTTTGGAGTGGAGAACACACTTTACGGACTCAATTCGAGAGGAGCCTCTGTGCACATTGAAGTGCTCGAGAGGAAACCGGAAGTTCCCCTTCCAACACCAAAGGGGACCTGACTTCCCTGAAGCAACCCCAGCGAATTCCTGAGGTCCCCGTCGCAACTCGAGAAGCACCCCCAGCTTCCCGCCGCAAATCGAGAAACACCCCAAAATTATCCCCTCCATGTGAGATGAGGAAATTTTGCGATGCAGCACCTCAAGAGAAATACCACATTCCCTCTGGAAAGGCACAAAGGTACTTGAAACCCTTTATTCGACGCAGAAAGTTTCCTAACACAGCCGTCCCCTTTGGAGAGCAGAACACAGTTTACGGACTCAATTCGAGAGGAGCCCTTGTGAACATTGAGGGCCTCAAGAGGAAACCGGAAGTTCCCCTTCCAACACCAAAGGGGAACTGACTTCCCTGAAGAAACCCCAGCGAGTTCCTGAGGTCCCCGTCGCAACTCGAGAAGCACCCCCAGCTTCCCGCCGCAACTCCAGAAACACCCCAAAATTATCCCCTCCATGCGAGATGAGGAAATTTGGCGATGCAGCAACTCAAGAGAAATACCACATTCCCTCTGGAAACGCACAAATGTACTTGACACCCTTTATTCGACTCAGAAAGTTCCCTCACACAGCCGTCCCCTTTGGAGCGGAGAACACACTTTACGGACTCAATTCGATAGGAGCCCCTGTGCACACTGAAGGGCTCGAGAGGAAACCGGAAATTCCCCTTCCAACACCAAAGGGGACCTGACTTCCCTGAAGCAACCGTAGCGAGTTCCTGAGGTCCCCGTCGCAACTCGAGAAGCACCCCCAGCTTCCCGCGGCAACTCGAGAAACACACCAAAATTATCCTCTCTCATGCCAGATGAGGAAATTTGGCGATGCAGCATCTCAAGAGAAATACCACATTCCCTCTGGAATGGCAAAAAGGTACTTGACACTCTTTATTCGACTCAGAAAGTTCCCTCACACAACCGTCCCCTTTGGAGAGGAGAACACACTTTACGGACTCAATTCGAGAGGAGCCCCTGTGCACATTGAAGGGCTAGAGAGGAAACCGGAAGTTCCCCTTCCAACACCAAAGGGGACCTGACTTCCCTGAAGCAACAACAGCGAGTTCCTGAGGTCCCCGTTGCAACTCGAGAAGCACACCAGGCTTCCCGCCGCAACTCGAGAAACACCCCAAAATTATCCCCTCCGTGCGAGATGAGGAAATTTGGCGATGCAGCATCTCAAGAGAAATACCACATTCCCTCTGGAAAGGCACAAAGGTACTTGACACCCATTATTCGAGTCAGAAAGTTCCCTCACACAGCCGTCCCCTTTGGAGAGGAGAACACACTTTACGTTCTCAATTCGAGAGGAGCCCCTGTGCACATTGAAGGGCTCGAGAGGAAACCGGAAGTTCCACTTCCAACACCAAAGGGGACCTGACTTCCCTGAAGCAACCCAGCAAGTTCCTGAGGTCCCCGTCGCAACTCGAGAAGCACGCCCAGCTTCCCGCCGCAACTCGAGAAACACCCCAAAATTCTCCCCTCCATGCGAGATGAGGAAATTTTGCGATGCAGCATCTCACGAGAAATACCACATTCACTCTGGAAAGGCCAAATGGTACTTGACACCTTTTATTCGACTCATAAAGTTCTCTCACACAGCCGTCCACTTTGGAGAGGAGAACACACTTTATGGACTCAATTCGAGCAGAGCCCATGTGCATATTGAAGGGCTCGAGAGGAAACCGGAAGTTCCCCTTCCAACACCAAAGGGGACCTGACTTCCCAGAAGCAACCCCAGCGAGTTCCTGAGGTCCCAGTCGCAACTCGAAAAGCACCCCCAGCTTCCCGCCTCAACTCGAGAAACACCCCAAAATTCTCCCCTCCATGCGAGATGAGGAAATTTGGCGATGCAACATCTCAATAGAAATACCACATTCCCTCTGGAAAGGCAAAAATGTACTTGACACCCTTTATTCGACTCAGAAAGTTCCCTCACACAGCCGTCCCCTTTGGAGAGGAGAACACACTTTACGGACTCAATTCGAGAGGAGCCCCTGTGCACATTGAAGGGCTCGAGAGGAAACCGGAAGTTCCCCTTCCAACACCAAAGGTGAACTGACTTCCCTGAAGCAACCCCAGCGAGTTCCTGAGGTCCCCGTCGCAACTCGAGAAGCACCCCCAGTTTCCCGCCGCAACTCGAGAAACACCCCAAAATTCTCCCCTCCATGCGAGATGAGGAAATTCGGCGATGCAGCCTCTCACGAGAATTACCAATTTCCCTCTGGAAAGGCAAAAAGGTACTTGACACCCTTTATTCGACTCAGAAATTTCCCTCACACAGCCCTTCCCTTTGGAGAGGAGAACACACTTTACGGACTCAATTCGAGAGGAGCCCCTGTGCACACTGATGGGCTCGAGAGGAAACCGGAAGTTCCCCTTCCAACACCAAAGGGGACCTGACTTCCCTGAAGCAACAACAGCGAGTTCCTGAGGTCCCCGTCGCAACTCGAGAAGCACCCCCAGTTTCCCGCCGCAACTCGAGAAACACCCCAAAATTATCCCCTCCATGCGAGATGAGGAAATTTGGCGATGCAGCATCTCAAGAGAAATACCACATTCCCTCTGGAAAGGCAAAAAGGTACTTGACACCCACCCTTTATTCGACTCAGAAAGTTCCCTCACACAGCCGTCCCCTTTGGAGAGGAGAACACACTTTACGGACTCAATTCGAGAGGAGCCGCTGTGCACATTGAAGGGCTCGAGAGGAAACCGGAAGTTCCCCTTCCAACAACAAAGGGGACCTGACTTCCCTTAATCAACCCCAGCGAGTTCCTGAGGTCCCCGTCGCAACTCGAGAAGCACCCCCAGCTTCCCGCCGCAACACGAGAAACACCCCCAAATTATCCCCTACATGCGAGATGAGGAAATTTGCGATGCAGCATCTCAAGAGAAATACCACATTTCCTCTGGAAAGGCAAAAAGTTACTTAACACCCTTTATTCGACTCAGAAAGTTTCCTCACACAGCCGTCCCCTTGGAGTGGAGAACACACTTTACGGACTCAATTCGAGAGGAGCCTCTGTGCACATTGAAGTGCTCGAGAGGAAACCGGAAGTTCCCCTTCCAACACCAAAGGGGACCTGACTTCCCTGAAGCAACCCCAGCGAATTCCTGAGGTCCCCGTCGCAACTCGAGAAGCACCCCCAGCTTCCCGCCGCAAATCGAGAAACACCCCAAAATTATCCCCTCCATGTGAGATGAGGAAATTTTGCGATGCAGCACCTCAAGAGAAATACCACATTCCCTCTGGAAAGGCACAAAGGTACTTGAAACCCTTTATTCGACGCAGAAAGTTTCCTAACACAGCCGTCCCCTTTGGAGAGCAGAACACAGTTTACGGACTCAATTCGAGAGGAGCCCTTGTGAACATTGAGGGCCTCAAGAGGAAACCGAAAGTTCCCCTTCCAACACCAAAGGGGAACTGACTTCCCTGAAGAAACCCCAGCGAGTTCCTGAGGTCCCCGTCGCAACTCGAGAAGCACCCCCAGCTTCCCGCCGCAACTCCAGAAACACCCCAAAATTATCCCCTCCATGCGAGATGAGGAAATTTGGCGATGCAGCAACTCAAGAGGAATACCACATTCCCTCTGGAAAGGCACAAATGTACTTGACACCCTTTATTCGACTCAGAAAGTTCCCTCACACAGCCGTCCCCTTTGGAGCGGAGAACACACTTTACGGACTAAATTCGATAGGAGCCCCTGTGCACACTGAAGGGCTCGAGAGGAAACCGGAAGTTCCCCTTCCAACACCAAAGGGGACCTGACTTCCCTGAAGCAACCGTAGCGAGTTCCTGAGGTCCCCGTCGCAACTCGAGAAGCACCCCCAGCTTCCCGCGGCAACTCGAGAAACACACCAAAATTATCCTCTCTCATGCCAGATGAGGAAATTTGGCGATGCAGCATCTGAAGAGAAATACCACATTCCCTCTGGAATGGCAAAAAGGTACTTGACACCCTTTATTCGACTCAGAAAGTTCCCTCACACAACCGTCCCCTTTGGAGAGGAGAACACACTTTACGGACTCAATTCGAGAGGAGCCCCTGTGCACATTGAAGGGCTAGAGAGGAAACCGGAAGTTCCCCTTCCAACACCAAAGGGGACCTGACTTCCCTGAAGCAACAACAGCGAGTTCCTGAGGTCCCCGTTGCAACTCGGGAAGCACACCAGGCTTCCCGCCGCAACTCGAGAAACAACCCAAAATTATCCCCTCCGTGCGAGATGAGGAAATTTGGCGATGCAGCATCTCAAGAGAAATACCACATTCCCTCTGGAAAGGCACAAAGGTACTTGACACCCATTATTCGAGTCAGAAAGTTCCCTCACACAGCCGTCCCCTTTGGAGAGGAGAACACACTTTACGTTCTCAATTCGAGAGGAGCCCCTGTGCACATTGAAGGGCTCGAGAGGAAACCGGAAGTTCCCCTTCCAACACCAAAGGGGACCTGACTTCCCTGAAGCAACCCAGCAAGTTCCTGAGGTCCCCGTCGCAACTCGAGCAGCACGCCCAGCTTCCCGCCGTAACTCGAGAAACACCCCAAAATTATCCCCTCCATGCGTGATGAGGATACTTGGCGATGCAGCATCTCAAGAGAAATACCACATTCCCTCTGGAAAGGCAAAAAGGTACTTGACACCCTATATTCGACTCAGAAATTTGCCTTACACAGCCGTCCCCTTTTAGAGGAAAACACACTTTACGGACTCAATTCGAGATGAGCCCCTCTGCACATTTAAGGGCTCGAGAGGAACTCGTAATTTCACCTTCCAACACCAAAGGGGACCTGACTTCCCTGAAGCAACCCCAGCGAGTTCCTGAGGTGCCCGTCGCAACTCAAGAAGCACACTCATCTTCCCGCCTAAACTCGAGAAACACCCCAAAATTATCCCCTCCATGCGAGATGAGGAACTTTGGCGATGCAGCATCTCAAGAGAAATACCACATTCCCTCCGGAAAGGCAAAAAGGAACTTGACACCCTTTATTCGACTCAGAAAGTTCCCTCACACAGCCATCCCCTTTGGAGAGGAGAACAAACTTTACGGACTCAATTCGAGAGGAGCCCCAGTGCACATTGAAGGGCTCGAGAGGAAACCGGAAGTTCCCCTTCCAACACCAAAGGGGACCTGACTTCCCAGAAGCAACCCCAGCGAGTTCCTGAGGTCCACATCGCAACTCGAGAAGCACCCCCAGCTTCCCGCCGCAATTCGAGAAACACCCCAAAATTATCCCCTCCCTGGGAGATTAGGAAATTTGGCGATGCAGCATCTCAAGAGAAATACCACATTCCCTCTGGAAAGGCAAAAAGATACTTGAAACTTTTTATTCGACTCAGAAAGTTCCCTCACACAGCCGTCCCCTTTGGAGAGGAGAACACAATTTATGGACTCAAATGGAGAGGAGGCCCTATTCCCATTAAAGGGCTCGAGAACAATCCGGAAGTTCCCCTTCCAGCACAAAAGGGGACCTGACTTCCCTGAAGTAATCCGGGTGTGTTCCAGAGGTCTTCGTCGCAACTGGAGAATCACCCCAGCTTCCCTGTCCAATTCATGTAACAGCACATAATTATCCCCTCCATGCGAGATGAGGAAATTTTGCACTGCAGAATCTCAAGAGAAATCCCACATTCCCGCTTGAAAGGCAAAAGGGTACTTGAATCCCTTTAGGCGAATCAGAATGGTCCCTAACATCCGTCCTCAGTGGAGAGGAGAACACACTTTACGGACTCAAATCGAGAAGAGGCAATATTCCCATTTAACGGCTCGAGAGTAATCCGGAAGTTCCCCCTTCCAGCACAATCGGGGACCTGACTTCCCTGAAGTAACTCGAGTGAGTTCCTGAGGTCCCCTTCGCACCTGGAGGAATACCCCCAGCTTCCCGCCGCAATTCGAGAAACACCACAAAATTATCCCCTCAATGCGAGATGAAGAAATTTTGCGCTGCAGAATTTCAAGAGAAATCCCACATTCCCGCCTGAAAGGGAAAAGGGTATTTGACACACTTTATTCAGTTCAGTTCAGTTCAGTCGCTCAGTCGTGTCCGACTCTCCGCGACCCCATGTATCACTGTACGCTAGGCCTCCCTGTCCTACACCAACTCCCGGAGTTCACTCAAACTCATGGCCACAGAGTCGGTGATGCTATCCAGGCATCTCATTCTCTGTCGTCCCCTTTTCCTCCAGCCCCCAACCTCTCCTAGCATCAGAATCTTTTCCATTGAGTCAACTCATCGCATGAGGTGGCCGAAGTATTGCAATTCCAACTTTAGCATCAGTCCTTCCGATGAAAACCGACGATTGATCTCCCTTAGAATGGACTGGTTGGATCTTTTTGCAGTCCAAGGGACTCTCAAGTGTCTTCTCCAATACCAGAGTTCGAAAGCCTCAGTTCTTCGGCGATCAGCTTTCTTCACAGTCCAACTCTCACATCCATACATGACCACGGGAAAAACCATAGCTTTGAACTAGATGGAGCTTTTTTGGAAAAGTGATGTCTCTGCTTTTTAATATACTATCAAGGTTGATCATAACTTTCCTTCCAAGGAGTAAGCGCCTTTTAATTTCATGGCTTCAATCAGCATCTGCAGTGATTTTGGAGCCCCCCAAAATAAAGTGTGGCACTGTTTCCACTGTTTTTCCATCTATTTCCCGTTAAGTGTTGGGACCAGATTCCATCACCTTTGTTTTCTGAATGTTGAGCTTCAAGCCAACCTTTTCACTCTCCTCTTTCACTTTCATCAAGAGGCTTTTGAGTTCCTCCTCACTTTCTGCCCTAAAGGTGGTGTCATCTGCATATCTGAGGTTATTGATATTTCTCCCAGCAATCTTGATGCCAGTTGTTCTTCTTCCAGCCCAGCATTTCTCATGATGCACTCTGCATATAAGTTAAATAAGCAAGATTACAATATACAGCCTTGACGTACTCCTTTTCCTATTTGGAACCAGTCTGTTGTTCCATGCACAGTTCTGACTGTTGCTTCCTGACCTGCATACAGGTTTCTAAAGAGGCAGGTCAGGTGGTCTGGTATTCCCATCTCTTTCAGAATCTTCCACAGTTTATTGTGATCCACACAGTCAAAGGCTTTGGCATAGTCAATGAAGCAGAAATAGATGTTTTTCTGGAACTCTCTCGCTTTCTCCATGATCCAGCGGATGTTGGCAATTTGATCTCTGGTGCCTCTGCCTTTTCTAAAACCTGCTTGAACATCTGGGAGTTCACGGATCACATATTGCTGAAGCCTGGCTTGGAGAATTTTGAGCATGACCGTACTAGCGTGTGAGATGAGTGCAATTGTGCGGTAGCTTGAGCATTCTTTGGCATTGCCTTTCTTTGGGATTAGAATGAAGACTGACCTTTTCCAGTCCTGTGGCCACTGCTGAGTTTTCCAAATTTGTTGGCACATTGAGTGCAGCACTTTCCCAGCATCATCTTTCAAGATTTGAAATAGCTCAACTGGAATTCCATCACTTCCACTAGCTTTGTTCGTAGTGTTGCTTTCTAAGGCACACTTGAATTCACATTCCAAGATGTCTGGCTCTAGGCCAGTGATTACATTTTCCTGACTGTCCTGGTCGTGAAGATCTTTTTTGTACAGTTCTTCTGTGTATTCTTGCCACCTCTTCTTAATATCTTCTGCTTCCGTTAGGTCCATACCATTTCTGTCCTTTATCGAGCCCATCTTTGCATGAAATGTTCCCTTGGAATCTCTAATGTTCTTGAAGAGATCTCTTGTTTTTCCTATTCTTTTGTTTTCCTCTATTTCTTTGCATTGATCACTGAGGAAGGCTTTCTTATCTCTCCTTGCTATTCTTTGGAACTCTGCATTCTAATGCTTATAACTTTCCCTTTCTCCTTTGCTTTTCGCTTCTCTTCTTTTCACAGCTATTTGTAAGGCCACCTCAGACAGCCATTTTGCTTTTTTTTGCATTTCTTTTCCATGGGGATGCTCTTGGTCCCTGTCTCCTGTACAATGTCACGAACCTCCATCCAGAGTTCATCAGGCACTCTATCTATCAGATCTAGTGCCTTAAATCTATTTCTCACTTCCACTGTATAATCCTAAGGGATTTGATTGAGGTCATATCTGAATGGTCTAGGGGTTTTCCCTACTTTCTTCAATTTAAGACTGAATTTGGCAATAAGGAGTTCATGATCTGAGCCACAGTCAGCTCCTGGTCTTGTTTTTGCTAACTGTATACAGCTTCTCCATCTTTGGCTGCAAAGAATATAATCAATCTGATTTCGGTGCTGACCATCTGGTGATGTCCACGTGTAGAGTTTTCTCTTGTGTCGTTGGAAGAGGGTGTTTGCTATGACCAGTGCGTTCTCTTGACAAAATTCTATTACACTTGGCCCTGCTTCATTCCGTGCTCCAAGGCCAAATTTGCCTGTTACTCCAGGTGTTTCTTGACTTCCTACTTTTGCATTCCAGTCCCCTAGAATGAAAAGGACATCTTTTTGGGTGTTAGTTCTAAAAGGTCTTGTAGGTCTTCATAGAACCGTTCAACTTCGGCTTCTTCAGCGTTAGTGGTTGGGGCATAGGCCTGGATTACTGTAATGTTGAATGGTTTGCCTTGGAAACGAACAGAAATCATTCTGTCGTTTTTAAGATTGCATCCAAGTACTGCATTTCGGAGTCTCTTGTTGACCATGATGGCTACTCCATTTCTTCTAAGGGATTTCTGCCCACAGTAGTATATATATAATGGTCATCTGAGTTAAATTCACACATTCCAGTCCATTTTAATTCACTGATTCCTAGAATGTCTATGTTCACTCTTGCCATCTCCTGTTTGACCACTTCCAATTTGCCTTGATTCCTGGACCTTACATTCCAGGTTCCTATGCAATCTTGCTCTTTACAGCACCAGACCTTGCTTCTATCACCGGTCACATCCACAACTGGGTACTGGTTTTGCTTTTGCTCCATCCCTTCATTCCTTCTAGAGTTATTTCTCCACTGATCTGCAGTAGCATACTGGGCACCTACAGACCTGGGTAATTCCTCATTCAGTATCCTGTCATTTTGCCCTTTGATACTGTTCATGGGGTTCTCAATGCAAATATACTGAAGTGGTTTGCCACTCCCTTCTCCAGTGGACCACATTCGGCTGTGGTCCATGTGATCAGATCGAGTAGATTCCTGTGATGATGATTTCAGTGTGTCTGCCATCTGAAGCCCCCTCGCAATACCTACCATCTGATTTGAGTTTCTCTTACCTTGGGTGTGGGCTATCTCTTCACAGCTGCTCCAAGAAAGCACAGCTGCTGCACCTTACCTTCGATGAGGGTTATGTCCTCAAGGCCGCCCCTCCTGACCTTGAACGTGAGTACCTCCTCTCGGCCCTCCCCCGCACAGCCACCGCCTATTGGAGGTGGGGTACCTCCTCTCCGCCTGCCCTGGCCTCAGGCATGGGGTAGCTCCTCACCGCTGAGCATCTCTGCATGGTCTGTTGCGCCAGGGCCGGCTTCTCTCCAGTCTGCGCAGGCGGGGCCTGCGTATCCCGCGTCTGGTGGGCGGGGCCGGGGTCTCTCCCATCTGGGCGGGCGGGGCCGGGGTCTCTCGCATCGGCCGGCTTCTCTTGCGTCTGCGCGGGCGGCGCCAGCAACAATAGCATCTGAGCGGGCGGGGCCGAGGTCTCTCGCGTCTGAGCGGGCGGGGCCGGGGTCTCTCGAGTCTGCGCGGGTGGGGCCGGGTTCTCTCTCATCTGCGCGGGTGGGGAAGGCCTCTCTCGCGTCTGCACCGGCAAGGACCGTGTCTCTGGCGTCTCAGCCGCCTGGACAGGCATCTCTCGTGTCTGCGCGGGTGGGGCTGGTATTTCTCCCGTTTGCACAGCAGGGTGAGACTCAAAAAATTGCCTCAAACAGTCGTCCCCATTGGAGAGGAGAACACACTTTACGGACTTAACTCGAGAAGAGGCCCTATTCCCATTTAAAGGCTCAACAGTAATCCCGAAATTCCCCTTCCAACACAAAAGGGTTCCTGACTTCCCTGAAGCAGCCAGAGAGAATTCCTGAGGTCCTGTTCACTACCTGAGAAGTTCAACCAGGTTCCCGCCGCAACTCTAGAAATACCACAAAATTATCCCCTCAATGCGAGATCAGGAAAATATTCTGCTGCACAATTCAAGAGAAATCCCACGTTCCGCTGGAAAGGCAAAACTGTATTTGACACCCTTTATGCGACTCAGAAAATTCCCTCACACAGCCATCCCCATTGGAGAGGAGAACACAATTTATGGACTCAACTTGGGAAGAGGCCCTATTCCCATTTAAGGGCTAGAGAGTAATCCCGAAATTCCCGTTCCAGTAGAAAAGGGTGACTAACTTCCCTGAAGCAACACAAGCGAGTTCCTGAGGTCCCCGTCGCAACTCGAGAAGTACCCCCAGCTTCCCGCCTCAAAAGTGGAAACACCAAAAAATTATCTGCTCAATGTGAGATGAGGAAATTTTGCACTGCACAATTAAATAGAAATCCCACATTCCCGCTTGAAAGGCAAAAGGGCACTTGACACACTTTATGCGATTCAGATAGTTTCCTAACACCCGTACTTATTGGAGCGGAGAACACACTTCATGGACTCAAATCTAGAAGAGGACCTATTCCCATTTAAGGGCTCGAGAGTAATCTGGAAGTTCCACTTCCAAAAGAAGGGGACCTGACTTCCCTGAAGCAACACGAACGAGTTCCTGAGGTCCACGCTGCAACTCGAGAAGTACCCCCAGATCCAAGCCGAAACTCGAGACACAACAAAATTATCCCCACAATGCGAGATGAGGAAATTTTGCGCTCCGAAATCTCAAGAGAAGTCCCACATACCCGCTTGAAAGGCAAAACGTCACTTGACACACTTTATGTGACCCAGAAAGTTCGCTCACAGAGCCGTACACATTGGAGAGGAAAAAACACCTTTTGGACTCAACTCCAGATGAATCCGTATTCCCAATTAATGGCTCGAAAGTAAACCGGAAGTTCCCGTTCCAACACAAAAGGGGACCTAACTTCCCTGAAGCAACCCGAGCCACGTCCTGAGGTCCCCGTTGCAATTCGAGAAGCACCCCCAGTATCCCGCCGCAACTCGAGAAACACCCCAAAATTATACCCTCAATGCGAGATGAGGAAATTTTGCGATGCAGCATCTCAAGAGAAATACCACATTCCCTCTTGAAATGCAACAGGGTACTTGACATCCTTTATGTGACTCAGAAATTTAACTAACATCAGTCCCCATTGGAGAGGTGAACGAACTTTATGTACTCAATTCAAAATGAGGCACTATTGCCAATTAACTGCTCGAGAGTAAATCGGAAGTTCCCCTTCCAACAAAAAGGTGACCTGCCTTACCTGAAGAAACCCGAGTGAGTTCCTGAGGTACGCATAGCAACTTGAGAAGTACCTCCAGCTTCACGCCGCAACTCAAGAAACACCACAAAATTATCCCCTCAATGCAAGAATAGGAAATTTTGCGTTACAGAATCTCAAGAGAAATACCACATTGCCTCTTGAAAGGCAAAACGGTTCTTGAAACCCTTTATGCGACTCAGAAAGTTCCCTCACACAGCCGTCCTCATTGGACAGGAGAACACATTTTTCGGACTCAAATCAAGATGAGGCCCTATTCCCAATAAACGTCTCGAGAGTAAACCGGAAGTTCCCCTTCGAACACCAAAGGGGACCTGACTTCCCTGAAGCAACCCAAGAGAGTTCCTGAGGTACCCGTCGCAACTCGAGAAATACCCTAGCCTCCAGCCGCAACTCGAGAAACACCACAAAATTATCCCCTCAGTGCAAGATGAGGAAATTTTGCGATGCAGAATCTCAAGAGAAATACCACATTCCCTCTTAAAAGGCAAAAGGACTCTTAACACCCTTTATGCGATTCAGAAAGTTACCTCACAGAGCAGTGCCCATTGGAGAGGAGAACAGACTTTATGGACTCAATTCGAGATGAGCCCCTGTGCATATTTAAGGGCTCGAGAGGAACCCGGAGTTCCCCTTCCTAACAAAAAAGGGGACCTGATTTCCCTGGAGCAACCCCAGCGAGTTCCTGAGGTCCCCATCGGAACTTTTGAAGCACTCCCAGCTTCCCGCTGCAACTCGAGAAACACACAAAAATTTTCCCCTCAATGCGAGATGAGGAAATTTTGCGATGCAGCATCTCAAGAGAAACACGACATTCCCTCTTGAAAGGCAAAAAGGTACTTGACACCCTTTATTCGACTCAGAAAGTTCCCTCACACAGCCGTCCCCTTTGGACAGGAGAACAAACTTTACGGACTCAATTTGAGAGGAGCCCCTGTGCACATTGAAGGGCTCGAGAGGAAACCGGAAGTTCCCCTTCCAATACCAAAGGGGACCTGACTTCCCTGAAGCAACCCCAGCGAGTTCCTGAGGTCCCCGTCGCAACGCGAGAAACACCCAAAAATTATCCCCTCCATGGGAGATGAGGAGATTTTGCGATGTAGCATCTCAAGAGAAATACCACATTCCCTCTGGAAAGGCAAAAAGATACTTGACACACTTTATTCGACTCAGAAAATTCCCTCACACAGCTGTCACCTTTGGAGAGGAGAACACACTTTCCGGACTCAATTCGAGAGGAGCCCATGTGGACATTGAAGGGCTCGAGAGGAAACCGGAAGTTCCCCTTCCAACAACAAAGGGGACCTGACTTCCCTGAATCAACCGCGTCGAGTTCCTGAGGTCCCCATCGCAACGCGAGAAACACCCCAAAATTATCCCCTACATGCGAGATGAGGAAATTATGCGATGTAGCATCTCAAGAGAAATACCACATTCCCTCTGGAAAGGCAAAAAGGTACTTGACACCCTTTATTGGACTCAGAAAATTCCCTCACAAAGCTGTGACCTTTGGAGAAGAGAACACACTTTACGGACTCAATTCGAGAGGAGCACCTGTGCACATTGAAGGGCTCGAGAGGAATCCGGAAGTTCCCCTTCCAACACGAAAGTTGACGTGACTTCCCTGAAGCAACCCCAGCGAGTTCCTGAGGTCCCCGTCGAAACTCGAGAAGCACCCCCAGCTTCCCGCCGCAACTCGTGAAACACCCCAAAATTATCCCCTCCATGCGAGATGAGGAAATTTGACGATGCAGCATCTCAAGAGAAAGACGATATTCCCTCTGGAAGGGCAAAACGGTACTTAACACCCTTTATTCGACTCAGAAAGTTCCCTCACACAACCGTCCCCTTTGGAGAGGAGAACACACTTTACCGACTCAATTAGAGAGGAGCCCCTGTGCACATTGAAGGGTTCGAGAGGAAACCGGAAGTTCCCCTTCCAACACCAAAGGGGACCTGACTTCCCTGAAGCAACCCAGCGAGTTCCTGAGGTCCCCGTCGCAACTCGAGAAGCAACCCCAGCTTCCCGTCGCAACTCGAGAAACACCCCAAAATTATCCCCTCCATGCGAGATGAGGAAATTTGGCAATGCAGCATTTCAAGAGAAATACCACATTCCCTCTGGAAAGGCAAAACGGTACTTGACACCCTTTATTCGACTCAGAAAGTTCCCTCACACAGCCGTCCCTTTGGAGAGGAGAACACACTTTACGGAATAAATTCGAGAGGAGCCGCTATGCACATTGAAGGGCTCGAGAGGAAACCAAAATTTCCCCTTCCAACACCAAAGGGGACCTGACTTCCTTGAAGCAACCCCAGCGAGTTCTGAGGTCCTGGTCGCAACTCGAGAAGCACCCCCAGCTTCCCGCCGCAACTCGAGAAACACCCAAAAATTATCCACTCCATGCGAGATGAGGAAATTTTCCGATGCAGCATCTCAAGAGAAACACCACCTTCCCTCTAGAAAGACAAAAAGGTACCTGACACACTTTATTCGACTCAGAAAGTTCCCTCACACAGCCGTCCCCTTTCTAGAGGAGAACACACTTTACGGACTCAATTCGAGAGGAGCCCCTGTGCACATTGAAGGGCTCGAGAGGAAACCGGAAGTTCCCCTACCAACACGAAAGTGGACGTGACTTCTCTGAAGCAACCCCAGCGAGTTCCCTAGGTCCCCGTCGCAACTCGAGAAGCACCCCCAGCTCCCCATCGCAACTCGAGAAACACCCCAAAATTATCCCCTACATGCGAGATGAGGAAATTTGACGATGCAGCATCTCAGGAGAAATACCACATTCCCTCTGGAACGGCAAAACGGTACTTGACACCCTTTATTCGACTCAGAAAGTTCCCTCAC
Source organism: Moschus berezovskii (assembly GCF_049115385.1). Lineage (NCBI taxonomy): Eukaryota > Metazoa > Chordata > Mammalia > Artiodactyla > Moschidae > Moschus > Moschus berezovskii. The sequence goes on from NC_142462.1 coordinate 1,812,125, forward strand.
ACAGCCGTCCCCTTTGGAGAGGAGAACACACTTTACGGACTCAATTCGAGAGGAGCCACTGTGCACATTGAAGGGCTCGAGAGGAATCCGGACGTTCCCCTTCCAACAGCAAAGGGGACCTGACTTCCCAGAAGCAACCGCAGCGAGTTCCTGAGGTCACCATCGCAACTCGAGAAGTACCACCAGCTTCCCGCCGCAACTCGAGAAACAGCCCAAAATTATCCCCTCCATGCGAGATGAGGAAATTTAGCGATGCAGCATCTCAAGAGAAATACCACATTCCCTCTGGAACGGCAAAACGGTACTTGACACCCTTTATTCGACTCAGAAAGTTCCCTCACACAGCCGTCCCCTTTGGAGAGGAGAACACACTTTACGGACTCAATTCGAGAGGAGCCACTGTGCACATTGAAGGGCTCGAGAGGAATCCGGAAGTTCCCCTTCCAACACCAAAGGGGACCTGACTTCCCAGAAGCAACCCCAGCGAGTTCCTGAGGTCACCATCGCAACTCGAGAAGTACCACCAGCTTCCCGCCGCAACTCGAGAAACACCCCAAAATTATCCCCTCCATGCGAGATGAGGAAATTTTGCGATGCAGCATCTCAAGAGAAATACCACATTCCCTCTGGAAAGGCAAAACGATACTTGACACCCTTTATTCGACTCAGAAAGTTCCCTCAAACAGCCGTCCCCTTTGAAGAGGAGAATACACTTTGCTTACTCAATTCGAGAGGCGCCCCTGTGCATATTGAAGGGCTCGAGAGGAAACCGGAAGTTCCCCTTCCAACACCAAAGGGGACCTGACTTCCCTGAAGCAACCCCAGCGATTTCCAGAGGTCCCCGTCGCAACTCGAGAAGCACCCCAAAATTATCCAATCCATGCGAGATTAGAAAATTTTGCGATGCAGCATCTCAAGAGAAATACCACATTCCCTCTGGAAAGGCAAAAAGTACTTGACACCCTTTATTCGACTCAGAAAGTTCCCTCACACAACGTGTCATTTGAGAGGATTATACATTCATAGATTCAAATGGAGATGAGCCTCTGTGCACATTTAAGGGATCGAGAGGAAGCTGGAAGTTCCCCTTCAAACACCAAAGGGGACCTGACTTCCATGAAGCAACCCCAGCGAGTTCCTGAGATCCCCGTCGCAACTCGAGAAGTACCCCCAGCTTCCCGCCGCAACTCGAGAAACACCGCAGGTTTATCCCCTCAAGCGAGATGAGGAAATTGTGCGATGCAGCATCTGAAGAGAAATACCACATTCCCTCTTGAAACGCAAAAAGGTACTTGACACCATTTTTTCGACTCAGAAAGTTCCCTCACACAACCGTGCCATATTAGAGGTGTATACACTTCATGGACTCAATTCGAGATGAGCCTGTGTGCACATTTAAGGGTTCGAGAGGAGCCCGGAAGTTCCCCTTCCAAAAGCAAAGGGAAACTGACTTCCCTCACACAGCCGTCCCCTTTTAACGGAGAACACACTTTATGGACTCAATTCGAGATGAGCCCCTGTGCACATTTAAGGGCTCGAGAGGAACCCGGAAGTTTCATTCCAACAGTAAAGGGGACCTCACTTCCCTGAAGCAACCACAACGAGTTCCTGAGGTCCCCATCGCAACTCTTGAAGCACCGCCATCTTCCCGCTGCAACTCGAGAAACACCACAAAATTATCCCCTCAATGCGAGATGAGGAAATTTTGTGATGCAGCATCTCAAGAGAAATACCACATTCCCTCTTGAAAGGCAAAAAAGTACTTGACACCCTTTTTTCGACTCAGAAGGTTCCTTCACACAGCCGTCCCCTTTGCAGAGAACACACTTTATGGACTCAATTCGAGATGAGGCCCTGTGCACATTTAATGGCTCGAGAGGAACCCGGAAGTTCCCCTTCTAACACCAAAGGGGACCTGAATTCCCTGAAGCAACCCCAGCGAGTTCCTGAGGTCCCCGTCGCAACTAGAGAAGCACCCCCAGCTTCCCGCCGCAACACCAGAAACACACCAAATTTATTCCCTCAGTGCGAGATGAGGATATTTTGCGATGCAGCATATCACTAGAAATACCAAATTCCCTCTTGACAGGCAAAAAGTTACTTGACACCCTTTATTCGACTCAGAAAGTTCCCTCACACAGCCATCCCCTTTGGAGAGGAGAACAGTGTTTATGAATTTAATTCGACATGAGCCCCTGTTAACATTGAAGAGCTCGAGAGAAACCCCGAAGTTCCCCTTCCAACACCAAAGGGGTCCTGACTTCCCAGAAGCAACCCCATCGAGTTTCTGAGGTCCCCGTCGCAACTCGAGATGCACACCCATCTTCCTACCGCATCTCAGAAACACTCCAAAATTATCAACTCCATGCGAGATGAGGAAATTTGGCGATGCAGCATCTCAAGAGAAATACCACATTCCCTCTGGAAAGGCAAAAAGGTACTTGACACCCTTTATTCGACTCAGAAAGTTCCCTCACACAGCCGTCCCCTTTGGAGAGGAGAGCACACTTTACGGACTCAATTCGAGAGGAGCCCCTGTGCACACTGAAGGGCTCGAGAGGAAACCGGAATTTCCCTTTCCAACACCAAAGGGGACCTGACTTCCCTGAAGCAACCCCAGCGAGTTTTTAGGTCCCCGTCTCAACTCGAGAAGCACCCCCAGCTTCCCGCCGCAACTCGAGAAACACCCCAAAATTATCCCCTCCATGCGAGATGAGGAAATTTGGCGATGCAGCATCTCAAGAGAAATACCCCATTCCCTCTGGAGAGGCAAAAAGGTACTTGACATCCTTTATTCGACGCAGAAAGTTCCCTCACACAGCCGTCCCCTTTGGAGAGGAGAACACACTTACGGACTCAATTCGAGAGGAGCCCCTGGGCACATTGAAGGGCTCAGAAGAAACCTGAAGTACCCTTCCAACACCAAAGGGGACCTGACTTCCCTGAAGCAACCAGAGCGACTTCCTGGGGTCCCCGTCGCAACTCGAGATGCACCCCCAGCTTCCTGCCGCAACTCGGGAAACACCAAAAAATTATCCCCTCAATCCGAGATGAGGTAATTTTGCGCTGCAGAATCTCAAGAGAAATACCACCTTCCCTCTTGAAAGGCACAGGTTTCTTGACACCCTTTTTTGGGACGCAGATATTTCACTATCATCCATTCCCATTGGAGAGGAAAATAAACTTTACGAACTCAATTCGAGATGAGCCCCTGTTCCCATTTAACGGCTCTAGAGTAAAACTAAATTTTCCCTTTCAAAAAAAAGGGGACGTGACATCCCTGAAGCAACCCGGGCAAGGTGTTGAGGTCCCCATCGTACCTCGAGACCTACCCCCAGATTCCTGCCGCAACTCGAGAAACACCAGAAAATTATTCCCTCAATGCGAGATTAAGAAATTTTGCGCTGCATAATTTCAAGAGAAATACCACATTTCTTCTTGCAAGGCAAAAGGGTAAAGGACACCCTTTTTGCGACTCAGAAAGTTCCCTCACACAGCCGTCCCCTTTGGAGAGGAGAACACACTTTATGGACTCAATACGAGATGAGCCCCTATTCCCATTTAACGGCTCGAGATTAAACCGGAAGTTCCCCTTCCAACTCCAATGGGGACCTGATTGCCCTGAAGCAACCAGAGCGACTTCCTGGGGTCCCCGTCGCAACTCGAGCAGTTACCCCAGCTTCCCGCCGCAACAAGAGAAAAACCACAAAATTTTCCCCGCAATGCGAGGTGAGGAAATTTTGTGCTGCATCTCAAGAGAAATATCACATTCTCTCTTGAAAGGCAAAAGGGTACTTGACACCCTTTATGCGACTCAAAAAGTTCCCTCACACAGCCGTCCCCATTGGAGAGGAGAACACGCTTTAAGGACTCAATTCCAGAGGAGGCCCTATTCCCTTTTAACGGCTCCAGAGTAAACCGGACGTTCCTATTCCAAAACGAAAGAGGAACTGACTTCCCTGAATCAACCCGAGCGAGTTCCTGAGGTCCCGGACGCACTTCGAGAAGTACCCCCAGCTTCTCCCCGCAACTATAGAAACACCACAATATTATAGACTCAATGCGAGATGAGGAAATTTTGCGCTGCAGAATCTCAAGTGAAATACCACATTCCCGCTTGAAAGGCAATGGGTACTTGACACCCTTTATTCGACTCAGAAATTTCACTAACATCAGTCCCCATTGGAGAGGAGAACACATTTTATGGACTCAATTCAAGATGAGCCCCTATTCCCATTAACGGCTCGAGAGTAAACCGGAGGTTGCCCTTCCAACAAAAAAGGGGTTCTGACTTCCGTGAAGGAACCCGAGCGAGTTCCTGAAGTCCCGGTCTCAACTCGAGAAGCACCCCCAGCTTTCCGCCGCAACTCGAGAAACACCACAAAATTATCCCTTAAATGCGAGATGAGGAAATTTTGCGATGCAGAATCTCAAGAGAAATACCACATCCCCTCTTTAAGGCAAAAAGGTACTTGACACCCTTTATTCGACTCAGAAAGTTCCCTCACACAGCCGTCCCCTTTAGAGAGGAGAACACACTTTATGGACTCATTTCGAGATGAGCCCCTGTTCACATTTAAGGGCTCCAGAGGAAACCGGAAGTTCCCCTTCCAACATCAAAGGGGACCTGACTTCCCTGAAGCAACCCCAGCGAGTTCCTGAGGTCCCCGTCGCAACTCGAGAAGCACCCCCAGCTTCCCGCCGCAACTCGAGAAACACCCCAAAATTATCCCCTCAATGCGAGATGAGGAAATTTGCGCTGCAGAATCTCAAGAGAAATACCACATTTCCTCATAAAAGGCAAAAGGGTACTAAACACCCTTTATGCAACTCAGAAAGTTCCCTCACACAGCCGTCCCCATTGGGAGGAGAACACACTTTATGGACTCTATTCGAGAAGAGGCCCTATTCACATTAAAGGATTCGAGAGTAATACGGAAGTTCCCCTTCCAGCACAAAATGGGAGCAGACTTCCCTGAAGTAACTCGAGTGTGGTCCAGAGGTACTCGTCGGAACTGCAGAATTACCCCCAGCTTCCCAACCCAATTCGTGAAACACCAAAAAATTATCCCTTCCATGCGAGATGAGGAAATTTTGCGCTGCAGAATCTCAAGAGTAATCCCACATTCCCGCTTGAAAGGCAACAGTGTACTTGACTCCCTTTAGGCGACTCAGAATGTTCCCTAACATCCGTCCTCAGTGCAGAGGAGAACACACTCTCTGGACTCAAATCGAGAAGAGGCAATGTTCCCATTTAACGGCTCGAGAGTAATCTGGAAGTTCCCCTTCCAACACAAAAGGGGACTTGACTTCGCTGAAGCAACCCGTGCGAGTTCCTGAGGTCCCCGTTGCAAATCGAGAAGTATCCCCTGCTTCCCTCTGCAACTCGAGAAATACCACAAAATTATCCCCTCAGTGCGAGATGAGGTAATTTTAAGCTGCAGAATCTCAAGAGAAATCCCACATTCCCGCTTGAAAGGCAAAAGGGTACTTGACACACTTTTTGCCACTCAGAATGTTCCCTAACATCCGTCCCCATTGGAGAGGAGAACACAATTTATGAACTCAAATCGAGAGGAGGCCCTATTCCCATTAAAGGGCTCGAGAACAATCCGGAAGTTCCCCTTCCAACACAAAAGGGGACCTGACTTCCCTGAAGTAATCAGAGTGTGTTCCAGAGGTCCTCGTCGCAACTGGCGAATCACCCCCAGCTTCCCAGCCCAATTCGTGTAACAGCACATAATTATCCCCTCCATGCGAGATGAGGAAATTTTGCACTGCAGAATCGCAAGAGAAATCCCACATTCCCGCTTGAAAGGCAAAAGGGTACTTGACTCCCTTTAGGCGAATCCGAATGGTCCCTAACATCCGTCCTCAGTGGAGATGAGAACACACTTTAAGGACTCAAATCGAGAAGAGGCAATTTTCCCATTTAACGGCTCGAGAGTAATCCGGAAGTTCCCCTTCCAGCACAATCGGGGACCTGACTTCCCTGAAGTAACTCGAGTGAGTTCCTGAGGTCCCCTTCGCACCTCGAGGAATACCCCCAGCTTCCCGACGCAATTCGAGAAACACCACAAAATTATCCCCTCAATGCGAGATGAAGAAATTTTGCGCTGCAGAATTTCAAGAGAAATCCCACATTCCCGCCTGAAAGGGAAAAGGGTATTTGACACACTTTATTCAGTTCAGTTCAGTTCAGTCGCTCAGTCGTGTCCGACTCTCCGCGACCCCATGAATCACTGTACGCTAGGCCTCCCTGTCCTATACCAACTCCCGGAGTTCACTCAAACTCATGGCCACAGTGCCGGTGATGCTATCCAGCCATCTCATTCTCTGTCGTCCCCTTCTCCTCCAGCCCCCAACCTCTCCTAGCATCAGAATCTTTTCCAGTGAGTCAACTCATCGCATGAGGTGGCCGAAGTATTGCAATTTCAGCTTTAGCATCAGTCCTTCCAATGAACACCGACGATTGATCTCCCTTAGAATGGACTGGTTGGATCTTCTTGCAGTCCAAGCGACTCTCAAGAGTCTTCTCCAATACCACAGTTCGAAAGCCTCAGTTCTTCGGCGATCAGCTTTCTTCACAGTCCAACTCTCACATCCATACATGACCACGGGAAAAACCATAGCTTTGACTAGATGGAGCTTTTTTGGAAAAGTGATGTCTCTGCTTTTTAATATACTATCAAGGTTGATCATAACTTTCCTTCCAAGGAGTAAGCGCCTTTTAATTTCATGGCTTCAATCAGCATCTGCAGTGATTTTGGAGCCCCCAAAAATAAAGTATGGCACTGTTTCCACTGTTTTTCCATCTATTTCCCGTGAAGTGTTGGGACCAGATTCCATCACCTTTGTTTTCTGAATGTTGAGCTTCAAGCCAACCTTTTCACTCTCCTCTTTCACTTTCATCAAGAGGCTTTTGAGTTCCTCCTCACTTTCTGCCCTAAAGGTGGTGTCATCTGCATATCTGAGGTTATTGATATTTCTCCCAGCAATCTTGATGCCAGTTGTTCTTCTTCCAGCCCAGCATTTCTCATGATGCACTCTGCATATAAGTTAAATAAGCAAGATTACAGTATACAGCCTTGACGTACTCCTTTTCCTATTTGGAACCAGTCTGTTGTTCCATGCACAGTTCTGACTGTTGCTTCCTGACCTGCATACAGGTTTCTAAAGAGGCAGGTCAGGTGGTCTGGTATTCCCATCTCTTTCAGAATCTTCCACAGTTTATTGTGATCCACACAGTCAAAGGCTTTGGCATAGTCAATGAAGCAGAAATAGATGTTTTTCTGGAACTCTCTCGCTTTCTCCATGATCCAGCGGATGTTGGCAATTTGATCTCTGGTGCCTCTGCCTTTTCTAAAACCTGCTTGAACATCTGGGAGTTCACGGATCACATATTGCTGAAGCCTGGCTTGGAGAATTTTGAGCATGACCGTACTAGCGTGTGAGATGAGTGCAATTGTGCGGTAGCTTGAGCATTCTTTGGCATTGCCTTTCTTTGGGATTAGAATGAAGACTGACCTTTTCCAGTCCTGTGGCCACTGCTGAGTTTTCCAAATTTGTTGGCATATTGAGTGCAGCACTTTCACAGCATCATCTTTCAAGATTTGAAATAGCTCAACTGGAATTCCATCACTTCCACTAGCTTTGTTCGTAGTGTTGCTTTTTAAGGCACACTTGAATTCACATTCCATGATATCTGGCTCTAGGCCAGTGATCACACTTTCGTGACTATCCTGGTCGTGAAGATCTTTTTTGTACAGTTCTTCTGTGTATTCTTGCCACCTCTTCTTAATATCTTCTGCTTCCGTTAGGTCCATACCATTTCTGTCCTTTATCGAGCCCATCTTTGCATGAAATGTTCCCTTGGAATCTCTAATGTTCTTGAAGTGATCTCTTGTTTTTCCTTTTCTGTTGTTTTCCTCTATTTCTTTGCATTGATCACTGAGGAAGGCTTTCTTATCTCTCCTTGCTATTCTTTGGAACTCTGCATTCTAATGCTTATATCTTTCCCTTTCTCCTTTGCTTTTCGCTTCTCTTCTTTTCACAGCTATTTGTAAGGCCACCTCAGACAGCCATTTTGCTTTTTTTTTGCATTTCTTTCCCATGGGGATGCTATTGGTCCCTGTCTCCTGTACAATGTCACGAACCTCCATCCAGAGCTCATCAGGCACTCTATCTATCAGATCTAGTGCCTTAAATCTATTTCTCACTTCCACTGTATAATCATAAGGGATTTGATTGAGGTCATATCTGAAGGGTCTAGGGGTTTTCCCTACTGTCTTCAATTTAAGTCTGAATTTGGAAATAAGGAGTTCATGATCTGAGTAATCCTGACATTCCCGTTCCAGTAGAAAAGGGTGACTAACTTCCCTGAAGCAACACAAGCGAGTTCCTGAGGTCCCCGTCGCAACTCGAGAAGTACCCCCAGTTTCCTCCTCAAAAGGGGAAACACCAAAAAATTATCCGCTCAATGTGAGATGAGGAAATTTTGCACTGCACAATTAAATAGAAATCCCACATTCCCGCTTGAAAGGCAAAAGGGCACTTGACACACTTTATGCGATTCAGATAGCTTCCTAACACCCGTACTTATTGGAGCGGAGAACACACTTCATGGACTCAAATCTAGAAGAGGACCTATTCCCATTTAAGGGCTCGAGAGTAATCCGGAAGTTCCACTTCCAAAAAAAGGGGACCTGACTTCCCTGAAGCAACACGAACGAGTTCCTGAGGTCCATGCTGCAACTCGAGAAGTACCCCCAGATCCAAGCCGAAACTCGAGACACAACAAAATTATCCCCACAATGTGAGATGAGGAAATTTTGCACTCCGAAATCTCAAGAGAAGTCCCACATACCCGCTTAAAAGGCAAAAGGTCACTTGACACACTTTATGTGACCCAGAAAGTTCGCTCACAGAGCCGTACCCATTGGAGAGGAAAAAACACCTTTTGGACTCAACTCCAGATGAATCCCTATTCCCAATGAACGGCTCGAAAGTAAACCGGAAGTTCCCGTTCCAACACAAAAGGGGACCTGACTTCCCTGAAGCAACCCGAGCCACTTCCTGAGGTCCCCGTTGCAACTCGAGAAGCACCCCCAGCATCCCGCCGCAACTCGACAAACACCACAGAATTATCCCCTCAATGCGAGATGAGGAAATTGTGCGCTGCAGAATCTCAAGAGAAATACCACATTCCCGCTTGAAAGGCAAAAGGGGACTTGACACCCTTTATGCGACTCAGAAAGTACCCTCACACAGCCGTCCCCATTGGAGAGGAGAACACACTTTATGGACTCAATTCGAGATGAAGCCCTATTCCCATTTAATGGCTGGAGAGTAAACAGGAAGTGCCCTTTCCAACACAAAAGGGGACCTGCCTTACCTGAAGAAACCCAAGCAAGTTCTTGAGGTCCACATGGCAACTCGAGAAGTACCCCAAGCTTCCTGCCGCAACTAGAGAAACACCCCAAAATTATCCCCTCAATGCGAGAAGAGGAAATTTTGCGCTGCAGAATCTCAAGAGAAATACCACTATTCCCTCTTGAAAGGCAAAAAGTACTTGATAAACTATATGCGACTCAGAAATTTCACTAATATCATTCCCCATAGGAGAGGAGAACACACTTTATGGACTCAATTAGAGATGAGGCCCTATTCCCATTTAACGGCTCCAGACTAAACCGGAAGTTCCCCTTCCAACACAAAAGGGGACCTGACTTTCCAGAAGCAACTCGAGCAAATTCCTGAGGTCCCCTTCGCAACACGAGAAGTAAGCCAAAATTCCCGCCACAACTTGACATACACCACAAAATTATCTCCTCAATGGGAGATGAGGAAATTTGTCGATGCAGCATCTCACGATAAATACCACAATCCCTCTGGAAAGGCAAAAAGGTACTTGACACCCTTTATTCGACTCAGAAAGTTCCCTCACACAGCCGTCCCCTTTGGAGAGGAGAACACACTTTACAGACGCAATTCGAGAGGAGCCCCTGTGCACATTGAAGGGCTCGAGAGGAAACCGGATGTTCACCTTCCAACACCAAAGGGGACCTGACTTCCATAAAACAACACCAGCGAGTTCCTGAGGTCCCCGTCTCAACTCGAGAAGCACCCCCAGCTTCCTGCCTCAACTCGAGAAACACACCAAAATTATCCCCTCCATGCGAGATGAGGAAATTTGGCGATGCAGCATCTCACGAGAAATACCACATTCCCTCTGGAAAGGCAAAAAGGTACTTGACACCCTTTATTCGACTCAGAAAGTTCCCTCACCCAGCCGTCCCCTTTGGAGAGGAGAACACACTTTACGGAGTCCATTCGAGAAGAGCCCCTGTGCACATTATAGGGCTCGAGAGGAAACTGGAGGTTCCCCTTCCAACACCAAAGGGGACCTGACTTACCTGAAGCAATCCATCGAGTTCCTGATGTCCCCGTCGCAACTCGAGCAGCACCCACAGCTTCCTGCCGCAACTCGAGAAACACATCAAAATTATCCCCTCCAAGCGAGATGAGGAAATTTGGCGATGCAGCTTCTCAAGAGAAATACCACATTCCCTCTGGTAAGGCAAAAAAGTACTTGACACCCTTTATTCGACTCAGAAAGTTACCTCACACAGCCGTCCCCTTTGGAGAGAACACACTTTACGGACTCAATTCGAGAAGAGCCCCTGTGCACATTATAGGGCTCGAGAGGAAACTGGAGGTTCCCCTTCCAACACCAAAGGGGACCTGACTTACCTGAAGCAATCCATCGAGTTCCTGATGTCCCCGTCGCAACTCGAGCAGCACCCACAGCTTCCTGCCGCAACTCGAGAAACAACCCAGAATTGTCCACTTTATGCGAGATGAGGAAATTTGGCGATGCAGCATCTCAAGAGAAATACCACATTCCCTCTGGAAAGGCAAAAAGGTACTTGACACCCTTTATTCGACTCAGAAAGTTCCCTCACACAGCCGTCCCCTTTGGAGAGGAGAGCACACTTTACGGACTCAATTCGAGAGGAGCCCCTGTGCACACTGAAGGGCTCGAGAGGAAACCGGAATTTCCCTTTCCAACACCAAAGGGGACCTGACTTCACTGAAGCAACCCCAGCGAGTTCCTGAGGTCCCCGTCGCAACTCGAGAAGCACCCCAGTTTCCCGCCGCAACTCGAGAAACACCCCAAAATTATCCCCTCCATGCGAGATGAGGAAATTTGGCGATGCAGCATCTCAAGAGAAATATCACATTCCCTCTGGAAAGGCAAAAAGCTCCTTGACACGCTTTATTCGACTCAGTAAGTTCCCTCACACAGCCGTCCACTTTGGAGAGGAGAACGCACTTTACAGACGCAATTGGAGAGGAGCCCCTGTGCACATTGAAGGGCTCGAGAGGAAACCGGATGTTCCCCTTCCAACACCAAAGGGGACCTGACTTCCATCAAACAACACCAGCGAGTTCCTGAGGTCCCCGTCTCAACTCGAGAAGCACCCCCAGCTTCCCGCCGCAACTCGAGAAACACCCCAAAATTCTCCCCTCCATGCGAGATGCGGAAATTTGTCGATGCAGCATCTCACGAGAAATACCACATTCCCTCTGGAAAGGCAAAAAGGTACTTGACACCCTTTAATTGACTCATAAAGTTCCCTCACACAGCCGTCCCCTTTCGAGAGGAAAACTCACTTTACTGACTCAATTCGAGAGGACCCCTGTGCACATTGAAGGGCTTGAGAGGAAACCGGAAGTTCCCCTTCCAACACCAAAGGGGACCTGAGTTCCCTGAAGCAACCCCAGCTAGTTACTTAGGTCCCCGTCGCAACTCGAGAAGCACCCCCAGCGTCCCGCCCCAACTTGAGAAACACCCCAAAATTATCCCCTCCATGCGAGATGAGGAAATTTGGCGATGCAGCATCTCAAGAGAAATACCACATTCCCTCTGGAAAGGCAAAAAGGTACTTGACACCCTTTATTCGACTCCGAAAGTTCCCTCACACAGCCGTCCCCTTTGGAGAGGAGAACACACTTTATGGACTCAATTGGAGAGGAGTCCCTGTAAACATTGAAGGGCTCGAGAGGAAACCGTAAGTTCCCCTTCCAACACCAAAGGGGACCTGACTTCCCTGAAGCAACCCCAGCGAGTTTCTGAGGGCCTCGTCGCAACTCGTGAAGCACACACAGCTTCCCGTCGCAACTCGAGAAGCACCCCCAGCTTCCCGCCGCAACTCGAGAAACACCCCAAAATTATCCCCTCCATGCGAGATGAGGAAATTTGGCGATGCAGCATCTCAAGAGAAATATCACATTCCCTCTGGAAAGGCAAAAAGCTCCTTGACACGCTTTATTCAACTCAGTAAGTTCCCTCACACAGCCGTCCACTTTGGAGAGGAGAACACACTTTACAGACGCAATTCTAGAGGAGCCCCTGTGCACATTGAAGGGCTCGAGAGGAAACCGGATGTTCCCCTTCCAACACCAAAGGAGACCTGACTTCCATCAAACAACACCAGCGAGTTCCTGAGGTCCCCGTCGCAACTAGAAAAGCACCCCCAGCTTCCCGCCGCAACTCGAGAAACACCCCAAAATTATCCCCTCCATGCGAGATGAGGAAATTTGGCGATGCAGCATCTCACGAGAAATACCACATTCCCTCTGGAAACGCAAAAAGGTACTTGACACCCTTTATTCGACTCAGAAAGTTCCCTCACGCAGCCGTCCCGTTTGGAGAGGAGAACACACTTTACGGAGTCCATTCGAGAGGAGCCCCAGTGCACATTGAAGGGCTCGAGAGGAAACCGGAAGTTCCCCTTCCAACACCAAAGGGGACCTGACTTCCCTGAAGTAACCCCAGCGAGTTCCTGAGGTCCCCGTCGCAACTCGAGAAGGACCCCCAGCTTCCCGCCGCAACTCGAGAAACACCCCAAAATTATCCCCTCCAAGCGAGATGAGGAAATTTGGCGATGCAGCTTCTCAAGAGAAACACCGCATTCCCTCTGGTAAGGCAAAAAAGTACTTGACACCCTTTATTCGACTCAGAAAGTTCCCTCACACAGCCGTCCCCTTTGGAGAGAACACACTTTACGGACTCAATTCGAGAAGAGCCCCTGTGCACATTATAGGGCTCGAGAGGAAACTGGAGGTTCCCCTTCCAACACCAAAGGGGACCTGACTTACCTGAAGCAATCCATCGAGTTCCTGATGTCCCCGTCGCAATTCGAGCAGCACAAACAGCTTCCTGCCGCAACTCGAGAAACACCCCAGAATTGTCCACTTTATGCGAGATGAGGAAATTTGGCGATGCAGCATCTCAAGAGAAATACCACATTCCCTCTGGAAAGGCAAAAAGGTACTTGACACCCTTTATTCGACTCAGAAAGTTCCCTCACACAGCCGTCCCCTTTGAAGAGGAGAACACACTTTTGGACTCAGTTCGAGAGGAGCCCCTGTGCACATAGAAGGGCTCGAGAGGAAACCGGAACTTCCCCTTCCAACACTAAAGGGGACCTGACTTCCCTGAAGCAACCCCAGCGAATTCCTGAGGTCCCCGTCGCAACTCGACAAGCACCCCCAGCTTCCCGCCGCAACTCGAGAAACACCCTAAAATTATCCACTTTATGCGAGATGAGGAAATTTGCCGATGCAGCATCTCAAGAGAAATACCACATTCCCTCTGGAAATGCAAAAAGGTACTTGACACCCTTTATTCGACTGAGAATGTTCCCTCACACAGCCGTCCCCTTTGGAGAGGAGAACACACTTTACGGATTCAATTCGAGAGGAGCCCCTGTGCACATTGAAGGGCTCGAGAGGAAACCGGAATTTCCCCTTCCAACACCAAAGGGGACCTGACTTCCCTGAATCAACCCCAGCGAGTTCCTGAGGTCCACGTCGCAACACGAGAAGCACCCCCAACTTTCCGCCGCAACTCGAGAAACACTCCAAAATTATCCCCTCCATGCGAGATGAGGAAATTTGGTGATGCAGCATCTCAAGAGAAATACCACATTCCCTCTTGAAAGGCAAAAAGGTACTTGACACCCTTTAATCGACTCAGAATGTTCCCACACACAGCCGTCCCCTTTGGAGAGGAAAACTCACTTTACTGACTCAATACGAGAGGACCCCTGTGCACATTGAAGGGCTTGAGAGGAAACCGGAAGTTCCCCTTCCAACACCAAAGGGGACCTGACTTCCCTGAAGCAACCCCAGAGAGTTCCTGAGGTCCCCGTCGCAACTCGAGAAGCGCCCCCAGCTTCCCGCCGCAACTCTAGAAACACCCCAAAATTATCCCCTCCATGCGAGATGAGGAAATTTGGCGATGCAGCATCTCAAGAGAAATAGCACCTTCCCTCTGGAAAGGCAAAAAGGTACTTGACACCCTTTATTCGACTCAGAAAGTTCCCTCACCCAGCCTTCCCGTTTGGAGAGGAGAACACACTTTACGGAGTCCATTCGAGAGGAGCCCCAGTGCACATTGAAGGGCTCGAGAGGAAACCGGAAGTTCCCCTTCCAACACAAAGGGGACCTGACTTCCCTGAAGTAACCCCAGCGAGTTCCTGAGGTGCCCGTCGCAACTCGAGAAGGACGCCCAGCTTCCCGCCGCAACTCGAGAAACACCCCAAAATTATCCCCTCCAAGCGAGATGAGGAAATTTGGCGATGCAGCTTCTCAAGAGAAATACCACATTCCCTCTGGTAAGGCAAAAAAGTACTTGACACCCTTTATTCGACTCATAAAGTTCCCTCACACAGCCGTCCCCTTTGGAGAGGAGAACACACTTTATGGACTCAATTGGAGAGAAGTCCCTGTAAACATTGAAGGGCTCGAGAGGAAACCGGAAGTTCCCCTTCCAACACCAAAGGGGACCTGACTTCCCTGAAGCAACCCCAGCGAGTTTTTGAGGGCCCCGTCGCAACTCGTGAAGCACCCACAGCTTCCCGTCGCAACTCGAGAAGCACCACGAGCTTCCCGCCGCAACTCGAGAAACACACAAAAATTATCCCCTCCATGCGAGATGAGGAAATTTGGCGATGCAGCATCTCAAGAGAAATAGCACCTTCCCTCTGGAAAGGCAAAAAGGTACTTGACACCCTTTATTCGACTCAGAAAGTTCCCTCACACAGCCGTCCCCTTTGGAGAGGAGAACACACTTTACGGACTCAATTCGAGAGGAGCCCCTGTGCACATTGAAGGGCTCAAGAGGAAACCGGAAGTTCCCCTTCCAACACCAAAGGGGACATGACTTCCCTGAAGCAACCCCAGCGAGTTCCTGAGGTCCCCGTCGCAACTCGAGAAGCACCACCAGCTTCCCGCCGCAACTCGAGAAACACCCCAAAATTATCCCCTCCATGCGAGATGAGGAAATTTGGCGATGCAGCATCTCAAGAGAAATAGCACATTCCCACTGGAAAGGCAAAAAGGTACTTGACAACCTTTATTCGACTCAGAAAGTTTCCTCACACAGCCGTCCCCTTTGGACAGGAGAACACACTTTACGGACTCAATTCGAGAGGAGCCCCTGTGCACATTGAAGGGCTCGAGAGGAAACAGGAAGTTCCCCTTCCAACAACAAAGGGGACCTGACTTCCCTGAAGCAACCCCAGCGAGTTCCTGAGGTCCACGTCGCAACTCGAGAAGCACCCCCAGCTTCCCGCCGCAACTCGATAAACACCCCAAAATTCTCCCCTCCATGCGAGATGAGGAAATTTGGCGATGCAGCATCTCAAAAGAAATAGCACATTCCCTCTGGAAAGGCCAAAAGGTACTTGACACCCTTTATTCGACTCAGAAAGTTCCCTCACACAGCCGTCCCCTTTGGAGAGGAGAACACACTTTACGGACTCAATTCGAGAGGAGCCCCTGTGCACATTGAAGAGCTCGAGAGGAAACCGGAAATTCCCCTTCCAACACCAAAGGGGACCTGACTTTTCTGAAGCAACCCAGCGAGTTCCTGAGGTCCCCGTCGCAACTCGAGAAGCACCCCCAGCTTCCCGCCGCAACTCGAGAAACACCCCAAAATTATCCCCTCCATGCGAGATGAGGAAATTTGCCGATGCTGCATCTCAAGAGAAATACCACATTCCCTCTGGAAAGGCAAAAAGGTACTTAACACCCTTTATTCGACTCAGAAAGTTCCGTCACACAGCCGTCCCCTTTGGAGAGGAGAACACACTTTACGGACTCAATTCGAGAGGAGCCCCTGTGCACATTGAAGGGCTCGAGAGGAAACCGGAAATTCCCCTTCCAACACCAAATGGGACCTGACTTCCCTGAAGCAACCCCAGCGAGTTCCTGAGATCCCCGTCGCAACTCGAGAAGCAGCCCCAGCTTCCCGCCACAACTCGAGAAACACCCCAAAATTCTCCCCTCCATGCGAGATGAGGAAATTTGGCGCTGCAGCATCTCAAGAGAAATAGCACATTCCCTCTGGAAAGGCAAAAAGGTACTTGACACCCTTTATTCGACTCAGAAAGTTCCCTCACACAGCCGTCCCCTTTGGAGAGGAGAACACACTTTACGGAATAAATTCGAGAGGAGCCCCTGTGCACATTGAAGGGCTCGAGAGGAAACCGGAAGTTCCCCTTCCAACAGCAAAGGGGAACTGACTTCCCTGAAGCAACCCCAGCGAGTTCCTGAGGTCCCCGTTGCAACGCGAGAAGCACCCCCAGCTTCACGCCGCAACTCGAGAAACACCCCAAAATTATCCCCTCCATGCGAGATGAGGAAATTTGGCGATGCAGCATCTCAAGAGAAATTGAACATTCCCTCTGGAAAGGCAAAAAGGTCCTTGACACCCTTTATTCGACTCAGAAAGTTCCCTCACACAGCCGTCCCCTTTGGAGAGGAGAACACACTTTACGGACTCAATTCGAGAGGAGCCCCTGTGCACATTGAAGGGCTCGAGAGGAAACAGGAAGTTCCCCTTCCAACAACAAAGGGGACCTGACTTCCCTGAAGCAACCCCAGCGAGTTTCTGAGGTCCCCGTCGCAACTCGAGAAGCACCCCCAGTTTCCCGCCGCAACTCGAGAAACACCCCAAAATTATCCCCTCCATGCGAGATGAGGAAATTTGGCGATGCAGCATCTCAAGAGAAATAGCACATTCCCTCTGGAAAAGCAAAAAGGTACTTGACACCCTTTATTCGACTCAGAAAGTTCCCTCACACAGCCGTCCCCTTTGGAGAGGAGAACACACTTTACGGACTCAATTCGAGAGGAGCCCCTGTGCACATTGAAGGGCTCGAGACGAAACCGGAGGTTCCCCTTCCAACACCAAAGGGGACCTGACTTCCCTGAAGCAACCACAGCGAGTTACTGAGGTCCCCGTCGCAACTCGAGAAGCACCCCCAGCTTCCGGCCGCAACTCGAGAAACACCCCAAAATTATCCCCTCCATGCGAGATGAGGAAATTTGGCGATGCAGCATCTCAAGAGAAATACCACATTCCCTCTGGGAAGGCAAAAAGGTACTTGACACCCTTTATTCGACTCAGAAAGTTCCCTCACCCAGCCGCCCCTTTGGAGAGGAGAACACACTTTCGGACTCAATTCGAGAGGAGCCCCTGTGCACATTGAAGGGCTCGAGAGGAAACCGGAAGTTCCCCTTCCAACAACAAAGGGGACCTGACTTCCCTGAAGCAACCCCAGCGAGTTCCTGAGGTCCCCGTCGCAACTCGAGAAGCACCCCCAGCTTCCCGCCGCAACTCGAGAAACACCCCAAAATTATCCCCTCCATGCGAGATGAGGAAATTTGGCGATGCAGCATCTCAAGATAAATAGCACATTCCCTCTGGAAAGGCAAAAAGTTACTTGACACCCTTTATTCGACTGAGAAAGTTCCCTCACACAGCCGTCCCCTTTGGAGAGGAGAACACACTTTACGGACTCAATTCGAGAGGAGCCACTGTGCATATTGAAGGGCTCGAGAGGAAACCGGAAGTTCCCCTTCCAACACAAAAGGGGACCTGACTTCCCTGAAGCAACCCCAGCGAGTTCCTGAGGTCCCCGTCGCAACTCGAGAAGCACCCCCAGCTTCCCGCCGCAACTCGAAAAACACCCCAAAATTATCCCCTCCATGCGAGATGAGGAAATTTGGCGATGCAGCATCTCAAGAGAAATTCCACATTCCCTCTGGAAAGGCAAAAAGGTACTTGACACCCTTTATTCGACTCAGAAAGTTCCCTCACACAGCCGTCCACTTTGGAGAGGAGTACACACTTTACGGACTCAATGTCGAGGGCAGCCCCTGTGCACAATGAAGGGCTCGAGAGGAAATCGGAAGTTCCCCTTCCAACACCAAAGGGGACCTGACTTCCTTGAAGCAACCCCAGCGAGTTCCTGAGGTCCCCGTCGCAACTCGAGAAGCACCCCCAGCTTCCCGCCGCAACTCGAGAAACACCCCAAAATTATCCCCTCCATGCGAGATGAGGAAATTTGGCGATGCAGCATCTCAAGAGAAATACCACATTCCCTCTGGAAAGGCAAAAAGGAACTTGACACCCTTTATTCGACTCAGAAAATTCCCTCTCACAGCCGTCCCCTTTGGAGAGGAGAACACACTTTACGGACTCCATTCGAGAGGAGCCCCTGTGCACATTGAAGGGCTCGAGAGGAAACCGGAAGTTCCCCTTCCAACACCAAAGGGGACCTGACTTATCTGAAGCAACCCCAGCGAATTCCTGAGGTCCCCGTCGCAACTAGAGAAGCACACCCAGCTTCCCGCCGCAACTCGAGAAACAACCCAAAATTATCCCCTCCATGCGAGATGAGGAAATTTGGCGATGCAGCATCTCAAGAGAAATACCACATTCCCTCTGGAAAGGCAAAGAGGTACTTGACACCGTTTATTCGACTCAGAAAGTTCCCTCACACAGCCGTCCCCTTTGGAGAGGAGAACACACTTTACGGACTCAATTCGAGAGGAGCCCCTGTGCACATTGAAGGGCTCGAGAGGAAACCGGAAGTTCCCCTTCCAACACCAAAGGGGACCTGACTTCCCTGAAGCAACCCCAGCGAGTTCCTGAGGTCCCCCTCGCAACTCGAGAAGCACCCCCAGCATCCCGCCGCAACTCGAAAAACACGCCAAAATTATCCCCTCCATGCGAGATGAGGAAATTTGGCGATGCAGCATCTCAAGAGAAATTCCACATTCCCTCTGGAAAGGCAAAAATTACTTGACACCCTTTATTCGACTCAGAAAGTTCCCTCACACAGCCGTCCCCTTTGGAGAGGAGAACACACTTTACGGACTCAATTCGAGAGGAGACCCTGTGCACATTGAAGGGCTCGAGAGGAAACCGGAAGTTCCCCTTCCAACACCAAAGGGGACCTGACTTCCCTGAAGCAACCCCAGCGAGTTACTGAGGTCCCCGTCGCAACTCGAGAAGCACCCCCACCTTCCCACCGCAACTCGAGAAACACGCCAAAATTATCCCCTCCATGCGAGATGAGGAAATTTGGCGATGCACCATCTCAAGAGAAATTCCACATTCCCTCTGGAAAGGCAAAAATTACTTGACACCCTTTATTCGACTCAGAAAGTTCCCTCACACAGCCGTCCCCTTTGGAGAGGAGAACACACTTTACGGACTCAATTCGAGAGGAGCCCCTGTGCACATTGAAGGGCTCGAGAGGAAACCGGAAGTTCCCCTTCCAACACCAAAGGGGACCTGACTTCCCTGAAGCAACCCCAGCGAGTTCCTGAGGTCCCCGTCGCAACTCGAGAAGCACCCCCAGCTTCCCGCTGCAACTCGAGAAACACCCCAAAATTATCCCCTCCATGCGAGATGAGGAAATTTGGCGATGCAGCATCTCAAGAGAAATACCACATTCCCTCTGGAAAGGCAAAAAGGTACTTGACACCGTTTATTCGACTCAGAAAGTTCCCTCACACAGCCGTCCCCTTTGGAGAGGAGAACACAGTTTGCGGATTCAATTGGAGAGGAGCCCCTGTGCACATTGAAGAGCTCGAGAGGAAACCGGAAGTTCCCCTTCCAACACCAAAGGGGACCTGACTTCCCTGAAGCAACCCCAGCGAGTTCCTGAGGTCCCCGTCGCAATTCGAGAAGCACCCCCAGCTTCCCGCCACAACTCGAGAAACACCCCAAAATTATCCCCTCCATGCGAGATGAGGAAATTTGGCGATGCAGCATCTCAAGAGAAATACCACATTCCCTCTGGAAAGGCAAAAAGGTACTTGACACCCTTTATTCGACTCAGAAAGTTCCCTCACACAGCCGTCCCCGTTGGAGAGGAGAACACACTTTACGGACTCAATTCGAGAGGAGCCCCTGTGCACATTGACGGGCTCGAGAGGAAACCGGAAGTTCCCCTTCCAACACCAAAGGGGACCTGACTTCCCTGAAGCAACCTCAGCGAGTTCCTGAGGTGCCCGTCGCAATTCGAGAAGCACCCCCAGCTTCCCGCCGCAACTCGAGAAACACCCCAAAATTCTCCCCTCCATGCGAGATGAGGACATTTGGCGATGCAGCATCTCAAGAGAAATACCACATTCCCTCTGGAAAGGCAAAAAGGTACTTGACACCCTTTATTCGACTCAGAAAGTTCCCTCACACAGCCGTCCCCTTTGGAGAGGAGAACACACTTTACGGACTCAATTAGAGAGGAGGCCCTGTGCACATTGAAGGGCTCGAGAGGAAACCGGAAGTTCCCCTTCCAACAGCAAAGGGGACCTGACTTCCCTGAAGCAACCCCAGCGAGTTCCTGAGGTCCCCGTCGCAACTCGAGAAGCACCCCCAGCTACCCGCCGCAACTCGAGAAACACCCCAAAATTATCCCCTCCATGCGAGATGAGGAAATTTGGGGATGCAGCATCTCAAGAGAAATACCACATTCCCTCTGGAAAGGCAAAAAGGTACTTGACACCCTTTATTCGACTCAGAAAGTTCCCTCACACAGCCGTTCCCTTTGGAGAGGAGAACACACTTTACGGACTCCATTCGAGAGGAGCCCCTGTGCACATTGAAGGGCTCGAGAGGAAACCGGAAGTTCCCCTTCCAACACCAAAAGGGACCTGACTCCCTGAAGCAAGGCCAGCGAGTTCCTGAAGTCCCCGTCGCAACTCGAGAAGCACCCCCAGCTTCCCGCCGCATCTCGAGAAACAGCCCAAAATTCTCCCCTCCATGCGAGATGAGGAAATTTGGCGATGCAGCATCTCACGAGAAATACCACATTCCCTTGGTAAGGTAGAAAGGTACTTGACACCCTTTATTCGACTCAGAAAGTTCCCTCACACAGCCGGCCCCTTTGGAGAGGAGAACACACTTTACGGACTCAATTCGAGAGGAGCCCCTGTGCACATTGAAGCGCTCGAGAGGAAACCGGAGTTCCCCTTCCAACACCAAAGGGGACCTGACTTCCCTGAAGCAACCCCAGCGAGTTCCTGACGTCCCCGTCGCAACTCGAGAAGCACCCCCAGCTTCCCGCCGCAACTCGAGAAACACCCCAAAATTATCCCCTCCATGCGAGATGAGGAAATTTGGCGATGCAGCATCTCAAGAGAAATACCACATTCCCTCTGGAAAGGCAAAAAGGTACTTGACACACTTTATTCGACTCAGAAAGTTTCCTCACAGAGCCGTCCCCTTTGGAGAGGAGAACACACTTTACGGACTCAATTCGAGAGGAGCCCCTGTGCACATTGAAGGGCTCGAGAGGAAACCGAAAGTTCCCCTTCCAACACCAAAGGGGACCTGACTTCCCTGAAGCAACCCCAGCAAGTTCCTGAGGTCCCCGTCGCAACTCTTGCAGCACCCCCAGCTTTCCGCTGCAACTCGAGAAACACCCCAAAATTCTCCCCTCCATGCGAGATGAGGAAATTTGGCGATGCAGCATCTCAAGAGAAATACCACATTCCTTCTTGAAAGGAAAAAGAGTACTTGACACCCATTATGCGACTCAAAAAGTTCCCTCACACAGCCGTCCCCATTGGAGAGGAGAACACACTTTAAGGACTCAATTCCAGATTAGGCCCTATTCCCATTTAACGGCTCCAGAGTAAACCGGACGTTCCTATTCCAAAACGAAAGGGGACCTGACTTCCCTGAATCAACCCGAGCGAGTTCCTGAGGTCCCCGACGCACTTCGAGAAGTAGCCCCAGCTTCTCCCCGCAACTATAGAAACACCACAATATTATAGACTCAATGCGAGATGAGGAAATTTTGCGCTGCAGAATCTCAAGAGAAATCTCACATTCCCGCTTGAAAGGCAACAGTGTACTTGACTCCCTTTAGGCGACTCAGAATGTTCTCTAACATCCGTCCTCAGTGCAGAGGAGAACACACTCTCTGGACTCAAATCGAGAAGAGGCAATATTCCCATTTAACGGCTCGAGAGTAATCTGGAAGTTCCCCATCCAACACAAAAAGGGACTTGACTTCGCTGAAGCAACCCGAGCGAGTTCCTGAGGTCCCCGTTTCAAGTCGAGAAGTATCCCCTGCTTCCCTCTGCAACTCGAGAAATACCACAAAATTATCCCCTCAATGCGAGATGAGGTAATTTTGCGCTGCAGAATCTCAAGAGAAATCCCACATTCCCGCTTGAAAGGCAAAAGTGTACTTGACACACTTTATGCCACTCAGAAATTTCCCTAACATCCGTCCCCATTGGAGAGGAGAACACAATTTATGGACTCAAATCGAGAGGAGGCCTTATTCCCATTAAAGGGCTCGAGAACAATCCGGAAGTTCCCCTTCCAGCACAAAAGGGGACCTGACTTCCCTGAAGTAATCCGAGTGTGTTCCAGAGGTCCTCGTCGCAACTGGAGAATCACCCCCAGCTTCCCAGCCCAATTCGTGTAACAGCACATAATAAATGACCAACCTTGATAGTATATTAAAAAGCAGAGACATTACTTTGCCGACCAAGGTCCGTCTAGTCAAGGCAATGGTTTTTCCCGTGGTCATGTATGGATGTGAGAGTTGGACTGTTAAGAAAGCTGATCGCCGAAGAATCGATGCTTTTGAACTGTGGTGTTGGAGAAGACTCTTGAGAGTCCCTTATACTGAAAGGAGATCCAACCAGTCCATTCTAAAGGAGATCAATCCTGGATGTTCATTGGAGGGACTGATGCTAAAGCTGAAACTCCAATACTTTGGCCACCTCATGAGACGAGTTGACTCACTGGAAAAGACTCTGATGCTGGGAAAGGTTGGGGGCGGGAGGAGAAGGGGACGACGGAGAATGAGATGGCTGGATGGCATCACCGACTCTGTGGACATGAGTTTGAGTGTACTCCGGGAGTTGGTGATGGACAGGGAGGCCTGGCGTGCTGTGATTCATGGGGTCGCAGAGAGTCGGACACGACTGAGTGACTGAACTGAACTGAACTGAACTGATGCGAGATGAGGTAATTTTGCACTGCAGAATCTCAAGAGAAATCCCACATTCCCGCTTGAAAGGCAAAAGGGAACTTGACTCCCTTTAGGCGAATCAGAATGGTCCCTAACATCCGTCCTCAGTGGAGAGGAGAACACACTTTAAAGACTCAAATCGAGAAGAGGCAATATTCCCATATAACGGCTCGAGAGTAATCCGGAAGTTCCCCTTCCAGCACAATCGGGGACCTGACTTCCCTGAAGTAACTCGAGTGAGTTCCTGAGGTCCCCTTCGCACCTCGATGAATACCCCCATCTTCCCGCCGCAATTTGAGAAACACCCCAAAATTATCCCGTCAATGCGAGATGAGGAAATTTTGCCATGCAGAATCTCAGGAGAAATACCACATTCCCTCTTGAAAGGCAAAAAGGTACTTGACACCCTTTATTCGACGCAGAATGTTCCCTCACACAGCCGTCCCCTTTGGAGAGGAGAACACACTTTATGGACTCAATTCGAGTTGAGCCCCTGTGCACATTTAAGGGCTAGAGAGGAAACCGGAAGTTCCCCTTCCAACACCAAAGGGGACCTGACTTCCCTGAAGCAACCGCAGCGAGTTCCTGAGGTTCCCGTCGCAACTCGAGAAGCACCCCCAGGTTCCCGCCGCCACAGGAGAAACACCCCAAAATTATCCCCTCAATGCGAGATGAGGAATTTTTGCGATGCAGCATCTCAAGAGAAATACCACATTCCCGCCTGAAAGGGAAAAGGGTATTTGATACACTTTATTCAGTTCAGTTCAGTTCAGTCGCTCAGTCGTGTCCGACTCTCCGCGACCCCATGAATCACTGTACGCTAGGCCTCCCTGTCCTACACCAACTCCCGGAGTTCACTCAAACTCATGGCAACAGAGCCGGTGATGCTATCCAGCCATCTCATTCTCTGTCGTCCCCTTCTCCTCCAGCCCCCAACCTCTCCTAGCATCAGAATCTTTTCCAGTGAGTCAACTCATCGCATGAGGTGGCCGAAGTATTGCAATTTCAGCTTTAGCATCAGTCCTTCCAATGAACACCGACGATTGATCTCCCTTAGAATGGACTGGTTGGATCTTCTTGCAGTCCAAGCGACTCTCAAGAGTCTTCTCCAATACCACAGTTCGAAAGCCTCAGTTCTTCGGCGATCAGCTTTCTTCACAGTCCAACTCTCACATCCATACATGACCACGGGAAAAACCATAGCTTTGACTAGATGGAGCTTTTTTGGAAAAGTGATGTCTCTGCTTTTTAATATATTATCAAGGTGGATCATAACTTTCCTTCCTAGGAGTAAGCGCCTTTTAATTTCATGGCTTCAATCAGCATCTGCAGTGATTTTGGAGCCCCAAAAAATAAAGTGTGACACTTTTTCCACTGTTTTTCCATCTATTTCCCGTGAAGTGTTGGGACCAGATTCCATCACCTTTGTTTTTGAATGTTGAGCTTCAAGCCAACCTTTTCACTCTCCTCTTTCACTTTCATCAAGAGGCTTTTGAGTTCCTCCTCACTTTCTGCCCTAAAGCTGGTGTCATCTGCATATCTGAGGTTATTGATATTTCTCCCAGCAATCTTCATTCCAGTTGTTCTTCTTCCAGCCCAGCATTTCTCATGATGCACTCTGCATATAAGTTAAATAAGCAAGATTACAATATACAGCCTTGACGTACTCCTTTTCCTATTTGGAACCAGTCTGTTGTTCCATGCACAGTTCTGACTGTTGCTTCCTGACCTGCATACAGGTTTCTAAAGAGGCATGTCAGGTGGTCTCGTATTCCCATCTCTTTCAGAATCTTCCACAGTTTATTGTGATCCACACAGTCAAAGGCTTTGGCATAGTCAATGAAGCAGAAATAGATGTTTTTCTGGAACTCTCTCGCTTTCTCCATGATCCAGCGGATGTTGGCAATTTGATCTCTGGTGCCTCTGCCTTTTCTAAAACCTGCTTGAACATCTGGGAGTTCACGGATCACATATTGCTGAAGCCTGGCTTGGAGAATTTTGAGCATGACCGTACTAGCGTGTGAGATGAGTGCAATTGTGCGGTAGCTTGAGCATTCTTTGGCATTGCCTTTCTTTGGGATTAGAATGAAGACTGACCTTTTCCAGTCCTGTGGCCACTGCTGAGTTTTCCAAATTTGTTGGCATATTGAGTGCAGCACTTTCACAGCATCATCTTTCAAGATTTGAAATAGCTCAACTGGAATTCCATCACTTCCACTAGCTTTGTTCGTAGTGTTGCTTTCTAAGGCACACTTGAATTCACATTCGAAGATGTCTGGCTCTAGGCCAGTGATCACATTTTCGTGACTATCCTGGTCATGAAGATCTTTTATGTACAGTTCTTCTGTGTATTCTTGCCACCTCTTCTTAATATCTTCTGCTTCCGTTAGGTCCATACCATTTCTGTCCTTTATCGAGCCCATCTTTGTATGAAATGTTCCCTTGGAATCTCTAATGTTC
The DNA here is from genome assembly GCF_049115385.1 of Moschus berezovskii. NCBI lineage: Eukaryota > Metazoa > Chordata > Mammalia > Artiodactyla > Moschidae > Moschus > Moschus berezovskii. Next base: position 1,837,945 of record NC_142462.1, read on the forward strand.
TTGAAGAGATCTCTTGTTTTTCCTATTCTGTTGTTTTCCTCTATTTCTTTGCATTGACCACTGAGGAAGGCTTTCTTATCTCTCCTTGCTATTCTTTGGAACTCTGCATTCTAATGCTTATATCTTTCCCTTTCTCCTTTGCTTTTCACTTCTCTTCTTTTCACAGCTATTTGTAAGGCCACCTCAGACAGACATTTTGCTTTTTTTGCATTTCTTTTCCATGGGGATGCTCTTGGTCCCTGTCTCCTGTACAATGTCACGAACCTCCGTCCAGAGTTCATCAGGCACTCTATCTATCAGATCTAGTGCCTTAAATCTATTTCTCACTTCCACTGTATAATCATAAGGGATTTGATTGTGGTCATATCTGAATGGTCTAGGGGTTTTCCCTACTTTCTTCAATTTAAGTGTGAATTTGGCAATAAGGTGTCCATGATCTGAGCCACAGTCAGCTACTGGTCTTGTTTTTGCTAACTGTATACAGCTTCTCCATCTTTGGCTGCAAAGAATATAATCAATCTGATTTCGGTGTTGACCATCTGGTGATGTCCACGTGTAGAGTCTTCTCTTGTGTTGTTGGAAGAGCGAGGTTGCTATGACCAGTGCGTTCTCTTGACAAAACTCTATTAGACTTGGCCCTGCTTCATTCCGTGCTCCAAGGCCAAATTTGCCTGTTACTCCAGGTGTTTCTTGACTTCCTACTTTTGCATTCCAGTCCCCTATAATGAAAAGGACGTCTTTTTGGGTGTTAGTTCTAAAAAGGTCTTGTAGGTCTTCATAGAACCGTTCAACTTCGGCTTCTTCAGCTTTAGTGGTTGGGGCATAGGCCTGGAATACTGTAATGTTGAATGGTTTGCCTTGGAAACGAACAGAAATCATTCTGTCGTTTTTAAGATTGCATCCAAGTACTGCATTTCGGAGTCTCTTGTTGACCATGATGGCTACTCCATTTCTTCTAAGGGATTTCTGCCCACAGTAGTATATATATAATGGTCATCTGAGTTAAATTCACACATTCCAGTCCATTTTAATTCACTGATTCCTAGAATGTCTATGTTCACTCTTGCCATCTCCTGTTTGACCACTTCCAATTTGCCTTGATTCCTGGACCTTACATTCCAGGTTCCTATGTAATATTGCTCTTTACAGCACCAGACCTTGCTTCTATCACCGGTCACATCCACAACTGGGTACTGGTTTTGCTTTTGCTCCATCCCTTCATTCCTTCTAGAGTTATTTCTCCACTGATCTCCAGTAGTATACTGGGCACCTACAGACCTGGGGAATTCCTCATTCAGTATGCTGTCATTTTGCCCTTTGATACTGTTCATGGGGTTCTCAGTGCAAATATACTGAAGTGGTTTGCCATTCCCTTCTCCAGTGGACCACATTCGGCTGTGGTCAATGTGATTAGATCGAGTAGATTCCTGTGATTATGATTTCAGTGTGTCTGCCATCTGAAGCCCCCTCGCAATACCTACCATCTGATTTGAGTTTCTCTTACCTTGGGTGTGGGATATCTCTTCACAGCTGCTCCAAGAAAGCACAGCTGCTGCACCTTACCTTGGATGAGGGGTATGTCCTCAAGGCCGCCCCTCCTGACCTTGAACGTGAGTACCTCCTCTCGGCCCTCCCCCGCACAGCCACCGCCTATTGGAGGTGGGGTACCTCCTCTCGGCCGCCTGCCCTGGCCTCAGGCATGGGGTAGCTCCTCACCGCTGCGCATCGCTGCATGGTTGGTTGTGCCAGGGCCGGCTTCTCTGGAGTCTGCGCGGGCGGGACCTGCGTATCCCGCGTCTGGTGGGCGGGGCCGGGGTCTCTCCCATCTGGGCGGGCGGGGCCGGGGTCTCTCGCCTCTGCGCAGGCGGGGCAAGGGTCTCTCGCATCTGCGCAGGCGGGGTCGGCTTCTCTTGCGTCTACGCAGGCGGCGCCAGCAACAATAGCGTCTGAGCGCCCACGGCCGAGGAATCTCGTGTCTGAGCGGGCGGGGCCGGGGTCTCTCGAGTCTGCGCGGGCGGGGCCGGGTTCTCTCCCGTCTGCGCGGGTGGGGAAGGCCTCTCTCGTGTCTGCACCAGCAAGGCCCGTGTCTCTGGCGTCTCAGCCTCCTGGGCCGGCATCTCTCGTGTCTGCGCGGGTGGGGCTGGTATTTCTCCCGTTTGCACAGCCGGGTGAGACAAAAAATTCCCTCAAACAGTCGTCCCCATTGGAGAGGAGAACACACTTTACGGACTTAACTCGAGAAGAGGCCCTATTCCCATTTAAAGGCTCAACAGTAATTCCGAAATTCCCCTTCCAACACAAAAGGGTTCCTGACTTCCCTGAAGCAGCCAGAGAGAATTCCTGAGGTCCTGTTCGCTACCTGAGATGTTCAACCAGGTTCCCGCCGCAACTCTAGAAACACCACAAAATTATCCTCTCAATGCGAGATCAGGAAAATATTCTGCTGCACAATTCAAGAGAAATCCCACGTTCCGCTGGAAAGGAAAAACTGTATTTGACACCCTTTATGCGACTCAGAAAATTCCCTCACACAGCCATCCCCATTGGAGAGGAGAACACAATTTATGGACTCAACTTGGGAAGAGGCCCTATTCCCATTTAACGGCTCGAGAGTAATCCCGAAATTCCCGTTCCAGTAGAAAAGGGTGACTAACTTCCCTGAAGCAACACAAGTGAGTTCCTGAGGTCCCCGTCGCAACTCGAGAAGTACCCCCAGCTTCCCGCCTCAAAAGAGGAAACACCAAAAAATTATCCGCTCAATGTGAGATGAGGAAATTTTGCACTGCACAATTAAATAGAAATCCCACATTCCCGCTTGAAAGGCAAAAGGGCACTTGACACACTTTATGCGATTCAGATAGTTTCCTAACACCCGTACTTATTGGAGCGGAGAACACACTTCATGGACTCAAATCTAGAAGAGGACCTATTCCCATTTAAGGGCTCGAGAGTAATCTGGAAGTTCCACTTCCAAAAAAAGGGGACCTGACTTCCCTGAAGCAACACGAACGAGTTCTTGAGGTCCACGCTGCAACTCGAGAAGTACCCCCAGATCCAAGCCGAAACTCGAGACACAACAAAATTATCCCCACAATGCGAGATGAGGAAATTTTGCGTTCCGAAATCTCAAGAGAAGTCCCACATACCCGCTTGAAAGGCAAAAGGTCACTTGACACACTTTATGTGACCCAGAAAGTTCGCTCACAGAGCCGTACCCATTGGAGAGGAAAAAACACCTTTTGGACTCAACTCCAGATGAATCCCTATTCCCAATGAACGGCTCGAAAGTAAACCGGAAGTTCCCGTTCCAACACAAAAGGGGACCTGACTTCCCTGAAGCAACCCGAGCCACTTCCTGAGGTCCCCCTTGCAACTCGAGAAGCACCCCCAGCATCCCGCCGCAACTCGACAAACACCACAGAATTATCCCCTCAATGCGAGATGAGGAAATTGTGCGCTGCAGAATCTCAAGAGAAATACCACATTCCCGCTTGAAAGGCAAAAAGGTACTTGACACCCTTTATGCGACTCAGAAAGTACCCTCACACAGCCGTCCCCATTGGAGAGGAGAACACAATTTATGTACTCAATTCGAGATGAAGCCCTATTCACATTTAATGGCTGGAGAGTAAACAGGAAGTGCCCTTTCCAACACAAAAGGGGAGCTGCCTTACCTGAAGAAACCCAAGCAAGTTCTTGAGGTCCACATGGCAACTCGAGAAGTACCCCAAGCTTCCTGCCGCAACTAGAGAAACACCACAAAATTATCCCCTCAATGCGAGAAGAGGAAATTTTGCGCTGCAGAATCTCAAGAGAAATACCACTATTCCCTCTTGAAAGGAAAAAGTACTTCATACCGTTTATGCGACTCAGAAATTTCACTAATATCATTCCCCATAGGAGAGGAGAACACACTTTATGGACTCAATTCGAGATGAGGCCCTATTCCCTTTTAACGGCTCCAGAATAAACCGGAAGTTCCCCTTCCAACACAAAAGGGGACCTGACTTTCCAGAGGCAACTTGAGCAAATTCTGGAGGTCCTCGTCGCAACACGAGAAGTAATCCAAAATTCCCGCCACAACTTGACATACACCACAAAATTATCTCCAATGCGAGATGAGCATATTTTGTGCTGCAGAATCTCAAGAGAAATACCACATTCCCTCTTGAAATGCAAAAGGGTACTTGTCATCCTTTATGCGAATCAGAAATTTCACTAACATCAGTCCCCATTGGAGAGGTGAACGAACTTTATGTGCTCAATTCAAAATGAGGCACTATTGCCAATTAACTGCTCGAGAGTAAATCGGAAGTTCCCCTTCCAACAAAAAGGGGACCTGCCTTACATGAAGAAACCCGAGTGAGTTCCTGAGGTACGCATAGCAACTTGAGAAGTACCCCCACCTTCCCGCCGCAACTCGAGAAACACCACAAAATTATCCCCTCAATGCAAGAATAGGAAATTTTGCGTTACAGAATCTCAACAAAAATACCACATTCCCTCTGGAAAGGCAAAAAGGTACTTGACACCCTTTATTCGACTCAGAGAGTTCCCTCACACAGCCGTCCCCTTTGGAGAGGAGAACACACTTTACGGACTCAATTCGAGAGGAGCCCCTGGGCACATTGAAGGGCTCGAGAGGAAACCGGAAGTTCCCCTTCCAACACCAAAGGGGACCTGACTTCCCTGATGCTACCCCAGCGAGTTCCTGAGGTCCCCGTCGCAACTCGAGAAGCACCCCCGGCTGCCCGCCGCAACTCGAGAAACACCCCAAAATTATCCCCTCCTTGCGAGATGAGGAAATTTGGCGATGCTGCATCTCAAGAGAAATACCACATTCCCTCTGTAAAGGCAAAAAGGTACTTGACACCCTTATTCGACTCAGAAAGTTCCCTCACACAGCCCTCCCATTTGGAGAGAAAACACTTTATGGAATCAATTCGAGATGAGACCCTGTGCACATTTAAGGGCTCGAGAGGAACCCGGAGGTTCCCCTTCCAACAGTAAAGGGGACCTGACTTCCCTGAAGGAACCCCAGCGAGTTCCTGAGGTCTCAGTCTCAAATCTTGAAGCACCCCCAGCTTCCCGCCGTAACTCGAAAAACACCACAAAATTCTCCCCTCCATGCGAGATGAGGAAATTTGGCGATGCAGCATCTCAAGAGAAATACCACATTCCCTCTTGAAAGGCAAAAAGGTACTTGACACCCTTTATTCTACTCAGAAAGTTCCTTCACACAGCCGTCAAATTTTAGAGGAGAACACACTTTATGGACTCAATTCTAGATGAGCCCCTGTGCACATTTAAGAGCTCGAGAGGAACCCGGGAGTTCCCATTCCAACACCAAAGGGGACCTGACTTCCCCGAAGCAACCCCAGCGAGTTGCTGAGGTCCCCGTCGCAACTCTTGAAGCACCCCCAGCTTCCCGCCGCAACTCGAGAAACACCCCAAAGTTATTCCCTCAATGCGAGATGAGGAAATTTTGCGATGCAGCATATCAAGAGAAATACCACATTCCCTCTTGAAAGACAAAAAGGCACTTGACACCCTTTATTAGAGTCAGAAAATTCTCTCACACAGCAGTCCCATTTTAGAGGAGAACACACTTTATGGACTCAATTCGAGATGAGACCCTGTGCACATTTAAGAGCTCGAGAGGAACCCGGGAGTTCCCCTTCCAATACCAAAGAGGACCTGACTTCCCTGAAGCAACCCCAGCGAGTTCCTGAGGTCCCCGTCCCAACTCGAGAAGCACCCCCAGCTTCCCGCCGCAACTCGAGAAACACCCCAAAATTTTCCCCTCAATGCGAGATGAGGAAATTTTCCGATGAATCATCTCAAGAGAAACACCACATTCCCACTTGAAAGGCAAAAAGGTACTTGACACCCTTTATTCGACTCAGAAAGTTCCCTCACACAGCTGTCCCCTTTTAGAGGAAAACACAATTTATGGACTCAATTCGATTTGAGCCTCAGTGCACATTTAAGAGCTCCAGAGGAACCCGGAAGTTCCCCTTCCAACACCAAAGGGCAACTGACTTCCCTGAAGCAACCCCAGCGAGTACCTGAGGTCCCCGTCGCAACTCGAGAAGCACCCCCATCTTCCCGCCGCAACTCGAGAAACACCCCAAAAATATCACCTCAATGAGGATGAGGAAATTTTGCGATGCAGCATCTCAAGAGAAATACCACATTCCCTCTTGAAAGGCAAAAAGGTACTTGACACCCTTATTCGACACAGAAAGTTCCCTCACACAGCCGTCCTCTTTTAGAGGAGAACACACTTTATGGACTCAATTCGAGATGAGACCCTGTGCACATTTAAGGGCTCCAGAGGAACCCGGAAGTCCCCCTTCCAACACCAAAGGGGACCTGACTTCCCGTAAGCAACCCCAGCGCGTTCCTGAGGTCCCCGTCACAACTCGAGAATCACCCCCAGCTTCCCGCCGCAACTCGAAAAATACCCCAAAATTATCCCCTCAATGCGAGATGAGGAAATTTTGCGATGCAGCATCTCAAGAGAAATACCACATTCCCTCTTGAAAGGCAAAAAGGTACTTGACACCCTTTATTCGACTCAGAAATTTCCCTCAGACAGCAGTCCCCTTTTTTTTTTATTTTTTTTCCATTTTTTTTATTTTTATTTTTTTTTACAGTTAAAAGTATTTTTATTAAAAAAGCACAAATGCATAGAAATGAACAGAGGAAAATTTATGCGTCGAACCTGGACTGGTCACTTATGATAATATACATGCTACAATTCCATTCTCCCCAATCATTCCACCTTCACCCTCTCCCACAGAGTCCCAAAGACTGTTCTAAATGCCTATGTCTCTTTTGCAGTCTCTTATACAGGGTTCAGGTTACCATTTTTCTAAATTCCATATATATGCTTTAATATACAGTATTGATGTTCTTCTTTCTGGCTTACTTCACTCTGTATAATTGGCTCCAATTTCATCCACCTCATTAAACCTGATTCAAATGCATTCTTTTTGATGGCTGAGAAATATTCCATTGTATATGTGTACCAAAGCTTTCTTATCCATTCATCTGCAGATGGACATCTAGGTTGCTTCCATGTCCTGGCTTTTATAAACAGTGCTGCAATGAACATTGGAGTACATGTGTCTCTTTCAATTCTGGTTTCCTCGGTGTGTATGCCCAGGAGTGCGATCGCTGGATCATAGGGCAGTTCTATTTCCAGTTTTCTGAGGAATCTCCACACTGTTCTCCATAGTGGCTGTACTAGTTTGCATTCCCACCAACAGTGTAAGAGGGTTCCCTTCTCTCCACACCCTCTCCAGCATTTATTGCATGTAGACTTTTGGATAGCAGCCATTCTGACTGGTGTGAAATGGTATCTCATTGTGGTTTTGATTTGCATTTCTCTGATGATGAGGGATGTTGAGCATTTTTTCATGTGTTTGTTTGCCATCTTTATGTCTTCTTTGGAGAAATGTCTGTTTAATTCTTTGGCCCATTTTTTGATTGGGTCACTTAGTTTTCTGGAATTAAGCTGCAGGAGCTGCTTGTATAATTTGGAGATTAATCCTTTATCCGTTGCTTCATTTGCTATTATTTTCTCCCATTCTGAAGGCTGTCTTTTCACCTTGCTTAGAGTTTCCTTTGCTGTGCAGAAGCTTTTGATTTTAATTAGGTCCCATTTGTTTATTTTTGCTTTTATTTCCAATATTCTGGGAGGTGGGTCTTGGAGGATCCTGCTGTGATTTATGTCGGAGAGTGTTTTGCCTACGTTCTCCTCTAGGAGTTTTATAGTTTCTGGTCTTACATTTAGATCTTTAATCCATTTTGAGTTTATTTTGGTGTATGGTGTTAGGAAGTGTTCTAGTTTCATTGTTTTACAAGTGGCTGACCAGTTTTCACAGCACCACTTGTTTAAAGAGACTGTCTTTTCTCCATTTTATATTCTTGCCTCCTTTGTCGAAGATAAGGTGTCCATAGGAGCGTGGGTTTATCTCTGGGCTTTCTATTTTGTTCCATTGATCTATATTTCTGTCTTTATGCCAGTACAATACTGTCTTGATGACTGTGGCTTTGTAATAGAGCCTGAAGTCCGGCAGGTTAATTCCCCCAGTTCCATTCTTCTTCCTCAAAATTGCTTTGGCTATTCGAGGTTTTTTGTATTTCCATACAAATTGTGAGATTATTTGTTCTAGTTCTGTGAAAAATATTGTTGGTAGCTTGATAGGGATTGCATTGAATGTATAAATTACTTTGGGTAGTATACTCATTTTTACAATATTTATTCTTCCAATCCACGAACACGGTATATTTCTCCATCTATTACTCTCCTCTTTGATTACTTTCACTAGTGTTTTATAGTTTTCTATGTACAAGTCTTTTGTTTCCTTAGGTAGATATATTCCTAAGTATTTAATTTTTTCGTTGCAACAGTAAATGGAATAGTTTCCTTAATTTCTCTTTCTATTTTCCCATTATTAGTGTATAGGAATGCAAGGGATTTCTGTGTTGATTTTATATCCTGCAACTTTACTGTAATCATTGATTAGCTCTATTAGTTTTCTGGTAGAGACTTTAGGGTTTTCTGTGTAGAGGATCATGTCATCAGCAAACAGTGAAAGCTGAGAAAGCAGTCCGTTTTTAGAGGAGAACACACTTTATGGACTCAGTTCGAGATGAGCCCCTGTGCACATATTAGGGCTAGAGAGGAACCCGGAAGTTCCCCTTCCAACAGCAAAGAGGACCTGACTTCTTTTAAGTAACCCAAGCGAGTTCCTGAGGTCCCCGTCGCAACTCGAGAAGCATCCCCAGCTTTCCACCGCAACTCGAGAAACACCCCAAAATTATTCCCTCAATGTGAGATGAGGAAATTTGGCGATGCAGCATCTCAAGAGAAATATCACATTCCCTCCGGAAAGGCAAAAAGGTACTTGACACCCTTTATTCGACTCAGAAAGTTCCCTCACACAACCGTCCCCGTTGGAGAGGAGAACACACTTTATGGACTCAATTCGAGATGAGCCCCTGTGCACATATAAGGGCTCGAGAGGAAACCGAAAGTTCCCCTTCCAACAACAAAGAGGACTTGACTTCCCTGAAGCAACACCAGCGAGTTCCTGAGGTCCCCGTCGCAACTCGAGAAGCACCCCTAGCTTCCCGCCGCAACTCGAGAAACACCCCAAAATTATACCCTCAATGCGAGATGAGGAAATTTTTTGACGCAGCATCCCAAGAGAAATACCACATTCCCTCTTGAAAGGCAAAAAGGTACTTGACACCCTTTATTCGACTCAGAAAGTTCCCTCACACAGCGTCCCCTTTGAAGAGAACACACTTTATAGACTCAATTCGAGATGAGCCCCTGTGCACATCTAAGGGCTGGAGAGGAATCCGGAAGTTCCCCTTCCAACAGCAAAGGGGACCTGACTTCCCCGAAGCAACCCCAGCGAGTTCCTGAGGTTCCCGTCGCAACTCGAGAAGCACTCCCAGATTCACGCCGCAACTCGAGAAACACCCCAAAATTATCCCCTCCGTGCAGAATGATGAAATTTGGCGATGCAGCATCTCAAGAGAAATACCACATTCCCACTTGAAAGGCATAAAGGTACTTGACACCCATTTTTCGACACAGAAAGTTCCCTCACAAGACGTCCCCTTTGGAGAGGAGAACACAGTATATGGACTCAATTCGAGATGAGCCCCTGGGCACTTTTAAGGGCTTGAGAGGAAACCGGAAGTTCCACTTCCAACACCAAAGGGGGACTGACTTCCCTGAAGCAACTCCAGCGAGTTCCTGAGGTACACGTCGCAACTCGAGAAGCACACCCAGCTTCCCGCCGCAACTCGAGAAACACCCCAAAATTATCCCCTCCATGCGAGATGAGGAAATTTGGTGATGCAGCATCTCAAGTGAAATACCACATTCCGTCTTGAAAGGCAAAAAGGTACTTTAAACCCTTTATTCGACTCAGAAAGTTCCCTCACACAGCCGTCCGCTTTTAGAGGAGAACAAACTTTACAGACTCAATTCGAGGGGAGCCCCTGCGCACATTGAAGGGCTCGAGAGGAAACCGGAAGTTCCCCTTCCAAACAACAAAGGGGACCTGACTTCCCTGAAGCAACCCCAGCGAGTTCCTGAGGTCCCCGTCGCAACGCGAGTAGCACCCCCAGCTTCCCGCCAGAACTCGAGAAACACCCCAAAATTATCCCCTCCATGCGAGATGAGGAAATTTGGCGAAGCAGCATCTCACGAGAAATACCACATTCCCTCTGGAAAGGCAAAAAGGTACTTGACACCCTTTATTCGACTCAGAAAGTTCCCTCACAGAGCCGTCCCCTTTGGAGAGGAGAAAACACTTTACGGACTGAATTCGAGAGGAGCCCCTGTGCACATTGAAGGGCTCGAGAGGAAACCGGAAGTTCCCCTTCCAACACCAAAGGGGACCTGACATCCCTGAAGCAACCCCAGCGAGTTCCTGAGGTCCCCGTCGCAACTCGAGAAGCACCCCCAGCTTCCCGCCGCAACTCGAGAAACACCCCAATATTATCCCCTCCATGCGAGATGAGGATATTTGGCATTGTAGCATCTCAAAAGATATACCACATTCCCTCTGGAAAGGCAAAAAGGTACTTGACACCCTTTATTCGACTCAGAAAGTTCCCTCACACAGCCGTCCCCTTTGGAGAGGAGAACACACTTTACGGATGCAATACGAGAGGAGACCCTGTGCACATTGAAGGGCTCGAGAGGAAACCAGAAGTTCCCCTTCTAACACCAAAGGGGACCTGACTTCCCTGAAGCAACCCCAGCGAGTTCCTGAGGTGCCCGTCGCAACTCGAAGAGCACACCCAGCTTCCCGCCGCAACTCGAAAAACACACCAAATTTATCCCCCCCATGCGAGATGAGGAAATTTGACGATGCAGCATCTCACGAGAAATACCACATTCCCTCTGGAAAGGCAAAAAGGTACTTGACACCCTTTATTCGACTCAGAAAGTTCCCTCACACAGCCGTTCCCTTTGGAGAGAACACACTTTACGGACTCAATTCGAGGGGAGCCCCTGTGAACATTGAAGGGCTCGAGAGGAAACCGGAAGTTCCCCTTCCAACAGCAAAGGGGACCTGACTTCCCTGAAGCAACCCCAGCGAGTTCCTGAGGTGCCCGTCGCAATTCGAGAAGCACTCCCAGCTTCCCGCCGCAACTCGAGAAACACCCCAAAATTATCCCCTCCATGCGAGATGAGGAAATTTTTCGATGCAGCATCTCAAGAGAAATACCACATTGCCTCAGGAAAGGCAAAAAGGTACTTGACACCCTTTATTCGACTCAGAAAGTTCCCTCACACAGCCGTCCCCTTTGGAGAGGAGAACACACTTTACGGACTCAATTCGAGAGGAGCCCTTGTGCACATTGAAGGGCTCAAGAGGAAACCGGAAGTTCCCCTTCCAACACCAAAGGAGACCTGACTTCCCTGAAGCAACCCCAGCTAGTTCCTGAGGTCCCCGTCGCAACTCGAGAAGCACCCCCAGCTTCCCGCCGCAACACGAGAAACACTCCAAAATTATCCCCTCCATGCGAGATGAGGAAATTTGGCGAGGCAGCATCATAAGAGAAATACCAAATTCCCTCTGGAAAAGCAAAATGGTACTTGACACCCTTTATTTGACTCAGAAAGTTCCCTCACACAACCGTCCAATTTGGAGAGGAGAACACACTTTAAAGACTCAATTCGAGATGAGCCCCTGTGCACATTGAAGGACTCGAGAGGAAACCGGAAGTTCCCCTTCCAACAACAAATGGGACCTGACTTCCCTGAAGCAACCCCAGCGAGTTCCTGAGGTCCCCGGCTCAACTCGAGAAGCACCCCAGCTTCCCAGCGCAACTCGAGAAACACCCCAAAATTATCCCCTCCATGCGAGATGAGGAAATTTGGCGATGCAGCATCTCAAGAGAAATACCACATTTCCTCTGAAAAGGCAAAATTGTACTTGACACCCTTTATTCGACTCAGAAAGTTCCCTCACACAGCCGTCCCCTTTGGAGAGGAGAACACACTTTACGGACTCAATTCGATAGGAGCACCTGTGCACATTGAACGGCTCGAGAGGAAACCGGAAGTTCCCCTTCCAACAAAAAAGGGGAACTGACTTCCATGAAGCAACCCCAGCGAGTTCCTGAGGTCCCCGTCGCAAGTCGAGAAGCACCCCCAGCTTCCCGCCGCAACTCAAGAAACACCCCAAAATTATCCCCTCCATGCGAGATGAGGAAATTTGGCGATGCCCCATCTCACGAGAAATACCACATTCCCTCTGGAAAGGCAAAAAGGTACTTGACACCCTTTATTCGACTCAGAAAGTTCCCCCACACAGCCGTCCCCTTTGGAGAGGAGAACACACTTTACGGACTCAATTCGAGGGGAGCCCCTGTGCACACTGAAGGGCTCGAGAGGAAACCGGAAGTTCCCCTTCCAACACCAAAGGGGACCTGACTTCCCTGAAGCAACCGCAGCGAGTTCCTGAGGTCCCCGTCGCAACTCGAGAAGCACCCCCAGCTTCCCGCCGCAACTCGAGAAACACCCCAAAATTCTCCCCTCCATGCGAGATGAGGAAATTTGGCGATGCAGCATCTCACGAGAAATACCACATTGCCTCTGGAAAGGCAAAAAGGTACTTGACACCCTTTATTCTACTCAGAATGTTCCCTCACACAGCCGTCCCCTTTGGAGAGGACAACACTCTTTACGGACTCAATTCGAGAGGAGCCCCTGTGCACATTGAAGGGCTCGAGAGGATACCGGAATTTCCCCTTCCAACACGAAAGGGGACCTGACTTCGCTGAAGCAACCCCAGCGAGTTCCTGAGGTCCCCGTCGCAACTCGAGAAGCACCCCCAGCTTCCCGCCGCAACTCGAGAAGCACTCAAAAATTATCCGCTCCATGCGAGATGAGGAAATTTGGCGATGCAGCATCTCAAGAGAAATACCACATTGCCTCTGGAAAGGCAAAAAGGTACTTGACACAATTTATTCGACTCAGAAAGTTCCCTCACACCGCCGTCCCCTTTGGAGAGGAGAACACACTTTACGGACTCAATTCGAGAGGAGCCCCTGTGCACTTTGAAGGGCTCGAGAGGAAACCGGAAGTTCCCCTTCCAACACCAAAGGGGACCTGACTTCCCTGAAGCAACCCCAGCGAGTTCCTGAGGTCCCCGTCGCAACTCGAGAAGCACCCCAGGTTCCCGCCGCAACTCGAGAAACACCCCAAAATTCTCCCCTCCATGCGAGATGAGGAAATTTGGCGATGCAGCATCTCACGAGAAATACCACATTCCTTCTGGAAAGGCAAAAAGGTACTTGACACTCTTCATTCGACTCAGAAAGTTCCCTCACACAGCCGTCCCCTTTGGAGAAGAGAACACACTTTACGGACTCAATTCGAGAGGAGGCCCTGTGCACATTGAAGGGCTCGAGAGGAAACCGGAAGTTCCCCTTCCAACACCAAAGGGGACCTGACTTCCCTGAAGCAACCCCAGCGAGTTCCTGAGGTCCCGGTCGCAACTCGAGGAGCACCCCCAGCTTCCCGCCGCAACTCGAGAAACACCCCAAATTATCCCGTCCATGCGAGATGAGGAAATTTTTCGATGCAGCATCTCAAGAGCCATACCACATTCCCTCTGGAAAGGCAAAAAGGTACTTGACACCCTTTATTCGACTCAGAAAGTTCCCTCACACAGCCGTCCCCTTTGGAGAGGAGAACACACTTTACGGACTCAACTCCAGAGGAGCCCCTGTGTACATTGAAGGGCTCGAGAGGAAACCGGAAGTTCCCCTTCCAACACCAAAGGGGACCTGACTTCCCTGAAGAAACCCCAGCGAGTTCCTGAGGTCCCCTTCGCAACTCGAGAAGCACCCAGAGCTTCCCGACGCAACTCGTGAAACACACCAAAATTATCCCCTCCATGTGAGATGAGGAAATTTTGCGATGCAGCATCTCAAGAGAAATACCACATTCACTCTGGAAAGGCAAAAAGGTACTTGACACCCTTTATTCGACTCAGAAAGTTCCCTCACAAAGCTGTCCCCTTTGGAGAGGAGAACACACTTTACGGACTCAATTTGAGAGGAGGCCCTGTGCACATTGAAGGGCTCGAGAGGAAACCGGAAGTTCGATTCCAAAACAAAAGGGGACCTGACTTCCCTGAAGCAACACCAGCGAGTTCCTGAGGTCCCCGTCGCAACTCGAGAAGCACCCCCAGCTTCCGGCCGCAACTCGAGAAACACCCCAAAATTTTCCCCTCCATGCGAGATGAGGAAATTTGGCGATGCAGCATCTACAGAGAAATACCACATTCCCTCTGGAAAGACAAAAAGCTACTTGACACCCTTTATTCGACTCAGAAAGTTCCCTCACACAGCCGTCCCCTTTGGAGAGGAGAACACACTTTACGGACTCAATTCGAGAGGAGCCCCTGTGCACATTAAAGGGCTCCAGAGGAAACCGGAAGTTCCCCTTCCAACACCAAAGGGGACCTGACTTCCCTGAAGCAACCCCAGCGAGTTCCTGAGGTCCCCGTCGCAACTCGAGAAACACCCCCAGCTTCCCGCCGCAAATCGAGAAACACCCCAAAATTATCCCCTCCATGCGAGATGAGGATATTTGGCCTTGCAGCATCTCAAAAGAAATACCACATTCCCTCTGGAAAGGCAAAAATGTACATGACACCCTTTATTCGACTCAGAAAGTTCCCTCACACAGCCGTCCCCTTTGGAGACAACACACTTTACGGACTCAATTCGAGGGGAGCCCCTGTGAACATTGAAGGGCTCGAGAGGAAACCGGAAGTTCCCCTTCCAACAGCAAAGGGGACCTGACTTCCCTGAAGCAACCCCAGCGAGTTACTGAGGTCCCCGTCGCAACTCTAGAAGCACCCCCAGCTTCCCGCCATAACTGGAGAAACAGCCCAAAGTTCACCCCTTCATGCGAGATGAGGAAATTTGGCAATGCAGCATCTCACGAGAAATACCACATTACCTCTGGAAAGGCAAAAAGGTACTTGACACCCTTTATTCGACTCAGAAAGTTCCCTCACACAGCCGTCCCCTTTGGAGAGGAGAACACACTTGACGGACTCAATTCGAGAGTAGCCCCTGTGCACATTGAAGGGCTCGAGAGGAAACCGGAAGTTCCCCTTCCAACACCAAAGGAGACCTGACTTCACTGAAGCAACCCCAGCGAGTTCCTGAGGTCCCCGTCGCAACTCGAGTAGCACCCCCAACTTCCCGCCGCACCTCTAGAAACACCACAAAATTATCCCCTCCATGCGAAATGAGGAAATTTGGCGATGTAGCATCTCAAGAGAAATACCACATTCCCTCTGGAAAGGCAAAATGGTACTTGACACCCTGTATTTGACTCAGAAATTACCCTCAAACAGCCGTCCCCTTTGGAGAGGAGAACACACTTTTCCGACTCAATTCGAGAGGAGCCCCTGTGCACATTGAAGGGCTCGAGAGGAAACCGGAAGTTCCCCTTCCAACACCAAAGGGGACCTGACTTCCATGAAGCAACCCCAGCGAGTTCCTGAGGTCCCCGTCGCAACTCGAGAAGCACCCCCAGCTTCCGCCGCAACTCGAGAAACACCCCAAAATTATCCCCTCCATGCGAGATGAGGATATTTGGCCTTGCAGCATCTCAAAAGAAATACCACATTCCCTCTGGAAAGGCAAAAAGGTACTTGACACCCTTTATTCGACTCGGAAAGTTCCCTAACACAGCCGTCCCCTTTGGAGAGAACACACTTTACGGACTCAAATCGAGGGGAGCCCCTGTGAACATTGAAGGGCTCGAGAGGAAACCGGAAGTTTCCCTTCCAACAGCAAAGGGGACCTGACTTCCCTGAAGCAACCCCAGCGAGTTCCTGAGGTCCGCGTCGCAACTCGAGAAGCACCCCAGCTTCCCGCCGCAACTCGAGAAACACCCCAAAATTAGCTCCTCCATGCGAGATGAGGAAATTTGGCGATGCAGCATCTTAAGGGAAATACCACATTCCCTCTGGAAACGCAAAAAGGTACTTGACACCGTTTATTCGACTCAGAAAGTTCCCTCACAGAGCCGTCCCCTTTGGAGAGGAGAAAACACTTTACGGACTCAATTCGAGAGGAGCCCCTGTGCACATTGAAGGGCTCGAGAGGAAACCAGAAGTTCCCCTTCCAACACCAAAGTGGACCTGACTTCCCTGAAGCAACCCCAGCGAGTTCCTGAGGTCCCCGTGGCAACTCGAGAAGCACCCCCAGCTTCCCACCGCAACTCGAGAAACAGCCCAATATTCTCCCCTCCATGCGAGATGAGGAAATATGGCGATGCAGCATCTCACGAGAAATACCACATTCCCTCTGGAGAGGCAAAAAGGTACTTGACACCCTTTATTCGACTCACAAAGTTTTCTCACACAGCCGTCCCCTTTGGAGAGGAGAACACACTTTACCGACTCAATTTGAGAGGAGCCCCTGTGCTCGTTGAAGGGCTCGAGAGGAAACCGGAAGTTCCCCTTCCAACAACAAAGGGGACCTGACTTCCCTGAAGCAACCCCAGAGAGTTCCTTAATTGCCCGTCGCAACTCGAGAAGCACCCACAACTTCACGCCGCAACTCGAGAAACAGCCCAAAATTCTCCCCTCCATGCGAGATGAGGAAATATGGCGATGCAGCATAACGAAAAATACCACATTCCCTCTGGAAAGGCAAAAAGGTACTTGAACCCTTTATTCGACTCACAAAATTCCCTTACACAGCCGTTCCCTTTGGACAGGAGAACGTACTTTTCGAACTCATTTCGAGGGGAGCCCCTGTGAACATTGAAGGGCTCGAGAGGAAACCGGAAGTTCCCCTTCCAACAGCAAAGGGGACCTGACTTCCCTGAAGCAACCCCAGCGACTTCCTGAGGTCCCCGTCGCAACTCGAGAAGCACCCCCAGCTTCCCGCCCCAACTCGAGAAACAGACCAAAATTCTCCCCTCCATGCGAGATGAGGAAATTTGGCGATGCAGCATCTCACGAGAAATACCACATTCCCTCTGGAAAGGCAAAAAGGTACGTGACACCCTTTATTCGACCCAGAAAGTTCCCTCACACAGCCGTCCCCTTTGGAGAGGAGAACAAACTTTACGGACTCAATTCGAGAGGAGCCCCTGTGTACATTGAAGGGCTCGAGAGGAAACCGGAAGTAACCCTTCCAACACCAAAGGGGACCTGACTTCCCTGAAGCAACCCCAGCGAGTTCCTGAGGTCCCCCTCGCAACTCGAGAAGCACCCCCAGCTTCCCGCCTCAACTCGAGAGACACCCCAAAATTCTCCCCTCCATGCGAGATGAGGAAATTTGGCGATGCAACATCTCAATAGAAATACCACATTCCCTCTGGAAAGGCAAAAATGTACTTGACACCCTTTATTCGACTCAGAAAGTTCCCTCACACAGCCGTCCCCTTTGGACAGGAGAACACACTTTACGGACTCAATTCGAGAGGAGCCCCTGTGCACATTGAAGGGCTCGAGAGGAAACCGGAAGTTCCCCTTCCAACACCAAAGGGGACCTGACTTCCCTGAAGCAACCCCAGCGAGTTCCTGAGGTCCCCGTCGCAACTCGAGAAGCACCCCCAGTTTCCCGCCGCAACTCGAGAAACACCCCAAAATTCTCCCCTCCATGCGAGATGAGGAAATTCGGCGATGCAGCCTCTCACGAGAATTACCACATTCCCTCTGGAAAGGCAAAAAGGTACTTGACACCCTTTATTCGACTCAGAAAGTTCCCTCACACAGCCCTTCCCTTTGGAGAGGAGAACACACTTTACGGACTCAATTCGAGAGGAGCCCCTGTGCACACTGATGGGCTCGAGAGGAAACCGGAAGTTCCCCTTCCAACACCAAAGGGGACCTGACTTACCTGAAGCAACAACAGCGAGTTCCTGAGGTCCCCGTCGCAACTCGAGAAGCACCCCCAGTTTCCCGCCGCAACTCGAGAAACACCCCAAAATTATCCCCTCCATGCGAGATGAGGAAATTTGGCGATGCAGCATCTCAAGAGAAATACCACATTCCCTCTCGAAAGGCAAAAAGGTACTTGACACACACCCTTTATTCGACTCAGAAAGTTCCCTCACACAGCCATCCCCTTTGGAGAGGAGAACACACTTTACGGACTCAATTCGAGAGGAGCCGCTGTGCACATTGAAGGGCTCGAGAGGAAACCGGAAGTTCCCCTTCCAACAACAAAGGGGACCTGACTTCCCTTAATCAACCCCAGCGAGTTCCTGAGGTCCCCGTCACAACTCGAGAAGCACCCCCAGCTTCCAGCCGCAACACGAGAAACACCCCCAAATTATCCCCTACATGCGAGATGAGGAAATTTGCGATGCAGCATCTCAAGAGAAATACCACATTTCCTCTGGAAAGGCAAAAAGTTACTTAACACCCTTTATTCGACTCAGAAAGTTCCCTCACACAGCCGTCCCCTTTGGAGTGGAGAACACACTTTACGGACTCAATTCGAGAGGAGCCTCTGTGCACATTGAAGTGCTCGAGAGGAAACCGGAAGTTCCCCTTCCAACACCAAAGGGGACCTGACTTCCCTGAAGCAACCCCAGCGAATTCCTGAGGTCCACATCGCAACTCGAGAAGCACCCCCAGCTTCCCGCCGCAAATCGAGAAACACCCCAAAATTATCCCCTCCATGTGAGATGAGGAAATTTTGCGATGCAGCACCTCAAGAGAAATACCACATTCCCTCTGGAAAGGCACAAAGGTACTTGAAACCCTTTATTCGACGCAGAAAGTTTCCTAACACAGCCGTCCCCTTTGGAGAGCAGAACACAGTTTACGGACTCAATTCGAGAGGAGCCCTTGTGAACATTGAGGGCCTCAAGAGGAAACCGGAAGTTCCCCTTCCAACACCAAAGGGGAACTGACTTCCCTGAAGAAACCCCAGCGAGTTCCTGAGGTCCCCGTCGCAACTCGAGAAGCACCCCCAGCTTTCCGCCGCAACTCCAGAAACACCCCAAAATTATCCCCTCCATGCGAGATGAGGAAATTTGGCGATGCAGCAACTCAAGAGAAATACCACATTCCCTCTGGAAACGCACAAATGTACTTGACACCCTTTATTCGACTCAGAAAGTTCCCTCACACAGCCGTCCCCTTTGGAGCGGAGAACACAGTTTTCGGACTCAATTCGATAGGAGCCCCTGTGCACACTGAAGGGCTCGAGAGGAAACCGGAAATTCCCCTTCCAACACCAAAGGGGACCTGACTTCTCTGAAGCAACCGTAGCGAGTTCCTGAGGTCCCCGTCGCAACTCGAGAAGCACCCCCAGCTTCCCGCGGCAACTCGAGAAACACACCAAAATTATCCTCTCTCATGCCAGATGAGGAAATTTGGCGATGCAGCATCTCAAGAGAAATACCACATTGCCTCTGGAAAGGCAAAAAGGTACTTGACACCCTTTATTCGACTCAGAAAGTTCCCTCACACAACCGTCCCCTTTGGAGAGGAGAACACACTTTACGGACTCAATTCGAGAGGAGCCCCTGTGCACATTGAAGGGCTAGAGAGGAAACCGGAAGTTCCCCTTCCAACACCAAAGGGGACCTGACTTCGCTGAAGCAACAACAGCGAGTTCCTGAGGTCCCCGTTGCAACTCGAGAAGCACACAAGGCTTCCCGCCGCAACTCGAGAAACACCCCAAAATTATCTCCTCCGTGCGAGATGAGGAAATTTGGCGATGCAGCATCTCAAGAGAAATACCACATTCCCTCTGGAAAGGCACAAAGGTACTTGACACCCATTATTCGAGTCAGAAAGTTCCCTCAAACAGCCGTCCCCTTTGGAGAGGAGAACACACTTTACGTTCTCAATTCGAGAGGAGCCCCTGTGCACATTGAAGGGTTCTAGAGGAAACCGGAAGTTCCCCTTCCAACACCAAAGGGGACCTGACTTCCCTGAAGCAACCCAGCGAGTTCCTGAGGTCCCCGTCGCAACTCGAGAAGCACGCCCAGCTTCCCGCCGTAACTCGAGAAACACCCCAAAATTATCCCCTCCTTGCGAGATGAGGATACTTGGCGATACAGCATCTCAAGAGAAATACCACATTCCCTGTGGAAAGGCAAAAAGGTACTTGACACCCTATATTCGACTCAGAAAGTTGCCTTACACAGCCGTCCCCTTTTAGAGGAAAACACACTTTACGGACTCAATTCGAGATGAGCCCCTCTGCACATTTAAGGGCTCGAGAGGAACTCGTAATTTCACCTTCCAACACCAAAGGGGACCTGACTTCCCTGAAGCAACCCCAGCGAGTTCCTGTGGTGCCCGTCGCAACTCAAGAAGCACACTCATCTTCCCGCCTCAACTCGAGAAACACCCCAAAATTATCCCCTCCATGCGAGATGAGGAACTTTGGCGATGCAGCATCTCAAGAGAAATACCACATTCCCTCCGGAAAGGCAAAAAGGAACTTGATACCCTTTATTCGACTCAGAAAGTTCCCTCACACAGCCGTCCCCATTGGAGAGGAGAAGACACTTTACGGACTCAATTAGAGAGGAGCCCCAGTGCACATTGAAGGGCTCGAGAGGAAACCGGAAGTTCCCCTTCCAACACCAAAGGGGACCTGACTTCCCAGAAGCAACCCCAGCGAGTTCCTGAGGTCCACATCGCAACTCGAGAAGCACCCCCAGCTTCCCGCCGCAATTCGAGAAACACCCCAAAATTATCCCCTCCCTGGGAGATTAGGAAATTTGGCGATGCAGCATCTCAAGAGAAATACCACATTCCCTCTGGAAAGGCAAAAAGATACTTGAAACTTTTTATTCGACTCAGAAAGTTCCCTCACACAGCCGTCCCCTTTGGAGAGGAAAACACAATTTATGGACTCAAATGGAGAGGAGGCCCTATTCCCATTAAAGGGCTCTAGAACAATCCGGAAGTTCCCCTTCCAGCACAAAAGGGGACCTGACTTCCCTGAAGTAATCCGGGTGTGTTCCAGAGGTCTTCGTCGCAACTGGAGAATCACCCCAGCTTCCCTGTCCAATTCATGTAACAGCACATAATTATCCCCTCCATGCGAGATGAGGAAATTTTGCACTGCAGAATCTCAAGAGAAATCCCACATTCCCGCTTGAAAGGCAAAAGGGTACTTGAATCCCTTTAGGCGAATCAGAATGGTCCCTAACATCCGTCCTCAGTGGAGAGGAGAACACACTTTACGGACTCAAATCGAGAAGAGGCAATATTCCCATTTAACGGCTCGAGAGTAATCCGGAAGTTCCCCTTCCAGCACAATCGGGGACCTGACTTCCCTGAAGTAACTCGAGTGAGTTCCTGAGGTCCCCTTCGCACCTGGAGGAATACCCCCAGCTTCCCGCCGCAATTCGAGAAACACCACAAAATTATCCCCTCAATGCGAGATGAAGAAATTTTGCGCTGCAGAATTTCAAGAGAAATCCCACATTCCCGCCTGAAAGGGAAAAGGGTATTTGACACACTTTATTCAGTTCAGTTCAGTTCAGTCGCTCAGTCGTGTCCGACTCTCCGCGACCCCATGTATCACTGTACGCTAGGCCTCCCTGTCCTACACCAACTCCCGGAGTTCACTCAAACTCATGGCCACAGAGTCGGTGATGCTATCCAGGCATCTCATTCTCTGTCGTCCCCTTTTCCTCCAGCCCCCAACCTCTCCTAGCATCAGAATCTTTTCCATTGAGTCAACTCATCGCATGAGGTGGCCGAAGTATTGCAATTTCAACTTTAGCATCAGTCCTTCCGATGAAAACCGACGATTGATCTCCCTTAGAATGGACTGGTTGGATCTTTTTGCAGTCCAGGGACTCTCAAGTGTCTTCTCCAATACCAGAGTTCGAAAGCCTCAGTTCTTCGGCGATCAGCTTTCTTCACAGTCCAACTCTCACATCCATACATGACCACGGGAAAAACCATAGCTTTGAACTAGATGGAGCTTTTTTGGCAAAGTGATGTCTCTGCTTTTTAATATACTATCAAGGTTGATCATAACTTTCCTTCCAAGGAGTAAGCGCCTTTTAATTTCATGGCTTCAATCAGCATCTGCAGTGATTTTGGAGCCCCCCAAAATAAAGTGTGGCACTGTTTCCACTGTTTTTCCATCTATTTCCCGTTAAGTGTTGGGACCAGATTCCATCACCTTTGTTTTCTGAATGTTGAGCTTCAAGCCAACCTTTTCACTCTCCTCTTTCTCTTTCATCAAGAGGCTTTTGAGTTCCTCCTCACTTTCTGCCCTAAAGGTGGTGTCATCTGCATATCTGAGGTTATTGATATTTCTCCCAGCAATCTTGATGCCAGTTGTTCTTCTTCCAGCCCAGCATTTCTCATGATGCACTCTGCATATAAGTTAAATAAGCAAGATTACAATATACAGCCTTGACGTACTCCTTTTCCTATTTGGAACCAGTCTGTTGTTCCATGCACAGTTCTGACTGTTGCTTCCTGACCTGCATACAGGTTTCTAAAGAGGCAGGTCAGGTGGTCTGGTATTCCCATCTCTTTCAGAATCTTCCACAGTTTATTGTGATCCACACAGTCAAAGGCTTTGGCATAGTCAATGAAGCAGAAATAGATGTTTTTCTGGAACTCTCTCGCTTTCTCCATGATCCAGCGGATGTTGGCAATTTGATCTCTGGTGCCTCTGCCTTTTCTAAAACCTGCTTGAACATCTGGGAGTTCACGGATCACATATTGCTGAAGCCTGGCTTGGAGAATTTTGAGCATGACCGTACTAGCGTGTGAGATGAGTGCAATTGTGCGGTAGCTTGAGCATTCTTTGGCATTGCCTTTCTTTGGGATTAGAATGAAGACTGACCTTTTCCAGTCCTGTGGCCACTGCTGAGTTTTCCAAATTTGTTGGCACATTGAGTGCAGCACTTTCCCAGCATCATCTTTCAAGATTTGAAATAGCTCAACTGGAATTCCATCACTTCCACTAGCTTTGTTCGTAGTGTTGCTTTCTAAGGCACACTTGAATTCACATTCCAAGATGTCTGGCTCTAGGCCAGTGATTACATTTTCGTGACTGTCCTGGTCGTGAAGATCTTTTTTGTACAGTTCTTCTGTGTATTCTTGCCACCTCTTCTTAATATCTTCTGCTTCCGTTAGGTCCATACCATTTCTGTCCTTTATCGAGCCCATCTTTGCATGAAATGTTCCCTTGGAATCTCTAATGTTCTTGAAGAGATCTCTTGTTTTTCCTATTCTTTTGTTTTCCTCTATTTCTTTGCATTGATCACTGAGGAAGGCTTTCTTATCTCTCCTTGCTATTCTTTGGAACTCTGCATTCTAATGCTTATAACTTTCCCTTTCTCCTTTGCTTTTCGCTTCTCTTCTTTTCACAGCTATTTGTAAGGCCACCTCAGACAGCCATTTTGCTTTTTTTTGCATTTCTTTTCCATGGGGATGCTCTTG
The DNA here is from genome assembly GCF_049115385.1 of Moschus berezovskii. Classification (NCBI taxonomy): domain Eukaryota; kingdom Metazoa; phylum Chordata; class Mammalia; order Artiodactyla; family Moschidae; genus Moschus; species Moschus berezovskii. The sequence continues at coordinate 1,861,413 of NC_142462.1, forward strand.
GTCCCTGTCTCCTGTACAATGTCACGAACCTCCATCCAGAGTTCATCAGGCACTCTATCTATCAGATCTAGTGCCTTAAATCTATTTCTCACTTCCACTGTATAATCCTAAGGGATTTGATTGAGGTCATATCTGAATGGTCTAGGGGTTTTCCCTACTTTCTTCAATTTAAGACTGAATTTGGCAATAAGGAGTTCATGATCTGAGCCACAGTCAGCTCCTGGTCTTGTTTTTGCTAACTGTATACAGCTTCTCCATCTTTGGCTGCAAAGAATATAATCAATCTGATTTCGGTGCTGACCATCTGGTGATGTCCACGTGTAGAGTTTTCTCTTGTGTCGTTGGAAGAGGGTGTTTGCTATGACCAGTGCGTTCTCTTGACAAAATTCTATTACACTTGGCCCTGCTTCATTCCGTGCTCCAAGGCCAAATTTGCCTGTTACTCCAGGTGTTTCTTGACTTCCTACTTTTGCATTCCAGTCCCCTAGAATGAAAAGGACATCTTTTTGGGTGTTAGTTCTAAAAGGTCTTGTAGGTCTTCATAGAACCGTTCAACTTCGGCTTCTTCAGCGTTAGTGGTTGGGGCATAGGCCTGGATTACTGTAATGTTGAATGGTTTGCCTTGGAAACGAACAGAAATCATTCTGTCGTTTTTAAGATTGCATCCAAGTACTGCATTTCGGAGTCTCTTGTTGACCATGATGGCTACTCCATTTCTTCTAAGGGATTTCTGCCCACAGTAGTATATATATAATGGTCATCTGAGTTAAATTCACACATTCCAGTCCATTTTAATTCACTGATTCCTAGAATGTCTATGTTCACTCTTGCCATCTCCTGTTTGACCACTTCCAATTTGCCTTGATTCCTGGACCTTACATTCCAGGTTCCTATGCAATCTTGCTCTTTACAGCACCAGACCTTGCTTCTATCACCGGTCACATCCACAACTGGGTACTGGTTTTGCTTTTGCTCCATCCCTTCATTCCTTCTAGAGTTATTTCTCCACTGATCTGCAGTAGCATACTGGGCACCTACAGACCTGGGGAATTCCTCATTCAGTATCCTGTCATTTTGCCCTTTGATACCGTTCATGGGGTTCTCAATGCAAATATACTGAAGTGGTTTGCCACTCCCTTCTCCAGTGGACCACATTCGGCTGTGGTCCATGTGATCAGATCGAGTAGATTCCTGTGATGATGATTTCAGTGTGTCTGCCATCTGAAGCCCCCTCGCAATACCTACCATCTGATTTGAGTTTCTCTTACCTTGGGTGTGGGCTATCTCTTCACAGCTGCTCCAAGAAAGCACAGCTGCTGCACCTTACCTTCGATGAGGGTTATGTCCTCAAGGCCGCCCCTCCTGACCTTGAACGTGAGTACCTCCTCTCGGCCCTCCCCCGCACAGCCACCGCCTATTGGAGGTGGGGTACCTCCTCTCCGCCTGCCCTGGCCTCAGGCATGGGGTAGCTCCTCACCGCTGAGCATCTCTGCATGGTCTGTTGCGCCAGGGCCGGCTTCTCTGGAGTCTGCGCGGGCGGGGCCTGCGTATCCCGCGTCTGGTGGGCGGGGCCGGGGTCTCTCCCATCTGGGCGGGCGGGGCCGGGGTCTCTCGCATCAGCCGGCTTCTCTTGCGTCTGCGCGGGCGGCGCCAGCAACAATAGCATCTGAGCGGGCGGGGCCGAGGTCTCTCGTGTCTGAGCGGGCGGGGCCGGGGTCTCTCGAGTCTGAGCGGGCGGGGCCGGGGTCTCTCGAGTCTGCGCGGGTGGGGCCGGGTTCTCTCTCATCTGCGCGGGTGGGGAAGGCCTCTCTCGCGTCTGCACCGGCAAGGACCGTGTCTCTGGCGTCTCAGCCGCCTGGACAGGCATCTCTCGTGTCTGCGCGGGTGGGGCTGGTATTTCTCCCGTTTGCACAGCAGGGTGAGACTCAAAAAATTGCCTCAAACAGTCGTCCCCATTGGAGAGGAGAACACACTTTACGGACTTAACTCGAGAAGAGGCCCTATTCCCATTTAAAGGCTCAACAGTAATCCCGAAATTCCCCTTCCAACACAAAAGGGTTCCTGACTTCCCTGAAGCAGCCAGAGAGAATTCCTGAGGTCCTGTTCACTACCTGAGAAGTTCAACCAGGTTCCCGCCGCAACTCTAGAAACACCACAAAATTATCCCCTCAATGCGAGATCAGGAAAATATTCTGCTGCACAATTCAAGAGAAATCCCACGTTCCGTTGGAAAGGCAAAACTGTATTTGACACCCTTTATGCGACTCAGAAAATTCCCTCACACAGCCATCCCCATTGGAGAGGAGAACACAATTTATGGACTCAACTTGGGAAGAGGCCCTATTCCCATTTAAGGGCTAGAGAGTAATCCCGAAATTCCCGTTCCAGTAGAAAAGGGTGACTAACTTCCCTGAAGCAACACAAGCGAGTTCCTGAGGTCCCCGTCGCAACTCGAGAAGTACCCCCAGCTTCCCGCCTCAAAAGGGGAAACACCAAAAAATTATCCGCTCAATGTGAGATGAGGAAATTGTGCACTGCACAATTAAATAGAAATCCCACATTCCCGCTTGAAAGGCAAAAGGGCACTTGACACACTTTATGCGATTCAGATAGTTTCCTAACACCCGTACTTATTGGAGCGGAGAACACACTTCATGGACTCAAATCTAGAAGAGGACCTATTCCCATTTAAGGGCTCGAGAGTAATCTGGAAGTTCCACTTCCAAAAGAAGGGGACCTGACTTCCCTGAAGCAACACGAACGAGTTCCTGAGGTCCACGCTGCAACTCGAGAAGTACCCCCAGATCCAAGCCGAAACTCGAGACACAACAAAATTATCCCCACAATGCGAGATGAGGAAATTTTGCGCTCCGAAATCTCAAGAGAAGTCCCACATACCCGCTTGAAAGGCAAAACGTCACTTGACACACTTTATGTGACCCAGAAAGTTCGCTCACAGAGCCGTACACATTGGAGAGGAAAAAACACCTTTTGGACTCAACTCCAGATGAATCCGTATTCCCAATTAATGGCTCGAAAGTAAACCGGAAGTTCCCGTTCCAACACAAAAGGGGACCTAACTTCCCTGAAGCAACCCGAGCCACGTCCTGAGGTCCCCGTTGCAATTCGAGAAGCACCCCCAGTATCCCGCCGCAACTCGAGAAACACCCCAAAATTATACCCTCAATGCGAGATGAGGAAATTTTGCGATGCAGCATCTCAAGAGAAATACCACATTCCCTCTTGAAATGCAACAGGGTACTTGACATCCTTTATGTGACTCAGAAATTTAACTAACATCAGTCCCCATTGGAGAGGTGAACGAACTTTATGTACTCAATTCAAAATGAGGCACTATTGCCAATTAACTGCTCGAGAGTAAATCGGAAGTTCCCCTTCCAACAAAAAGGTGACCTGCCTTACCTGAAGAAACCCGAGTGAGTTCCTGAGGTACGCATAGCAACTTGAGAAGTACCTCCAGCTTCACGCCGCAACTCGAGAAACACCACAAAATGATCCCCTCAATGCAAGAATAGGAAATTTTGTGTTACAGAATCTCAAGAGAAATACCACATTGCCTCTTGAAAGGCAAAACGGTTCTTGAAACCCTTTATGCGACTCAGAAAGTTCCCTCACACAGCCGTCCTCATTGGACAGGAGAACACACTTTTCGGACTCAAATCAAGATGAGGCCCTATTCCCAATAAACGGCTCGAGAGTAAACCGGAAGTTCCCCTTCGAACACCAAAGGGGACCTGATTTCCCTGAAGCAACCCAAGCGAGTTCCTGAGGTACCCGTCGCAACT